>NC_069499.1:1024493578-1024803578 GCF_027579735.1 Bombina bombina | reverse complement strand
CTATTTTAATTCGGAAATCAGAATCGATCCGTATCCCGAATTTTACAAATTCGGTCGAATTTCCGAATCGATCCGAAACGAATCGCACATGTCTAGTATTTAATGGTCCTTTAAATGAAATAGTTCATCCTTATAAAACACGCCATGTTTTCACAGGTAAATCTGAAGGAGCAGGGACGTTTACTGCGCCAGGGAGAGTTCATCATCACCTATAGGAAGAAAAAGTGTTTGAGGAGGCTGTTTTTGTTTGAAGACCTCATACTCTTCAGCAAAACCAAAAGGACTTCCTCTGGCAGTGAGATCTATGTCTACAAGCAGTCCTTCAAGGTAACAGTGTGTCACAATGTATATAATAATTATTATTATTATGATTGTTATTATTATTATTATTAATAAGATCCTTTAATTACTACACCATAAACAGATATTATAAATCATACAAAGTGTAATAAACCCAAATGATATTACAGTAAGTCGTTATATATGAAGTAGTGGGACCTACTGTCATGAAGACATTTGGTCTACAGTAGTTTAATGTAGATATCTGCCTTTTGTCCAGACCTCAGAAATCGGCCTCACTCACACATCAGGGGGCAGTGGCCTCTGCTTCGAGATCTGGTTCCGCCGAAGAAAGTTGGAGGACACCTACACATTGCAAGCCCCCTCTGCTGAGGTGAAGGAGGCATGGACTGGTGATTTGCAGAAGATACTGTGGGATCAAGCCATAAAGAATAGAGGTAATCACACAAAGAATCCAAACATCTACCTGTTTTCTATCTACATATCCTTCAGTTGAGATGCTTATACATGACTGTAAGGTGAAGCAAAGCTGTAATTAATTCCTCTTGCATTTTCACATAAAAAGTGTTTTCGAACAAAAAACCCTTCCATTTGCACAGTAAATATTGGTGTGTGCTGGATCTATTTAGTTGCCACTGGGTAAGAAAAAAAATTGTGTGTCTGACATGCTCAGCAGAAAGCAGATGCTTTCTCTTTTAACTCATTTATGTCCAACACAAACAAGAACTCATAGGGGCCGATTTATAACAGTGCGAGCGGGCATGATATGATGTAGCGTATCATGTCCACCGCACATCAGCATTTATTATTGCACAAGCAGTTATGGTAAACTGCTTGTGCAATGCCACCCCCTGCAGATTCGTGGCTAATCGACCGCTAGCAGGGTTGTCAATCAGCCCGATCCATTCGGCCCTTGTTAAATCTACCCCATAGTCATTTTCTGGTACCTAAAAGAGCAGTCCATCTAGAAATGCAAAACACTCTCTTCTGACTTAGAAAAACAGCCACACCCAGATAAATGTAAAAGGCTGTAAACATAAATTAATGTAAGAAATGGTTTTACCACTCTCAGCATTATCTATTTATTCAGCTAAGTAGTTGTGTCTGTCCCTACACCTATGTATTCAGACCATGGGTCTAGTATAAGGTATTCTGATTCTCTTAAAGGGACATGAAACCCCAACATTTTTCTTTCATGATTTAGATAGAACATACCATTTTAAACAACTTTCCCATTTACTTCTATTATGAAATTTGATTCATTTTCGTGGTATCCTTTGTTGAAGGAGCAGCAATGTGCTCTTGGGAGCTAGCTGAACATATTGGGTGACAAGAGGCATATGTACAGTCACCAAACAGCAGCTAACTGCTACTAGTGCACTGATGCTCCTAAGCCTACTTTCAACAAATAGAGTGAAACAAATTAGCTATTGAAAGAAAATTTGATTATTTTTTTTTTAAATGTCATGCTGTATCTGAATCATGAAAGTTTGCCTTTACTATATTTTACTATTCTTGAATATATTAAAGGACATTCAACTCTAAATAAATGCTAGATAGAATAATGAATTCAAATAAAAGATTACTCTGAGAACAACATGTAGATGTATTTTTAAAGTTCCATTAGCTGTTTAAATATTGACAAAATAAGTGTAACATTTTAGTATATATAAAACAAGGGGAGCTGCCATGTTGTAACTTAGGTTACTTTCTTTGCTGTGGCCAATTAGGGACTGGTATAAATAGGTCACTAGAGTGTACAGCCAATGGCTGTGTGGCATATAACAGCGTTCTGCACTTCTAAAACAGAAACTGCACAGTTCACAATTTCAGAATAGAATTACAGGAAAAGGGGACAAAATAAATAATGAAACTCTATTGCAGAGGTTTTTTTTTGTGTGTGTATATATATATATATATATATATATATATATATATATACATATACGATTTATCATTTTATAATGCCAACACAAAATGTTTAAACAGATAGTCTAGTCCAAAATAAACTTTCCTGATTCAGATAGGGCATGTAATGTTAAACAGTTTTCCAGTTTACTTTTATATCCAATTTTGCTTTGTTCTCTTGGTATTCTTAGTTGAAAGCAAAACCTGGGGGGTTCCTATGGTAATTTCTAAGCCCTTGAAGGCTGCCTCTTCTCTCAGGGCATTTTGACAGTTTCTCACCACTAGAGGGCATTAGTTTATGTGCGTCATATAGATAACACTGTGCTCACGCACGTGACGTTCCAGGGAGCCAGCACTGATTGGCTAAATTGCATGTCTGTCAAAAGAACTGAAAATAGGGGGCAGTTTGCAGAGGCTTAGATACAAGATAATCACAAAGGTAAAAAGTGTATTTATAAAACTGTGTTGGTTATGCAAAACTAGGGAATGGGTAATAAAGGGATTATCTATATTTTAAAACAATAAAAATTCTGGTGTAGACTGTCCCTTTAATGTCCTTTTAACTCTGCAAAAAAGATGTTCCTGTGTTGATGAAACAAAAATGTTTTTTGCTTGTGAGGTATGTAACTGTCCACCAATAAAGCAGTGGGTGGCCTCCTTATCAGCCATGTTTAAATAGTGGTAGAACATCTGCTTGGTTAGCATTGATAAAAAAAACATTACATAATCCAGAACAGCATATAACCCTGTGAGGGAATTAACAAATAATTAGAGAGGGCTGAAACATGGGGGATAAACAGATATATACATAGGCTGGTAAACAATATTCTCCTTTTTATTTTTTATTTATGAAACTGTGTTATATTTGAACTGTCAAAATATGTATTATGATGGAATCAATTTGATTAAAGGCAAATTAAAAGCGTTGATATCCTAAACTATCTGTGATGGATACCCCAGCTACCCCGACTGGGTAGCTCCGCCAAACGGGTCCTGCTTCCTCCCTGCCGACTGCAGCTATGTAGCTGGCAAGTGACCACAGCCTGTAGCCACCCCTGATGCCCGACAGCACCAGTACTCAGGGTCCCACCCTGTGGCAGTTTCCAGCTACCCAGACTAGGTAGCTCTGCCAGAGTGTCCTTCCTCTGCCTGGAACAGGAAAGTGATTTTAGCTGGAGCCCACCCAAATAACTAGACAGACTGATTTTATTGTACAACATACACTCCTTTTATACACACAGCTCATCTTGATAAGACAAAGGACAATACCACTATTTTCCCACCATTCCCACCCCTCCAGACAGCCCGGCACCTCCATAGGAGCCACAGTCTGAAATAATCACAAAACCTAGGGGTGGCAGTTTCGGGGTGATCCCGGTGGAGCGGCATTTCCAGTGTGTCATTTTAAAGTTCTCGGTCCCCAGATGCCACAGTCCGAAAATCTGCATGATTTGTTACTGGGGACCAGAGTTACAGTCCATTGAAGCTATGGGGTTAGGGGTGTCCAAAACCCCCATTTCCCAAAGGAGCTCCCCTCTGTTAATTGCCACAGCTCTTGTCCTCCCTAGGGGCTACCAATCCCCAAAAGAGCGGAGCTCTGGGGCAAAGGGCTGCTGGAGCGACCAGGGGTAAAGTTAGCGGGTGTCCTGCTGTCCTGTGGCCGACCGGGAGTTCCAGGAGCCTGCCAGCCTGAGAGGAGTTAGGCGGGTGTCCGTTGTGAGGCGGCCGACCGGGAGTTCTAGGAGCGCGGCCAGTCTAGGAGGGTTTTCCTGGTCATACACCAGCTCTCCATAAAACAAGTTTGGAACACAAAACCATGCAGCCAAAAGCTTCCAGAGATTGTGGTTGCTCTGAGCAGCCCAAAACCACTGAAAAACAACAGGGGTGAGGTTGTAGGGGGTGGGGGGTAGCCTTAGCCATCTGGTATCCGTGACACTATCATTTGTTTTTTTTTTGTGAACCCAATCTGACGAATACAGACACATACATTATTTTCAATTTTCATTTGAGTTCTCTAGCTCGGAAATCTTCAAGGCGTTTGCAGGTCTTCCTGCATATTTGTTTAAATGATGATAAATGTTTTATATATATATATATATATATATATATATATATATATATATATATTAGGAAGTGGTGCACAATCGGTTAAACAAGTAGTTTTATTTATTATTTAGGAAAAAATGGTGCCGGCATCTGAAAAATATATATAATCTGAAACCCGAAAGCAAATCACAATCTGACTTTCCAAAGCACAGAAAAATCAGCCATACTCAAAAACCTTTTCCAAAATACTTTACCTGTATTCTACACTGAGAAAAAGGAACTTAGACAAAACAAACCACAACAAACATAAATTAAGAGAGAAAAAAAAAAACTGGGATCTTAGTCATGCACTAGGTAGCATAAATAATGAGAAAATACTGACTGTGCACCATCCTTAATCAACAACTGATAATTAGCAGAAAGTTCCTTGACAAGACAGTCATTTCAGGTAATGGGGTAAATTTATCAAGCTCCGTACGAAGCTTGATGCCCTGTGTTTCTGGCAAGCCTGCAGGCTCGACGGAAACAGAAGTTATGAAGGAGTGGTCTAAAGACCGCTGCTCTATAACCTGTCTACCTGCTCTGAGGTGGCAGACAGAAATCAACCTGATCGAATACGACCGGGTTAATTGACACCACCTGCTAGTGACCGATTGACTTTGAATCTGCAGGGAGCGGCATTGTACCAGCAGTTCACAAGAACTGCTGGTGCAATGATAAATGCCGACAGCGTATGCTGTCTGCATTTATTGATGTGCTGCGGACATGATACGCTACATCGTATCATGTCCATCCACACTATAATAAATAGACCCCAATGTCTCTTTAAGTGTAATATCCAACAAACAGTTCCATTCAGCACATACAAGTATTTTCAATTGAAGCTCCCTAAAACTCAAATATTAAGGAAGGGATGTGCCCACAATCTGGCCTCGTCATTGATACAAACCGCACCTGCTTTCCAGCGTGTCAGCATATCCCATGTAATTCCGGGTTCACCTGAACCATGCAAGTCCCTTGGATGAAGCGGCTGCATCAAAATATTATTATTGTAATGCATGACAAAGAGCACAGGTCTAAATTAGAAGCTGAACATTGTTAACAGATTTAAGAATGAAATTAATAGAAGCATTTTGAAGTGGTGGTTATGATAGACAGCAACATTGGAGGCAAAGTATAAAAAAAACTGTATTCTGCCTTGCATTAGCTCCTAATTAGTTAATCAACCATGTATCAACTGATTTAAAGACATCTATCCTTAATACCTGTAGGGATCAATACAGCATTCTGTTGGTTGATTTCATTTTTGATGACTTGGTTGGAGGAGTTTACACAGCTGGGGGAGTTGGTTGTGGAGGCTTCATTGCTTCCTCTCTCTCTTAATCATATATCTAGGGATGCTCCAGGAGGCAAGATAGGGGGGTCAAAAGAAGATATATATTATATATATATGAGGTTGGTTCATTTGAGCAGATGGCTCTTTTTCATCCAACTGATGACACTGGCCCTAAAACTTGTACAGTGCAGACGAGTGCCCCACATATTCTTAAAACTGTTACAAGTGTCCCAACATTTCTACAAGATATTGATGGGAGGAGAACTGAACTGGACGTCTGGAGTTGGTTAAATCTTCTCTTTTAATAAGATAAGTGGTCTGCAAGACTGTACTTTAAAGGGATACAAAACCCAAATAATGTATTTTGTGATTCAGACAGAGCAAACAATTAAAAAAAATCCAATTTACTTCTATTACCAAATTTGCTTTGTACCATGCTATCCTTTGTTGAAGAGGTAGGTGTCTGGAGCACTACATGGCAGGAAATAGCGCTGCCATCTAGTGCTCTTGCAAATGGATTACATTCTTGCAAAGCTGCTGCCATATAGTGCTCCAGAAATGGGCCGGCTCCTAAACTTACGTCCCTGCTTTTCAACCAAAGATATCAAAAGAACAAAGAAAAATTGATAATAGAAGTAAATTGGAAAGTTGTTTAAAATAGCATGTTCTGAATCATGAAAGAAAAATGTTGTTTCATATCACTTTAATTTTGTGGATTCCCTCTTTAGAAGTTATTTAAAAATTGTGATCATATAAGGATACAATATGTCTCTCTTTATGAAGCGTAATCGTGACCTCCATAACTTTTATTTTTTATCTGGAGCCATATTACTAGGCTGACCATATTTCTGTGAGACAAAAACTGGACATTGAGCGGTCAAAAACGGGACGGGGTTAATATTCTTTATTTATATGAAAAAAAGTACGATTTTAACAAAAGTTAACTTTTATGACATGAATTTAAACTATTGAGCCAACAATTATCCTTCAGTGACAAAAGAACTCATACAAAAAATTTTTAGGTAGATGTAGAGCTAGAGGGGGACTGTATTGCATCATAATTGTACCATGAATATTTGTCTGATGAAACAAATTTACACAGCAAATTTTGGTCTTTCAACACCATATAATAAAACTTCTCACACTCCATGGGCTGATGTATCATGTATATGAAATTATTTTTACTTTAAATTTGATGCACACAGAAAATTGGCAAATCTATATAAAAATAAAGCACAAATGTTTTGACTTATAAAGAAACCCTATAAAATGCTTTTTATTATAACTGTTGTTAAGGGAAATAAAATTACTTATCCAATAACCATTCTAAAGACGAAGGTTCCCTCCATTAGATCACATCCATCATGCCTCCCCCCCCCCACACACATTAATATTAATATATATTATGGAACTTGTATCAGACTCATTGTCACTTTTAAACAGATGGATACCCAAGCCAAATTTGTTGTTTAAACAAAGAAAATCAAAAAGAACATGCTTATATAATAAGAGCTAATTCTGAAGCTTGTGAACAATAGTATTACAATTTAATTTATCATACAAACAACAAACATGCTTTAAAAAAGTGAGATTATCCTATGTTGTCAAGGCAAATTCCCCCCATATTAACTGATTTTAAAGGGTAAAAGCCTCTGAACTTGCGTTTGGTTTGAATATCTGGATAGTAGTTGTAGATTTTTTTTAGCTGAGTTGCCCAAAATCATTTTTACACATGTAAATGGTGGAAGAACTGATAAAAATGTGGAACTACATAGTTACTTGATAATAACCGTTATTTTATAACGTATGTACTACAACCAGCACTGCAGCAGCATTATAATAATAAGCATATGATATAATAAATGAAAATTAATTTAATTTAATTGATTGCCAGGCACAGACACTGGTCTTATCTTGGCCGTGCACAATTCTTGCAGAAGCTGAAGTTCAGAACATAGACTGTAGACAGTTGAATCGATCTACTTCCAGACCAGACCATAACACTAGTTTGTATGCTCACTTCACACGTCTGTGACACAAACAAGAAGAAGATGGCAACAAGAATTATCTCTCTGGTGTCTGGTGATGGTCAGGTCAGCCTATAATTCGGATGATGGTGAGGCAGCGGCCAAAGGCAGATGATTGATCATCACATCAGATCCAGATGATGACTGACTAAATCTCAGATATTTTTAGTCCGACTCCTACCAACCCCTGTGCTGAGCCTGTCCTGAGTGTAAGTTACTAGTAAAGTATTGGGACTACTGCAGCTGAGCTAGCTAGTAATCTAACTTCCCTCACACTGACCAGTGACCAGTCTCCCTCCTAGGCTCAGTCTGACAGCTCACGACTGAGTACTGACCTGCTGTTACTGACTCTTTATAGGCACCTATCAATGACACGCCCCTAATTTTGAAGAGCGCGGGCGGCATAGACTGCTAAGACTGCATGCTGTGGATCATGTGGGCACAACCACCCAACCCCAACCCGGCTGCAGTTAAAAAAAAAAAAAAAAAAAAAGTTTTTTAAAAAACTGCTCTCCCCGCCAGCGGGGAGTTTAAAAAAATTTAAGTGGTGTGTGTGCAATAAAATATTACACTTGCGCTGCCCGCACGGTCTGATAACCCTCAAAACGGGACAAAATGACTATTAATAAAGAAACGACGGGAGAGGGAAAAAAACATAAAATAACGGTACTGTCCCTTTCAAAACGGGACGTATGTTAGTACAGGTCTTTTTTTATTAGTACAATATAAATTCTACTAATAAACAATCAGGTAGATTACGAGTTGTGCGCTCGTGTTTTAACGCTGAAAAGATGCTAATTTCAGCGTTAAAACAGCACCACAGCCATTACAAGTCTTGTCAGTATAGCTGTACCACAAGCCTTTTAGCCTGTAACTCAAAGTCAGTCCCGCACTTGTAAAAATTACGTTTTTTCATGGGACTTGCATAGCGCTGCCATTAGTTTTGCACGGTGAGGCTAAAGAGCTTGTGTTACACCCTATAACGACACGATCCGTACCGCCATCTGAGAGCAGTAGTTATGAGTTTTACGCAACAAAACTGTTACATAAAACTCATAATTAAAGTGTTACAAAGTACACTAACACCCATAAACTACCTATTAACCCCTAAGCCGAGGCCCTCCCGCATCGCAAACACTATATTAAACTTATTATTAACCCCTAATATGCCGCTCCCCATATCACTGCCACTAATAAAATTTATTAACCCCTATTCCGCAGCTCACCAACATTGTCGCCACTATACTAAAGTTATTAACCCCTATTCCCCTGCACTCCAACATCGCCCACACTATAATAAATATATTAACCCCTATTCTGCTGCTCCCCGACATCGCCGCCACTAAATAAAGTTATTAACCCATAAACCTCTGGCCTCCCACATCACTAACACTAAATAAACATTATTAACCCCTAAAATGCCAGCCCCTCACATCGCCAAAAACTAAATTAAACTATTAACCCCTAAACCTAACACCCCCTAACTTTAAATTAAAATTAAAAGATCCCTATCTTAAAATAAATAAAAATCTACCTGTGAAATTAAAAAAACTAAATTTAAACATCATTACTATTAGAATAAAATTAAACTAACTACAAATTAATAAACTAAATTACAAATTAAATAAACTAAATTACAAATTAAAAAACCTAATCGTACTAAAAAAATTAAATGAACAATTACAAAAAATAAAAAATACTAAATTACAAAAAATACTAAAGTAAAAAAATAACAAACACTTAATTCCGAAAAATAACAAACGAAAAAAATAATCCAAAATAAAAAAATTACACCTAATCTAATAGCCCTATCAAAATAAAAAAGCCCCCCCAAAATAAAAACACCCACTAGCCTACAATAAACTACCAATAGCCCTTAAAAGGGCCTTTTGTAGGGCATTGCCCTAAAGAAATCAACTCTTTTCCCTTAAAATAAATACAGACCGCTGAACAGTAAAACCCATCACTCAACCAAGCCCCCAAAATAAAAAAACATAACTAAAAAAACCTAATCTACCTATTGCCCTAAAAAGGGCATTTGTATGTGCATTGCCCTTAAAAGGACATTCAGCTCTTTTTCCTGACCTTAAAAGGGCATTTAGCTCTTTTAAGAAATGCCCAACCCCTAATCTAAAAAAAAACCCACCCAAAAAACCTTAAAAAACCTAACACTAACCCCTCTTTAGGTACTCACAGTTGCTGAAGTCCCGCTTGAACAATCTTAATCCCGGTGGCTCCATCTTCATCCAGGCGGCTCCATCTTCATCCATTGCGGGACCGCATCTTCTTCATCCCTGCGGAGGTAGAGCGGTCAATGCGTGGAGGTCCAGGCAGAGGTCTAAGGTGGAGACCCAGGCGGAGGTCCATCGATCCGACAGGGAGGTCCTCTTCTTGGGATCCTCCACTGCACACTGAGGATTGAAATGCAAAGTACCCCTTTTATACTGGGGTATTATTGCATTCCTATTGGCTGAGAAATTTAAATCAGCCAATAGGAATTAGGGCTGCTAAAATCCTTTTGACTGTTTAAATCCTCAGTGTGCGGCGGACGATAGAATGAAGAGGACCTCCACGTCAGATCGATGGACCTCCCCCTGGACCTCTGCCTTGGACCTCCGCCTGGACCTCCTCCTTGGACCTTTGCCTGGACCTCCGCATTTGTGCATTGACCGCTCCACCTCCGCAGGGATGAAGAAGATGCCGGTCCCGCGATGGATGAAGATGGAGCCGCCAGGATGAAGATCGTTCAAGTGGGACTTTAACAACTATGAGTATGTAAAGAGGGGTTAGTGTAAGGTTTTTTTAAAGTTTTTTGGAGTGTTTTTTTTTTTAGATTAGGAGTTGGGCATTTCTTAAAAGAGCTGAATGCCCTTTTAAGGGCAGGAAAAAGAGCTGAATACTCTTTTAAGGGCAATACCCATACAAATGCCCCTTTCAGGGCAATGAGTAGATTAGGTTTTACTTTATTTTTATTTTGTGGGTTTGGGGAGTGTTTTTTTTTTATACTGTTAGGGGGTGTTTGTTTTTCTTTTGTATAAAAAAAGATGATTTCTTTAGGGCAATGCCCTACAAAAGGCCCAGGGGGCTACAAAATTCACTTTTAAGGGCCCTTGGTAGTTTATTATAGATTAGGATTTTTTTTATTTTGGGGTGTTTTTTTAATTTTTATTGTTTTGGATAATTGTATTTGTTATTTTTTGAAATGGTAGTTTTTTATTTTTTGTAATTTTAGTGTTTTTTATTTTTTGTAATGGTAGTTTTTTTATTTTTTGTAATGGTAGGTTTTAGTATAAGGCAGCTTAGGTTTTATTTCACAGGTAAGTTTGTATTTATTTTAACTAGGTAGTTAGTGTTAGTAAATAGTTAGTAGCTATTTACTAACTAGTCTACCTAGTTAAAATAAATACAAACTTACCTGTGAAATAAAAATAAAATCTAAGCTAGCTACAATATAACTATTAGTTATATTGTAGCTAGCTTAGGTTTTATTTCACAGATAAGTATGTATTTAGTTTTAAATAGGTATTATTTAGTTAATAATTATGTTAAAGTTAGGGGGTGTTAGGTTTAGGGTTAGGGTTACGGTTAGGTTTAGGGTTAGGGTTACGGTTAGGTTTAGGGGTTAATAGTTTAATTTAGGTTGTTGCAATGTGGGGGCTGGTGGTTTAGGGGTTAATAGGTTTATTTAGTGGTAGTGATGTGGGAGGCCAGAAGTTTAGGGGTTAATAGCATAATTTAGTGGCAGCGATATCGGGGCGCGGCGGAATAGGGGTTAATATCTTTATAATAGTGTGGGCGATGTTGGGGTGCGGGGGAATAAGGGTTAATAACTTTAGTAGAGTGGCAGCGATATCGGGAGTGGCATATTAGGGGTTAATAGATTTATTTCGATGTTGGCGATATTGGGAGCGGCAGATTAGGGGTTAATAACATTATGTAGGTGTCGGCGATGTCGGGGGCAGCAGATTAGCGGTGTTTAGACGTGGGGTTTATGTTAGGGTGTTAGGTTTAAACATAACATTTTTTTTCCCATAAACATCAATGGGGCTGCGTTACGGAGCTTTTCATTCT
Organism: Bombina bombina; assembly: GCF_027579735.1. NCBI lineage: Eukaryota > Metazoa > Chordata > Amphibia > Anura > Bombinatoridae > Bombina > Bombina bombina. The sequence goes on along the minus strand of NC_069499.1, from coordinate 1,024,791,890 downwards.
AACACGCTCTCCCCATTGATGTCTATGGGGAAAGTGTGCACAAGCACGTCAAAGCAGCGCTTGTATTTTGTGCGGTATGGAGCTCAACTCAACCATATCGCACACGCACAAGCCGGCTTTTCAAAAACTCGAAATGGCAGCGCTATGGAGGGTGAAATAATGCTAACGTAAAAATGACGTTTTTTCATGGGACTTCCATAGCGCAGCCATTACGAGTTTTGCGGTGAGGCTATCAAGCTTGCGTTACACCCTATGCCGACAAGATTCGTTTCGCAATATAAAAGTAGTAGTTTTGAGTTTTACTCTACAAATCTGTTACATAAAACTCATAACTAAACTATTACAAAGTACACTAAACACCCATAAACTACCTATTAACCCCTAAACCGAGGCCCTCCTGCATCACAAATACTATATTAAAGTTATTAACCCCGCCCTAATTTGCTGCTCCCGACATCGCCGCCACTAAGTTTTTTTATTAACCCCTATTCCGCCACTCCCCGTCATCGTCACCACTATATTAAAGTTATTAACCCCTAAACCGCCGCCCTCCCGCATCGCAAACACTATTTAAATTTTATTAACTCCTAATCTGTCGTTCGCCCACATCGCCCCCACTATAGTTAAGTCATTAAGCCCTACACCGCCGCCACTATAATAAACCTATTAACCCCTAAATTGCAAGCCCCCCACAACAAAATATACTAAAGTAAACTATTAACCCCTAAACTGAAAGCCCCCCACATCGCAATAAACTAATTTAAACTAGTAACCCCTAAACCTAACGCCCCCCTAACTTTATATTAAAATTACGATTTCCCTATCTTAAATTAAATTAAAACTTACCTGTCAAATTAAAAGAACTAAGTCTAAACAATTAAACTACCGGTAATATAATTATTAAACTAAAATTAAACTAGCTACCAATTAAATAAAACTAAACTACATATTAAAAAAATCCTAACACTACTGTAAAAATTACAAACTATCTAATTACAAAAAATAACAAACACTAAATTACGAAAAATAGCAAACTAAATTATCCAAAATAAAAAAGAATTACACCTAATCTAATAGCCCTATCAAAATAAAAAAGTCCACCCAAAATAAAAAAACCTAGCCTACAATAAACAACAAATAGCCCTTAAAAGGGCCATTTGTGGGGCATTGCCCCAAAGATATCCGCTCTTTTGCCTGAAAAAAATATAAAAGACCCCCCAACAGTAAAACCCACCACCCAACCAACCCCCCAAAATAAAAAACCTAATTCTAAAAAATCCTAAGCTACCCATTGTCCTGAAAAGGGCATTTGTATGGGCATTGCCCTTAAAAGGGCATTTAGCTCTTTTGCTGCCCAAACCCTAATCTAAAAAAAGAAAACACCCAAAAAACCCTTAAAAAAAAACTAACACTAACCCCTCGACGATCCACTTTCAGTTTTTGAAGTCCCACTTGAACGATCTTCATCCAGGTGGCAAGAAATCTTCATCCAGACGGCCTCTTCTATCTTCATCCAGGCGGCATCTTCTATCTTGATCCTTGCGGCGCAGAGCCGGTATATACTGAAGACATCCGGTGCGGAGCATCCTCTTCATACGCTGCCGTATACTGAATCTTCTATGCAATGTACGCGATTCAAAATAGCGTCGCTTGCATTTCCTATTAGCTGATTTCATTTTGGAAATTCAAATTATCCAATAGGATGAGAGCTACTGAAATTGATTTGAATAGCCAATAGAATTTCAGAAGCTCTCATCCTATTGGCTGTTAACTTTAGGGCAATGCCCTACAAAAGTCCCTTTTAAGGGCCCACAAAAGGCCCTTTTAAGGGCCCTTTTTAGTTTATTCTAGATTAGGCTTTTTTATTTTGGGTTGTTTTTTTTTACTTTTTAAAGGGTATTAGAATAGAAATAATTTTTATTGTTTTAGATCATTTCGTTTGTTACTTTTTGGAAATGGTAGGTATTTTTATTTTTTGTAATTTCAGTGTTTTTTATTTTTTGTAATGTTAGGTAGTGATGTCGCGAACCAAAAAATTTGGGTTCGCGAACAGCGAACGCGAACTTCCCCAAAAGTTGGCAAACCGGGCAAACCCCCATTGACTTCAATGGGCAGGCGAATTTTAAAACCCACAGGGACTCTTAATAGCCACAATAGTGATGGAAAAGTTGTTTCAAAGGGACTAACACCTGGACTGTGGCATGCCGGAGGGGGATCCATGGAAAAACTCCCATGGAAAATTACATAGTTGATGCAGAGTCTGGTTTTAAGCCATAAAGGGCATAAATCACCTAAAATTCCTAAATTGTTTGCAATAACGTGCTTTAAAACATCAGGTATGATGTTGTATCGATCAGGTAGTGTCACCCCAGTGTCACTGGGGTGACACTGTGCCCTGGCAGGCAGGCCCTGAAACGCACACGTGTGAAGGAAACTGACTGCTATTATTTAACACAGTCAAAAAATTGTTTTGTTTTTTTAAATCTACACTACTGTTACACCAGATATGAGTTGCACTGTGGTGACACTGTGCCCTGGCAGGCAGGCCCTGAAATGCACACGTGTGAAGGAAACTGACTGCTATTATTTAACACAGTCAAAAAAGTGTTGTTTTTTTTAAACCTACACTACTGTTACACCAGATATGAGTTGCACTGGGGTGACACTGTGCCCTGGCAGGCAGGCCCTGAAACGCACACGTGTGAAGGAAACTGACTGCTATTATTTTACACAGTCAAAAAAGTGTTTTTTTTTTTTTTAAATCTACACTACTGTTACACCAGATATGAGTTGCTCTGGGGTGACACTGTGCCCTGGCAGGCCCTGAAACGCACACGTGTGAGTGGCACTGGGCAAGTGGGCACATTATACGCTGTGACCCTGACACACACGCTGGCAGGCAGGCAACTGCAATTAGATTACACAGGAAAAAAAAAAGCAGACTGATGTTCTAGCCCTAAAAAGGGCTTTTTGGTGTGCTGTCCTTACAGCAGAGATCAGATGAGTCCTTCAGGACTGTAGTGGGCACTGAATACACTAGCCTAGCTATCAATTTCCCTATTAAATCAGCAGCAGCTACACTGTCCCTCCTCTCACTAAGAATGCAGCTTCTAAATTAATCTAAAATGGATGCTGTCCAGGAGGTAGGAGGGTCTGGGAGGGAGTGTCTGCTGCTGATTGGCTGGAATGTTTCTTCTGACTGTGAGGTAAAAGGTCAAAGTATTACTCAATGATGACTCATTGATGAATAGGGGGCAGATCGAACATCGCATATGTTCGCCCGCCGCGGCGAACGCGAACATGCTATGTTCGCCGGGAACTATTCGCCGGCGAACTATTCACAACATCACTAATGTTAGGTGATAGGGTAAGGCAGCTTAGGTTTTATTTCACAGGTAAGTTTATATTTATTTTAACTAGGTAGTTAGTAAATAGTTAATAACTATTTACGAACTAGTCTACCTAGTTAAAATAAATACAAACTTACCTGTGAAATAAAAATAAAACCTAAGCTAGCTACAATATAACTATTAGTTATATTGTAGCTAGCTTAGGTTTTATTTCACAGGTAAGTACGTATTTAGTTTTAAATAGGTATTATTTAGTTAATAATTGTAACTTTAGTTTAGCTCTATTTAAATTATGTTAAAGTTAGGGGGTGTTAGAGTTTATGGTTAGGGTTACGTTAGGGTTAGGGATTAATAGTTTAATTTAGGTCTTGCGATGTGGGGGCTGGCGGTTTAGGGGTTAATAGGTTTATTTAGTGATAGTGATGTGGGAGGCCAGAGTTTTAGGGGTTAATACCTTTATTTAGTGGCAGCAATGTCCAGGAGCAGCGTAATAGGGGTTAATAACTTTAATATAGTGGCAGCGATATTGGGGTGCGGTGGAATAGGGGTTAATAACTTTATTTAGGTGGAGGCAATATCGGGGGTTAATAACATGATGTAGGTGCCAACGATGTTGGGGGCAGCAGATTAGGGGTGTTTAGATGTGGGGTTTATGTTATGGTGTTAGGTTTAAACATAACTTTTATTTTCCCCATAGACATCAATAGGGCTGTGTTACGGAGCTTTTCATTCCGCGATCGCAGGTGTTTAGACTTTTTTTTTAGCCCACTCTCCCCATTGATGTCTATGGGGGAAGCGTGCACGAGCACGTCAAAACAGTGCTTGAATTGTGTGCGGTATGGAGCTCAACGCAGCCATATCGCAGGCACAAGCCGGCTGTTTGAAAACTTGTAATGGCACCGCTATAGAGGGTTAAATAACGCAACTTTTGTTGCGTTCGTTAATTTCCCTATAGCGTGCATAACTCGTAATCTAGCTGAATGCTTTTTCTGTTAAAGCAGATTCAGATTTGGAGTTTTCTTTAACATATTACTAAGTAGCCTTTATAGTTAATAAGTGTGTTATTTTATTACTCCAAAAATAAATATGTTTTATACTGCTAGCACTCTAACTTGGCGTTTCCCTAGTATATTCAATATGACCTTATTGCATGTAGCTCTATATAAACAGCCATTGACCCCAAATACCCACAAACAGCTTATAAGGAACACATAACTTCCTGCCAGTACCCTAATATACCCTCATCTGTGTGAAAATAAAATGTAGGGCCATACAAGCTAAATAACACACTCAAACTGGTATCTCCATCATTTGAACATAAAATGTGTGGGATACTTGTCTCATAGAACAGCTAACACATGAACCACCAAAGCTTTGGTTTGGTTTTACAGACATCAGAGCCTAATAAAAGCAGTTAAAAAAAAATCCCCCTATTATAATAGCTATTTAGAAGGGAAAGACATTTCATACATCCACATTATAATAAAAAACTTCATTTGCTTCACTCAGATTTTGATCTAGTTCACATTTCCCAAATACAGGTTAAATCCAAATATGAAACGGTTGCAATAGTAATACTTCACGATATGTAATAATTTCTCACCTCTTTATACATGACCTGGCCCTAGCTGGATACCAAGTTCCCACAATGCTTTTATAACACTTGCTCTCTATTTCTTTTACAGAGCTGCGAAAACAAGAACGAGCTTTCTCCGGTCTTGGGTGCAAACCTTTTAGCGATATCCAACCAAGTGATGCTGCCATCAGCAGCAGAGCAATTCCCGGTCTAGCGGGAGTGGAAATTACTGGCAGAGGTGAGAGGGGCACTTTATGTACCAAGGAATAGGTGTCAGAGAGCTCTGTCTTGAAAACAGAAAAGTACACTTGATAGTTGATTTGTGGATTTGTGTGTTACTGTGACTATGTGCAAAGCAGTGTGTATATTTGTGCAATTCTGTATGTGTATCTTCCAGAGCAGTGTACATCATTAAATAGAGAATGGTATATCTATGAGCAGAGTAGTTTGTGTCTGGAGGTCTGGATTTGTCAATTAGGTAGATCAGTTAGCTGCCTAGGGACTCTCACTTGGATCTGATGTTAAAAGCATTGTGATAATAGAGATATTTATAAAGGGATCTGTCTTTAAAATGTTATAAAGTACTGAAATCAGAGTTTGAGTATACTCCTAATGTATTTCATAAATCAGTGTTTTTCATCTACAGTCCCCAGGGCACACCAATTGACCAGGTTTTTATAATATCTGAAATAGTGTAAATGTGAAATAATCAACGGATTAGTAACTATGGTTACTAACCTGCTCTCACTGATCAGTTGATTATTACACCTGCGCTCTAGTTCAGATATCATGAGAATCTGCCCCGTTGGACTGGAAATGAAAAACACTGATTTAAGAAATACATTAGGAGTATATTTATATTTACGTTTATGGGGTGTTTTACCAAAAATGAAAAATGATCTTGTATAACAGATACTTTTATTGTTTGTAGATAAAAAAACATTGTTTGCCTTTTTTATCTTAAAGGGACAGTCAAGTCCAAAAAAAACTTTCATGATTCAAATAGGGCATGTAATTTTAAACAACTTTCCAATTGACTTTTATAACCAATTTTAATTTATTTTCTTAGTATACTTAGTTGAAAGCTAAACCTAGGAGGTTCATATGCTAATTTCTTAGACCTTGAAGGCTGCCTCTAATCTAAATGCATTTTGGTAGTTTTTTACCACTAGAGGGTATTAGTTCATGTGTTTCATATAGATAACATTGAGCTCATGCACGTGAATTTACCATGGAGTCAGCTCTGATTGGCTAAAATGCAAGTCTGTCAAAAGAACTGAAATAAGGGGCAGTCTGCTAAGGCTTAGATACAAGGTTTTACAAAGGTAAAACATGTATAATTATAACTGTGTTGGTTATGCAAAACTGGGGAATTGGTAATTAAGGGATTATCTATATTTTAAAACAAAAACATTCTGGTGTTGACTGTCCCTTTAATGGAGGCAACTGCAGCTGTTCAACCCTTTCTCTCATTCATATCTGGACTTACATAGACCTAGATTTGGAGTTTGGCGTTAGCCGTGAAAACCAGCGTTAGAGGCTCCTAACGCTGGTTTTAGGCTACCGCCGGTATTTGGAGTCACTCAAAATAGGGTCTAACGCTCACTTTTCATCCGCGACTTTTCCATACCGCAGATCCCCTTACGTAAATTGCGTATCCTATCTTTTCAATGGGATCTTTCTAACTCCGGTATTTAGAGTCGTGTCTGAAGTGAGCGTTAGAAATCTAACGACAAAACTCCAGCCGCAGGAAAAAAGTCAGTAGTTAAGAGCTTTCTGGGCTAACGCCGGTTTATAAAGCTCTTAACTACTGTGCTCTAAAGTACACTAACACCCATAAACTACCTATGCACCCCTAAACCGAGGTCCCCCCACATCGCCGACACTCAAATAATTTTTTTAACCCCTAATCTGCCGACCGCCACCTACGTTATCCTTATGTAACCCTAATCTGCTGCCCCTAACACCGCCGACCCCTGTATTATATTTATTAACCCCTAACCTGCCCCCCACAACGTCGCCTCCACCTACCTACACTTATTAACCCCTAATCTGCCGACCGCAAAGCGCCGCCACCTACGTTATCCTTATGTACCCATAATCTGCTGCCCCTAACACCGCCGACCCCTATATTATATTTATTAGCCCCTAATCTGCCCCCCTCAACGTCGCCTCCACCTGCCTACACTTATTAACCCCTAATCTGCCGACCGGAACTGAGCGCTACTATAATAAAGTTATTAACCCCTAATCCGCCTCACTAACCCTATAATAAATAGTATTAACCCCTAATCTGCCCTCCCTAACATCGCCGACACCTAACTTCAATTATTAACCCCTAATCTGCCGACCGGAGCTCACCGCTACTCTAATAAATGTATTAACCCCTAAAGCTAAGTCTTACCCTAACACTAACACCCCCCTAAGTTAAATATAATTTAAATCTAACAAAATTAATTAACTCTTATTAAATAAATTATTCCTATTTAAAGCTAAATACTTTCCTGTAAAATAAATCCTAATATAGCTACAATATAAATTATAATTATATTATAGCTATTTTAGGATTAATATTTATTTTACAGGTAACTTTGTATTTATTTTAACCAGGTACAATAGCTATTAAATAGTTAAGAACTATTTAATAGCTAAAATAGTTAAAATAATTACAAATTTACCTGTAAAATAAATCCTAACCTAAGTTACAATTAAACCTAACACTATACTATCAATAAATTAATTAAATAAACTACCTACAATTACCTACAATTAACCTAACACTACACTATCAATAAATTAATTAAATACAATTCCTACAAATAAATACAATTAAATAAACTTGCTAAAGTACAAAAAATAAAAAAGAACTAAGTTACAAAAAATAAAAAAATATTTACAAACATAAGAAAAATATTACAACAATTTTAAACTAATTACACCTACTCTAAGCCCCCTAATAAAATAACAAAGACCCCCAAAATAAAAAAATGCCCTACCCTATTCTAAATAACTAAAGTTCAAAGCTCTTTTACCTTACCAGCCCTGAACAGGGCCCTTTGCGGGGCATGCCCCAAGAAGTTCAGCTCTTTTGCCTGTAAAAAAAACATACAATACCCAAGCCCCCCAACATTACAACCCACCACCCACATACCCCTAATCTAACCCAAACCCCCCTTAAATAAACCTAACACTAAGCCCCTGAAGATCTTCCTACCTTGTCTTCACCTCACCGGGTTCAACGATCTGTCCAGAAGAGCTCCTCCGATGTCCTGATCCAAGCCCAAGCGGGGGGCTGAAGAAGTCCATGATCCGGCTGAAGTCTTCATCCAAGCGGGAGCTGAAGAGGTCCATGATCCGGATGAAGTCTTCATCCAAGCGGGAGCTGAAGAGGTCCATGATCCGGATGAAGTCTTCTATCAACGGCATCTTCAATCTTCTTTCTTCCGGATCCATCTTGCAGACCTCCGACGCGGAACATCCTGCTGGCCCGACGGACTAACGACGAATGACGGTTCCTTTAAGGGACGTCATCCAAGATGGCGTCCCTCGAATTCCGATTGGCTGATAGGATTCTATCAGCCAATCGGAATTAAGGTAGGAATATTCTGATTGGCTGATGGAATCAGCCAATCAGAATCAAGTTCAATCCGATTGGCTGATCCAATCAGCCAATCAGATTGAGCTTGCATTCTATTGGCTGATCGGAACAGCCAATAGAATGCGTCGCCTCCACCTACCTACACTTATTAACCCCTAATCTGCCGACCGCAAAGCGCCGCCACCTACGTTATCCTTATGTACCCCTAATCTGCTGCCCCTAACACCGCCGACCCCTATATTATATTTATTAACCCCTAATCTGCCCCCCTCAACGTCGCCTCCACCTGCCTACACTTATTAGGATTCTATCAGCCAATCGGAATTAAGGTAGGAATATTCTGATTGGCTGATGGAATCAGCCAATCAGAATCAAGTTCAATCCGATTGGCTGATCCAATCAGCCAATCAGATTGAGCTTGCATTCTATTGGCTGATCGGAACAGCCAATAGAATGCGAGCTCAATCTGATTGGCTGATTGGATCAGCCAATCGGATTGAACTTGATTCTGATTGGCTGATTCCATCAGCCAATCAGAATATTCCTACCTTAATTCCGATTGGCTGATAGAATCCTATCAGCCAATTGGAATTCGAGGGACGCCATCTTGGATGACGTCCCTTAAAGGAACCGTCATCCGTCGTTAGTCCGTCGGGCCAGCAGGATGTTCCGCGTCGGAGGTCTGCAAGATGGATCCGGAAGAAAGAAGATTGAAGATGCCGTTGATAGAAGACTTCATCCGGATCATGGACCTCTTCAGCTCCCGCTTGGATGAAGACTTCATCCGGATCATGGACCTCTTCAGCTCCCGCTTGGATGAAGACTTCAGCCGGATCATGGACCTCTTCAGCCCCCCCGCTTGGGCTTGGATCAGGACATTGGAGGAGCTCTTCTGGACAGATCGTTGAACCCGGTGAGGTGAAGACAAGGTAGGAAGATCTTCAGGGGCTTAGTGTTAGGTTTATTTAAGGGGGTTTGGGTTAGATTAGGGGTATGTGGGTGGTGGGTTGTAATGTTGGGGGGCTTGGGTATTGTATGTTTTTTTTTACAGGCAAAAGAGCTGAACTTCTTGGGGCATGCCCCGCAAAGGGCCTGTTCAGGGCTGGTAAGGTAAAAGAGCTTTGAACTTTAGTTATTTAGAATAGGGTAGGGCATTTTTTTATTTTGGGGGTCTTTGTTATTTTATTAGGGGGCTTAGAGTAGGTGTAATTAGTTTAAAATTGTTGTAATCTTTTTCTTATGTTTGTAAATATTTTTTTATTTTTTGTAACTTAGTTCTTTTTTATTTTTTGTACTTTAGCAAATTTATTTAATTGTATTTATTTGTAGGAATTGTATTTAATTAATTTATTGATAGTGTAGTGTTAGGTTAATTGTAGGTAATTGTAGGTAGTTTATTTAATTAATTTATTGATAGTATAGTGTTAGGTTTAATTGTAACTTAGGTTAGGATTTCTTTTACAGGTAAATTTGTAATTATTTTAACTATTTTAGCTATTAAATAGTTCTTAACTATTTAATAGCTATTGTACCTGGTTAAAATAAATACAAAGTTACCTGTAAAATAAATATTAATCCTAAAATAGCTATAATATAATTATAATTTATATTGTAGCTATATTAGGATTTATTTTACAGGTAAGTATTTAGCTTTAAATAGGAATCATTTATTTAATAAGAGTGAATTAATTTCGTTAGATTTAAATTATATTTAACTTAGGGGGGTGTTAGTGTTAGGATTAGACTTAGCTTTAGGGGTTAATACATTTATTAGAATAGCGGTGAGCTCCGGTCGGCAGATTAGGGGTTAATAATTGAAGTTAGGTGTCGGCGATGTTAGGGAGGGCAGATTAGGGGTTAATACTATTTATTATAGGGTTAGTGAGGTGGATTAGGGGGTTAATAACTTTATTATAGTAGCGCTCAGGTCCGGTCGGCAGATTAGGGGTTAATAAGTGTAGGCAGGTGGAGGCGACTTTGAGGGGGGCAGATTAGGGGTTAATAAATATAATATAGGGGTCGGCGATGTTAGGGCAGCAGATTAGGGGTACATAAGGATAATATAAGTAGCGGCGGTTTACGGAGCGGCAGATTAGGGGTTAATAATAATATGCAGGGGTCAGCGATAGCGGGGGCGGCAGATTAGGGGTTAATAACTTTATTATAGTAGCGCTCAGGTCCGGTCGGCAGATTAGGGGTTAATAAGTGTAGGCAGGTGGAGGCGACGTTGAGGGGGGCAGATTAGGGGTTAATAAATATAATATAGGGGTCGGCGATGTTAGGGCAGCAGATTAGGGGTACATAAGGATAATATAAGTAGCAGCGGTTTACGGAGCGCCAGATTAGGGGTTAATAATAATATGCAGGGGTCAGCGATAGCGGGGCGGCAGATTAGGGGTTAATAAGTGTAAGGTTAGGGGTGTTTAGACTCGGGGTACATGTTAAAGTGTTAGGTGCAGACGTAGGAAGTGTTTCCCCATAGCAAACAATGGGGCTGCGTTAGGAGCTTAACGCGGCTTTTTTGCAGGTGTTAGGTTTTTTTTCAGCTCAAACAGCCCCATTGTTTCCTATGGGAGAATCGTGCACGAGCACGTTTTTGAGGCTGGCCGCTTGCGTAAGCAACTCTGGTATCGAGAGTTGAAGCTGCGTTAAAAATGCTCTACGCTCCTTTTTTGGAGCCTAGCGCAGCCTTTATGTGGACTCTCAATACCAGAGTTATTTTTATGCTGCGGCCAGAAAAAAGCCGGCGTTAGTTTTTCGGGTCGTTACCGACAAAACTCCAAATCTAGCCGATAGAGTCCACAACTTGCAGAAATATCTGAACTGCAACAATACAATACATAAAACTCATAACTAAAGTGTTACAAAGTACACCAACACCCATAAACTACCTATTAACCCCTAAACTGAGGCCCTCCCGCATCGCAAATACTATATTAAAGTTATTAACCCCTAATCTGCTGCTCCCGACATCGCTGCCACTTATAAAATGTATTAACCCCTATTCCGCCGCTCCCTGACATCGTCACCACTATAATAAAGTTATTAATCCCTAAACCACTGCCCCCACATCGCAAATACTATTTAAATATAATTAACCCCTAATTTGCTGTCCGCCCACATCGCCCTCACTATACTAACGTTATTAAGCCCTACACCGCCGCCACTATAATAAACCTATTAACCCCTAAACCGTAAGCTCCCCACAATGAAATATACTAAATTAAACTATTAACCCCTAAACTGAAAGCCTCCCACATCGCAATAAACTAATTTAAGCTAGTAACCCCTAAACCTAACGCCCCCCTAACTTTATATTAAAATTACAACTTCCCTATCTCAAATTAAATAAAAACGTACCTGTTAAATAAAAAAAAAAACTAAGTTTAAGCTAACAATTATACTAATATAACTATTTAACGAATATTAAACTAACTACCAACTAACCCTTTGAGTGCTAAGCCATTTCCCACCTGGATTTAAGCTTTTTTTTTTTTTTTTTACTATTTTTAAATATATATTTTTTCCAGATCCCCAAGACTTATACCGTTGGAAAGGTTAGGCGATTACCTTTCCAACGGTGGGTCTGTAGCTGCTTAGATGCCTGATATACAGGTTTCTAAGCAGCATGCCCCCTTTCCCTATATTGTGCATTGTATATTTTAAATAAATTTGTGCTGTGACGTCATCACGTCATTGTGCATGACATCACTGCGCAAAACGGGAAGCCCCGGCTATGAACCGTCCCCAGCACCTGACTGGGACAATTTGCGATGGCTCAGAGCCGCTGTTAGCATTCAAGGGGTTAAACAAAACTAAAATACACATTACAAATTCCTAACACTACTATAAAAATTACAAACTATCTAATTACAAAAAATAAAAAATACTAAATTACAAAAAATAGCAAACAATAAATTACGAAAAATAACAAACGAAATTATCAAAAATAAAAAAGAATTACACCTAATCTAATAACCCTATCAAAATAAAAAAGCCCACCCAAAATAAAAAACCCTAGTCTATAATAAACTACCAATAGCCCTTAAAAGGGCCTTTAGTAGGGCATTGCCCTTAGTTAAAGGGACAGTCTAGGGCAGGTAATTTTAAACAATTTTCCAATTTACTTTTATCACCAATTTTGCTTTGTTCTTTTGGTATTCTTAGTTGAAAGCTTAACCTAGGAGGTTCATATGCTAATTTCTTAGACCTTGAAGGCCACCTCTTTTCAGAATGCATTTAAAAAGTTTTTCACCACTAGAGGGTGTTAGTTCATGTGTTTCATATAGATAACACTGTGCTCGTGCACGTGAAGTTATCTGGGAGCAGGCACTGATTGGCTACACTGCATGTCTGTCAAAAGAACTGAAATAAAGGGGCAGTTTGCAGAGGCTTACATACAAGATAATCACAGAGGTTAAAAGTATATTAATATAACTGTGTTGGTTATGCAAAACTGGGGAATGGGTAATAAAGGGATTATCTATCTTTTAAAACAATATAAATTCTGGTGTAGACTGTCCCTTTAAAGAGCTTTTTAACTAAAAAAAAATACAAAGTCCCTCCCAACAGTAAAACCCACCACCCAACCAACCCCCCAAAATATAAAAAACATACCTCTAACAAAAACATAATCTACCCATTGCCCTGAAAAGGGCATTTGTATGGGCATTGACCTTAAAAGGGCATTTAGCTCCTTTGCATTGCCCTGAAAAAGAGCATTTAGCTCTTTTATGAAAAGAGCTAAAAAAAAAAAACACCCCAAAAGAGTTTAAAAAATCCTAACACTAACCCCTGAAGATCCACTTACAGTTGTTGAAGTTAGTGTTATTTTTTGTAATGGTAGGCTTTTTCATTTTTTGTAATGGTAGGTTTTAGTGTAAGGCTAATTAGGTTTTATTTCACAGGTAAGTTTGTATTTATTTTAACTAGGTAGTTAGTAAATATTTAGTAACTATTTAATAACTAGTCTACCTAGTTAAAATAAATACAAACTTACCTGTGAAATAAAAAAAAAACCTAAGCTAGCTACAATATAATAGTTATATTGTACCTATCTAGTTTTTATTTCACAGGTAAGTATGTATTTAGTTTTAAATAGGTATCATTTAGTTAATAATTGTAACTTTAATTTAGCTCTATTGTAATTATGTTAAAGTTAGGGGGTGTTAGGGTTACATTAGGGTTAGGTTAGGTTTAGGTTTAGGGGTTAATAGTTTAATTTAGGTTGTTGCGATGTGGGGGGCTGTCGGTTTAGGAGTTAATAGGTTTATTTAGTGGTAATGATGTGGGAGGCCAGAGGTTAGGGGTTAATAACTTTATGTAATGGCGGCAATGTCGGAGAGCGGCTGAATAGGGGTTAATAGATTTATTATAGTGTGGGCAATGTTGGGGTGCAGGGGAATAGGGGTTAATAACTTTAGTATAGTGGTGGCGGTATCGGGAGCGGCAGATTAGGGGTTAATAGATTTATTTAGGTGGCGGTGATGTCGGGGGCGGCAGATTAGGGGTTAATAACATTATTTAGGTGTCTGCAATGTTGGGGGCAGCAGATTAGGGGTTAATAACATTATTTAGGTGTCGGCAATGTCGGGGGCAGCAGATTAGGGGTGTTTAGACATGGGGTAATGTTAGGGTGTTAGGTTTAAACATAACTTATTTTTTTCCCCATAGACATCAATGGAGCGATTGCAGGTGTTAGTTTTTTTTTAGCCCGCTCTCCCCATTGATGTCTATAGGGAAAGCGTGCACGAGCATGTCAAAACAGCGCTTGTATTTTGTGCGGTATGGAGCTCAATGCAACCATATCACACGCACAAGGCGGCTGTTTGAAAAACTCGTAATCTACCTGTGTGTGAGGAATAGAAGTAGTGCACTGTGTGACCAATAGAAGTAGTGCACTGTGATGAATAGAAGTAGTGCACTGTGTGATGAATAGAAGTAGTGCACAGTGTGATGAATAGAAGTAGTGCACTGTGTGATGAATAGAAGTAGTGCACTGTGTGATGAATAGAAGTAGTGCACTGTGTGAGGAATAGAAGTAGTGCACTGTGTGATGAATAGAAGTAGTGCACTGTGTGGCCAATAGAAGTACTGCACTGTGTGGCCAATAGAAGTAGTGCACTGTGTGAGGAATAAAAGTAGTGCACTGTGTGACAAATAGAAGTAGTGCACTGTGTGATGAATAGAAGTACTGCACTGTGTGGCCAATAGAAGTACTGCACTGTGTGGCCAATAGAAGTAGTGCACTGTGTGAGGAATAAAAGTAGTGCACTGTGTGACAAATAGAAGTAGTGCACTGTGTGATGAATAGAAGTACTGCACTGTGTGGCCAATAGAAGTAGAGCACTGTGTGAGGAATAGAAGTAGTGCACTGTGTGACCAATAGATGTAGTGCAAATGTTATGAATAGAAGTAGTGCACTATGTTATGAATAGAAGTAGTGCACTATGTTATAAATAGCAGTAGTGCACTGTGTGACGAATAGAAGTAGTGCACTGTGTGACCAATAGATGTAGTGCAAATGTTATGAATAGAAGTAGTGCACTATGTTATGAATAGAAGTAGTGCACTGTGTGATGTATTGAAGTAGTACACTGTGTGATGAATAGAAGTAGTGCACAGTGAGATGAATAGAAGTAGTGCACAGTGTGATGAATAGAAGTAGTGCACGGTGTGACGAATAGAAGTAGTGCACTGTGTGATGAATATAGGTAGTGCACTGTGTGATGAATATAAGTAGTGCACTGTGTGGCCAATAAAAGTAGTGTACTGTGTGAGGAATATAAGTAGTGCACTGTGTGACCAATAGATGTAGTGCTCTATGTGACCAATAGAAGTAGTGCACTGTGTGATGAATAGAAGTAGTGCACTGTGTGATGAATAGAAGTAGTGCACAGTGTGATGAATAGAAGTAGTGCACTGTGTGATGAATAGAAGTAGTGCACTGTGTGATGAATAGAAGTAGTGCACAGTGTGATGAATAGAAGTAGAGCACTGTGTGATGAATAGAAGTAGTGCACTGTGTGACCAATAGCAGTAGTGCACTGTGTGATGAATAGAAGTAGTGCACGGTGTGATGAATAGAAGTAGTGCACTGTGTGACAAATAAAATAGTGCACTGTGTGACAAATAGAAGTAGAGCACTGTGTGATGAATAGAAGTAGTGCACTGTGTGACCAATAGAAGTAGTGCACTGTGTGATGAATAGAAGTAGTGCACAGTGTGATGAATAGAAGTAGTGCACAGTGTGATGAATAGAAGTAGTGCACTCTGTGATGAATAGAAGTAGTGCACTGTGTGATGAATAGAAGTAGTGCACTGTGTGATGAATAGAAGTAGTGCACAGTGTGATGAAGTAGTGCACTGTGTGACCAATAGAAGTAGTGCACTGTGTGATGAATAGAAGTAGTGCACAGTGTGATGAATAGAAGTAGTGCACTGTGTGATGAATAGAAGTAGTGCACTGTGTGACCAATAGAAGTAGTGCACTGTGTGATAAATAGAAGTAGTGCACTGTGTGATGAATAGAAGTAGTGCACTGTGTGATGAATAGAAGTAGTGCACTGTGTGACCAATAGAAGTAGTGCACTGTGTGATGAATAGAAGTAGTGCACAGTGTGATGAATAGAAGTAGTGCACTGTGTGATGAATAGAAGTAGTGCACTGTGTGATGAATAGAAGTAGTGCACTGTGTGACCAATAGAAGTAGTGCACTGTGTGATAAATAGAAGTAGTGCACTGTGTGATGAATAGAAGTAGTGCACTGTGTGACAAATAGAAGTACTGCACTGTGTGACAAATATAATTAGTGCACTGTGTGATGAACAGAAGTAGTGCACTGTGTGATGAATAGAAGTAGTGCACTGTGTGAGGAATAGAAGTAGTGCACTGTGTGGCCAATAGAAGTAGTGCACTGTGTGGCCAATAGAAGTACTGCACTGTGTGGCCAATAGAAGTAGTGCACTGTGTGAGGAATAGAAGTAGTGCACTGTGTGACAAATAGAAGTAGTGCACTGTGTGATGAATAGAAGTACTGCACTGTGTGGCCAATAGAAGTAGAGCACTGTGGGAGGAATAGAAGTAGTGCGCTGTGTGACCAATAGATGTAGTGCACTATGTTATGAATAGAAGTAGTGCACTATGTTATAAAAAGCAGTAGTGCACTGTGTGACAAATAGAAGTAGTGCACTGTGTGACCAATAGATGTAGTGCAAATGTTATGAATAGAAGTAGTGCACTATGTTATGAATAGAAGTAGTGCACTGTGTGATGTATTGAAGTAGTACACATTGTGATGAATAGAAGTAGTGCACAGTGAGATGAATAGAAGTAGTGCACTGTGTTGATGAATAGAAGTAGTGCACAGTGTGATGAATAGAAGTAGTGCACGGTGTGACAAATAGAAGTAGTGCACTGTGTGATGAATATAGGTAGTGCACTGTGTGATGAATATAAGTAGTGCACTGTGTGGCCAATATAAGTAGTGTACTGTGTGAGGAATATAAGTAGTGCACTGTGTGACCAATAGATGTAGTGCTCTATGTGACCAATAGAAGTAGTGCACTGTGTGATGAATAGAAGTAGTGCACTGTGTGATGAATAGAAGTAGTGCACAGTGTGATGAATAGAAGTAGTGCACAGTGTGATGAATAGAAGTAGTGCACTGTGTGATGAATAGAAGTAGTGCACAGTGTGATGAATAGAAGTAGAGCACTGTGTGATGAATAGAAGTAGTGCACTGTGTGACCAATACAAGTAGTGCACTGTGTGATGAATAGAAGTAGTGCACGGTGTGATGAATAGAAGTAGTGCACTGTGTGACAAATAAAATAGTGCACTGTGTGACAAATAGAAGTAGAGCACTGTGTGATGAATAGAAGTAGTGCACTGTGTGACCAATAGAAGTAGTGCACTGTGTGATGAATAGAAGTAGTGCACAGTGTGATGAATAGAAGTAGTGCACTGTGTGATGAATAGAAGTAGTGCACAGTGTGATGAATAGAAGTAGAGCACTGTGTGATGAATAGAAGTAGTGCACTGTGTGACCAATAGAAGTAGTGCACTGTGTGATGAATAGAAGTAGTGCACGGTGTGATGAATAGAAGTAGTGCACTGTGTGACAAATAAAATAGTGCACTGTGTGATGAATAGAAGTAGAGCACTGTGTGATGAATAGAAGTAGTGCACTGTGTGACCAATAGAAGTAGTGCACTGTGTGATGAATAGAAGTAGTGCACAGTGTGATGAATAGAAGTAGTGCACTGTGTGACCAATAGAAGTAGTGCACTGTGTGATGAATAGAAGTAGTGCACAGTGTGATGAATAGAAGTACTGCACTGTGTGGCCAATAGAAGTAGAGCACTGTGGGAGGAATAGAAGTAGTGCGCTGTGTGACCAATAGATGTAGTGCACTATGTTATGAATAGAAGTAGTGCACTATGTTATAAAAAGCAGTAGTGCACTGTGTGACAAATAGAAGTAGTGCACTGTGTGACCAATAGATGTAGTGCAAATGTTATGAATAGAAGTAGTGCACTATGTTATGAATAGAAGTAGTGCACTGTGTGATGTATTGAAGTAGTACACATTGTGATGAATAGAAGTAGTGCACAGTGAGATGAATAGAAGTAGTGCACTGTGTTGATGAATAGAAGTAGTGCACAGTGTGATGAATAGAAGTAGTGCACGGTGTGACAAATAGAAGTAGTGCACTGTGTGATGAATATAGGTAGTGCACTGTGTGATGAATATAAGTAGTGCACTGTGTGGCCAATATAAGTAGTGTACTGTGTGAGGAATATAAGTAGTGCACTGTGTGACCAATAGATGTAGTGCTCTATGTGACCAATAGAAGTAGTGCACTGTGTGATGAATAGAAGTAGTGCACTGTGTGATGAATAGAAGTAGTGCACAGTGTGATGAATAGAAGTAGTGCACAGTGTGATGAATAGAAGTAGTGCACTGTGTGATGAATAGAAGTAGTGCACAGTGTGATGAATAGAAGTAGAGCACTGTGTGATGAATAGAAGTAGTGCACTGTGTGACCAATACAAGTAGTGCACTGTGTGATGAATAGAAGTAGTGCACGGTGTGATGAATAGAAGTAGTGCACTGTGTGACAAATAAAATAGTGCACTGTGTGACAAATAGAAGTAGAGCACTGTGTGATGAATAGAAGTAGTGCACTGTGTGACCAATAGAAGTAGTGCACTGTGTGATGAATAGAAGTAGTGCACAGTGTGATGAATAGAAGTAGTGCACTGTGTGATGAATAGAAGTAGTGCACAGTGTGATGAATAGAAGTAGAGCACTGTGTGATGAATAGAAGTAGTGCACTGTGTGACCAATAGAAGTAGTGCACTGTGTGATGAATAGAAGTAGTGCACGGTGTGATGAATAGAAGTAGTGCACTGTGTGACAAATAAAATAGTGCACTGTGTGATGAATAGAAGTAGAGCACTGTGTGATGAATAGAAGTAGTGCACTGTGTGACCAATAGAAGTAGTGCACTGTGTGATGAATAGAAGTAGTGCACAGTGTGATGAATAGAAGTAGTGCACTGTGTGACCAATAGAAGTAGTGCACTGTGTGATGAATAGAAGTAGTGCACAGTGTGATGAATAGAAGTAGGGCACTGTGTGATGAATAGAAGTAGTGCACTGTGTGATGAATAGAAGAAGTGCACTGTGTGACCAATAGAAGTAGTGCACTGTGTGATAAATAGAAGTAGTGCACTGTGTGATGAATAGAAATAGTGCACTGTGTGACAAATAGAAGTACTGCACTGTGTGACAAATAGAAGTAGTGCACTGTGTGATGAACAGAAGTAGTGCACTGTGTGATGAATAGAAGTAGTGCACTGTGTGAGGAATAGAAGTAGTGCACTGTGTGGCCAATAGAAGTAGTACACTGTGTGGCCAATAGAAGTAGTGCAATGTGTGATGAATAGAAGTAGTGCACTGTGTGGCCAATAGAAGTACTGCACTGTGTGGCAAATAGAAGTAGTGCACTGTGTGAGGAATAGAAGTAGTGCACTGTGTGACAAATAGAAGTAGTGCACTGTGTGATGAATAGAAGTACTGCACTGTGTGCCCAATAGAAGTAGAGCCCTGTGTGAGGAATAGAAGTAGTGCACTGTGTGACCAATAGATGTAGTGCACTGTGTATGTGGAAATGAACTTGTTGAAGTATTAGAAGTAGTGCACTTGATGATAGATATTGACGAATGAAGTAGAGCACTGTGTATTGTAATAAGGACATAGGAATAGTCTTCTCTGTGTATAGTTTTAGAAGCACAATATGCACTGTTTTTACTAGACTCAAGATGATTATATTTCTGTTGTTTTTTTTGTTTAGTTTTTTTTTCTTCTCGTTTGTTTTAAATGGATAGAAATAGATGCACTATATTAACCTAATATTATATAAGTATTGCTCTGCGTTCTCTTTTCCTTCCTTTCTCAGTTTGTATGTGGCAATTGTTTGTTTGAATTATTTTAATTCAATAAAAATATATTTAAAAAAAGAAGTAGAGGCACTGTGTGATGAATAGAAGTAGGTGCACTGTGTGACAAATAGAAGTAGTGCGCTGTGTGATAGAATAGAAGTAAGTGCACGGTGTGATGAATAGAAGTAGTGCACTGTGTGACAAATAAAATAGTGCACTGTGTGACAAATAGAAGTAGAGCACTGTGTGATGAATAGAAGTAGTGCACTGTGTGACCAATAGAAGTAGTGCACTGTGTGATGAATAGAAGTAGTGCACAGTGTGATGAATAGAAGTAGTGCACTGTGTGATGAATAGAAGTAGTGCACAGTGTGATGAATAGAAGTAGAGCACTGTGTGATGAATAGAAGAAGTGCACTGTGTGACCAATAGAAGTAGTGCACTGTGTGATGAATAGAAGTAGTGCACGGTGTGATGAATAGAAGTAGTGCACTGTGTGACAAATAAAATAGTGCACTGTGTGATGAATAGAAGTAGAGCACTGTGTGATGAATAGAAGTAGTGCACTGTGTGACCAATAGAAGTAGTGCACTGTGTGATGAATAGAAGTAGTGCACAGTGTGATGAATAGAAGTAGTGCACTGTGTGACCAATAGAAGTAGTGCACTGTGTGATGAATAGAAGTAGTGCACAGTGTGATGAATAGAAGTAGGGCACTGTGTGATGAATAGAAGTAGTGCACTGTGTGATGAATAGAAGAAGTGCACTGTGTGACCAATAGAAGTAGTGCACTGTGTGATAAATAGAAGTAGTGCACTGTGTGATGAATAGAAATAGTGCACTGTGTGACAAATAGAAGTACTGCACTGTGTGACAAATAGAAGTAGTGCACTGTGTGATGAACAGAAGTAGTGCACTGTGTGATGAATAGAAGTAGTGCACTGTGTGAGGAATAGAAGTAGTGCACTGTGTGGCCAATAGAAGTAGTACACTGTGTGGCCAATAGAAGTAGTGCAATGTGTGATGAATAGAAGTAGTGCACTGTGTGGCCAATAGAAGTACTGCACTGTGTGGCAAATAGAAGTAGTGCACTGTGTGAGGAATAGAAGTAGTGCACTGTGTGACAAATAGAAGTAGTGCACTGTGTGATGAATAGAAGTACTGCACTGTGTGGCCAATAGAAGTAGAGCACTGTGTGAGGAATAGAAGTAGTGCACTGTGTGACCAATAGATGTAGTGCACTATGTTATGAATGGAAGTAGTGCACTATGTTATAAATAGCAGTAGTGCACTGTGTGACAAATAGAAGTAGTGCACTGTGTGACCAATAGATGTAGTGCAAATGTTATGAATAGAAGTAGTGTACTATGTTATGAATAGAAGTAGTGCACTGTGTGATGTATTGAAGTAGTACACTGTGTGATGAATAGAAGTAGTGCACAGTGAGATGAATAGAAGTAGTGCACTGTGTTGATGAATAGAAGTAGTGCACAGTGTGATGAATAGAAGTAGTGCACGGTGTGACAAATAGAAGTAGTGCACTGTGTGATGAATATAGGTAGTGCACTGTGTGATGAATATAAGTAGTGCACTGTGTGGCCAATATAAGTAGTGTACTGTGTGAGGAATATAAGTAGTTCACTGTGTGACCAATAGATGTAGTGCTCTATGTTATGAATATAAGTTGTGCACTGTGTGATGAATACAAGTAGTGCACTGTGTGGCCAATAGAAGTAGTGCACTGTGTGAGGAATAGAAGTAGTGCACTGTGTGATCAATAGATGTAGTACACTATGTTATGAATAGAAGTAGTGCACTATGTTATAAATAGAAGTAGTGCACTGTGTGACAAATAGAAGTAGTGCACTATGTTATGAATAGAAGTAGTGCACTATGTTATGAATAGAAGTAGTGCACTGTGTGATGTATTGAAGTAGTGCATTGTGTGATGAATAGAAGTAGTGCACTATGTTATGAATAGAAGTAGTGCACTATGTTATGAATAGAAGTAGTGCACTGTGTGATGAATAGAAGTAGTGCACTGTGTGACCAATAGCAGTAGTGCACTGTGTGACAAATAGAAGTAGTGCACTGTGTGATGAATAGCAGTAGTGCACTGTGTGGTGAATAGCAGTAGTGCACTGTGTGATGAATAGAAGTAGTGAACTGTTTGACGAATAGAAGTAGAGCACTGTGTGATGAATAGAAGTAGTGCACTGTTTGACGAATAGAAGTAGAGCACTGTGTGATGAATAGAAGTAGTGCACTATGTGACAAATAGAAGTAGTGCGCTGTGTGATGAATAGAAGTAGTGCACTGTGTGATATATAGAAGTAGCGCACTGTGTGATGAATAGAAGTAGTGCACTGTGTGACGAATAGAAGTAGTGCACTATGTGATGAATAGAAGTAGTACTGTGTGATGAATAAAAGTAGTGCACTGTGTGATGAATAGAAGTAGTGCACTCTGTGATGAATAAAAGTAGTGCACTGTGTGATGAATAGAAGTAGTGCACTGTGTGACAAATAGAAGTAGTGCACTGTGTGATGAATAAAAGTAGTGCACTGTGTGATGAATAGAAGTAGTGCACTGTGTGACAAATAGAAGTAGTGCACTGTGTGATGAATGAATAGAATTAGTGCACTGTGTGACAATAGTAGTGCACTGTGTGACACATAGAAGTAGTGCACTGTGTGATGAATAGAAGTAGTGCACTGTGTGATGAATAAAAGTAGTGCACTGTGTGATGAATAGAAGTAGTGCACTGTGTGGCCAATAGAAGTAGTGCACTGTGTGAGGAATAGAAGTAGTGCACTGTGTGGCCAATAGAAGTAGTGCACTGTGTGGCCAATAGAAGTAGTGCAATGTGTGATGAATAGAAGTAGTGCACTGTGTGGCCAATAGAAGTACTGCACTGTGTGGCCAATAGAAGTAGTGCACTGTGTGAGGAATAGAAGTAGTGCACTGTGTGACAAATATAAGTAGTGCACGGTGTGATGAATAGAAGTACTGCACTGTGTGGCCAATAGAAGTAGAGCATTGTGTGAGGAATAGAAGTAGTGCACTGTGTGACCAATAGATGTAGTGCACTATGTTATGAATAGAAGTAGTGCACTATGTTATAAATAGCAGTAGTGCACTGTGTGAGGAATAGAAGTAGTGCACTGTGTGATAAATAGAAGTACTGCACTGTGTGACAAATAGAAGTAGTGCACTGTGTGATGAATAGAAGTAGTGCACTGTGTGAGGAATAGAAGTAGTGCACTGTGTGGCCAATAGAAGTAGTGCACTGTGTGGCCAATAAAAGTAGTGCAATGTGTGATGAATAGAAGTAGTGCACTGTGTGGCCAATAGAAGTACTGCACTGTGTGGCCAATAGAAGTAGTGCACTGTGTGAGGAATAGAAGTAGTGCACTGTGTGACAAATAGAAGTAGTGCACGGTGTGATGAATAGAAGTACTGCACTGTGTGGCCAATAGAAGTAGAGCACTGTGTGAGGAATAGAAGTAGTGCACTGTGTGACCAATAGATGTAGTGCACTATGTTATGAATAGAAGTAGTGCACTATGTTATAAATAGCAGTAGTGCACTGTGTGACAAATAGAAGTAGTGCACTGTGTGACCAATAGATGTAGTGCAAATGTTATGAATAGAAGTAGTGCACTATGTTATGAATAGAAGTAGTGCACTGTGTGATGTATTGAAGTAGTACACTGTGTGATGAATAGAAGTAGTGCACAGTGAGATGAATAGAAGTAGTGCACTGTGTTGTTGAATAGAAGTAGTGCACAGTGTGATGAATAGAAGTAGTGCACGGTGTGACAAATAGAAGTAGTGCACTGTGTGATGAATATAGGTAGTGCACTGTGTGATGAATATAAGTAGTGCACTGTGTGGCCAATATAAGCAGTGTACTGTGTGAGGAATATAAGTAGTGCACTGTGTGACCAATAGATGTAGTGCTCTATGTTATGAATATAAGTTGTGCACTGTGTGATGAATACAAGTAGTGCACTGTGTGGCCAATAGAAGTAGTGCACTGTGTGAGGAATAGAAGTAGTGCACTGTGTGATCAATAGATGTAGTACACTATGTTATGAATAGAAGTAGTGCACTATGTTATAAATAGAAGTAGTGCACTGTGTGACAAATAGAAGTAGTGCACTATGTTATGAATAGAAGTAGTGCACTATGTTATGAATAGAAGTAGTGCACTGTGTGATGTATTGAAGTAGTGCACTGTGTGATGAATAGAAGTAGTGCACTATGTTATGAATAGAAGTAGTGCACTATGTTATGAATAGAAGTAGTGCACTGTGTGATGAATAGAAGTAGTGCACTGTGTGACCAATAGCAGTAGTGCACTGTGTGGCAAATAGAAGTAGTGCACTGTGTGATGAATAGCAGTAGTGCACTGTGTGGGGAATAGCAGTAGTGCACTGTGTGATGAATAGAAGTAGTGAACTGTTTGACGAATAGAAGTAGAGCACTGTGTGATGAATAGAAGTAGTGCACTGTTTGACGAATAGAAGTAGAGCACTGGTTTATTCATATTGTAATATACAGACATATGTATTTATGGACATAGGGTCTTCTCTGTTTTTAGTTTTTATAAGCACAATATGCACTGTTTTTCACTAGGACTCAAGATGATTATATTTTCTGTTTTTTTTTTGTGTTTGTTTTTTTTTCTTCTCGTTTGGTTTTTAAATTGTAATGTATACGATGCACTATATTAACCTGAATATTATATATATATTCGTGCTCTGCCATTCTCTTTTCCCTTCCTTTCTTCAGTTCTTGTATGTGGACAAATTGTTTGTTTGTATTTATTTGTAAATCTCAATAAAAATATATTTAAAAAAAAAAAAGAAGTAGAGCACTGTGTGATGAATAGAAGTAGTGCACTGTGTGACAAATAGAAGTAGTGCGCTGTGTGATGAATAGAAGTAGTGCACGGTGTGATGAATAGAAGTAGTGCACTGTGTGACAAATAAAATAGTGCACTGTGTGACAAATAGAAGTAGAGCACTGTGTGATGAATAGAAGTAGTGCACTGTGTGACCAATAGAAGTAGTGCACTGTGTGATGAATAGAAGTAGTGCACAGTGTGATGAATAGAAGTAGTGCACTGTGTGATGAATAGAAGTAGTGCACAGTGTGATGAATAGAAGTAGAGCACTGTGTGATGAATAGAAGTAGTGCACTGTGTGACCAATAGAAGTAGTGCACTGTGTGATGAATAGAAGTAGTGCACGGTGTGATGAATAGAAGTAGTGCACTGTGTGACAAATAAAATAGTGCACTGTGTGATGAATAGAAGTAGAGCACTGTGTGATGAATAGAAGTAGTGCACTGTGTGACCAATAGAAGTAGTGCACTGTGTGATGAATAGAAGTAGTGCACAGTGTGATGAATAGAAGTAGTGCACTGTGTGACCAATAGAAGTAGTGCACTGTGTGATGAATAGAAGTAGTGCACAGTGTGATGAATAGAAGTAGGGCACTGTGTGATGAATAGAAGTAGTGCACTGTGTGATGAATAGAAGAAGTGCACTGTGTGACCAATAGAAGTAGTGCACTGTGTGATGAATAGAAGTAGTGCACTGTGTGATGAATAGAAATAGTGCACTGTGTGACAAATAGAAGTACTGCACTGTGTGACAAATAGAAGTAGTGCACTGTGTGATGAACAGAAGTAGTGCACTGTGTGATGAATAGAAGTAGTGCACTGTGTGATGAATAGAAGTAGTGCACTGTGTGAGGAATAGAAGTAGTGCACTGTGTGGCCAATAGAAGTAGTACACTGTGTGGCCAATAGAAGTAGTGCAATGTGTGATGAATAGAAGTAGTGCACTGTGTGGCCAATAGAAGTACTGCACTGTGTGGCAAATAGAAGTAGTGCACTGTGTGAGGAATAGAAGTAGTGCACTGTGTGACAAATAGAAGTAGTGCACTGTGTGATGAATAGAAGTACTGCACTGTGTGGCCAATAGAAGTAGAGCACTGTGTGAGGAATAGAAGTAGTGCACTGTGTGACCAATAGATGTAGTGCACTATGTTATGAATAGAAGTAGTGCACTATGTTATAAATAGCAGTAGTGCACTGTGTGACAAATAGAAGTAGTGCACTGTGTGACCAATAGATGTAGTGCAAATGTTATGAATAGAAGTAGTGTACTATGTTATGAATAGAAGTAGTGCACTGTGTGATGTATTGAAGTAGTACACTGTGTGATGAATAGAAGTAGTGCACAGTGAGATGAATAGAAGTAGTGCACTGTGTTGATGAATAGAAGTAGTGCACAGTGTGATGAATAGAAGTAGTGCACGGTGTGACAAATAGAAGTAGTGCACTGTGTGATGAATATAGGTAGTGCACTGTGTGATGAATATAAGTAGTGCACTGTGTGGCCAATATAAGTAGTGTACTGTGTGAGGAATATAAGTAGTTCACTGTGTGACCAATAGATGTAGTGCTCTATGTTATGAATATAAGTTGTGCACTGTGTGATGAATACAAGTAGTGCACTGTGTGGCCAATAGAAGTAGTGCACTGTGTGAGGAATAGAAGTAGTGCACTGTGTGATCAATAGATGTAGTACACTATGTTATGAATAGAAGTAGTGCACTATGTTATAAATAGAAGTAGTGCACTGTGTGACAAATAGAAGTAGTGCACTATGTTATGAATAGAAGTAGTGCACTATGTTATGAATAGAAGTAGTGCACTGTGTGATGTATTGAAGTAGTGCATTGTGTGATGAATAGAAGTAGTGCACTATGTTATGAATAGAAGTAGTGCACTATGTTATGAATAGAAGTAGTGCACTGTGTGATGAATAGAAGTAGTGCACTGTGTGACCAATAGCAGTAGTGCACTGTGTGACAAATAGAAGTAGTGCACTGTGTGATGAATAGCAGTAGTGCACTGTGTGGTGAATAGCAGTAGTGCACTGTGTGATGAATAGAAGTAGTGAACTGTTTGACGAATAGAAGTAGAGCACTGTGTGATGAATAGAAGTAGTGCACTGTTTGACGAATAGAAGTAGAGCACTGTGTGATGAATAGAAGTAGTGCACTATGTGACAAATAGAAGTAGTGCGCTGTGTGATGAATAGAAGTAGTGCACTGTGTGATATATAGAAGTAGCGCACTGTGTGATGAATAGAAGTAGTGCACTGTGTGACGAATAGAAGTAGTGCACTATGTGATGAATAGAAGTAGTACTGTGTGATGAATAAAAGTAGTGCACTGTGTGATGAATAGAAGTAGTGCACTCTGTGATGAATAAAAGTAGTGCACTGTGTGATGAATAGAAGTAGTGCACTGTGTGACAAATAGAAGTAGTGCACTGTGTGATGAATAAAAGTAGTGCACTGTGTGATGAATAGAAGTAGTGCACTGTGTGACAAATAGAAGTAGTGCACTGTGTGATGAATGAATAGAATTAGTGCACTGTGTGACAATAGTAGTGCACTGTGTGACACATAGAAGTAGTGCACTGTGTGATGAATAGAAGTAGTGCACTGTGTGATGAATAAAAGTAGTGCACTGTGTGATGAATAGAAGTAGTGCACTGTGTGGCCAATAGAAGTAGTGCACTGTGTGAGGAATAGAAGTAGTGCACTGTGTGGCCAATAGAAGTAGTGCACTGTGTGGCCAATAGAAGTAGTGCAATGTGTGATGAATAGAAGTAGTGCACTGTGTGGCCAATAGAAGTACTGCACTGTGTGGCCAATAGAAGTAGTGCACTGTGTGAGGAATAGAAGTAGTGCACTGTGTGACAAATATAAGTAGTGCACGGTGTGATGAATAGAAGTACTGCACTGTGTGGCCAATAGAAGTAGAGCACTGTGTGAGGAATAGAAGTAGTGCACTGTGTGACCAATAGATGTAGTGCACTATGTTATGAATAGAAGTAGTGCACTATGTTATAAATAGCAGTAGTGCACTGTGTGAGGAATAGAAGTAGTGCACTGTGTGATAAATAGAAGTACTGCACTGTTTGACAAATAGAAGTAGTGCACTGTGTGATGAATAGAAGTAGTGCACTGTGTGAGGAATAGAAGTAGTGCACTGTGTGGCCAATAGAAGTAGTGCACTGTGTGGCCAATAAAAGTAGTGCAATGTGTGATGAATAGAAGTAGTGCACTGTGTGGCCAATAGAAGTACTGCACTGTGTGGCCAATAGAAGTAGTGCACTGTGTGAGGAATAGAAGTAGTGCACTGTGTGACAAATAGAAGTAGTGCACGGTGTGATGAATAGAAGTACTGCACTGTGTGGCCAATAGAAGTAGAGCACTGTGTGAGGAATAGAAGTAGTGCACTGTGTGACCAATAGATGTAGTGCACTATGTTATGAATAGAAGTAGTGCACTATGTTATAAATAGCAGTAGTGCACTGTGTGACAAATAGAAGTAGTAAAAATGGGGTTTATTTAGCAGCGCTAAAAAAAGCTAGGAAATGATGATACCAATCTAATTTATGTTTTATACAATCTATTTTATTTAAAAATTCTTATAACACATAAAAACAACAGCAAATACTTTTCCTAATTAATAAAGGGACGTCTCCCTTATACAACACTTATAAAAACAGACTAGAACTATATAATCCTAGAATTTCAGGTATAAAGGAATTAATTCTATAGATAACATATGGCAAGCAACAAATTTCTAAGATAAATGGTGAATTAAATAATTAAAAGGCACAAATGTATCAATCCTAATAGCTTTACAGTTCTTCAGTAACAAATTCAGTTATAAAGTTACACAGTTACTTTCCTTGGACATATAATTGGCTCAGGTGTGCTGGATAGTTAAAAAGGCAAAAAACAGCCAATATTCTGATTTAGGTGCCAAAGCAATCGTGGTTAATGGAAATGGTTAATTTAACAGATGAATACCTTGATGTCTTTAAAGTTCAGTTTGCGTGTTTTAAAAAACGTAGTGCAAATAAGTGTAGAGGTACCTTAATCTGTCCTGGTTGCAACCGCTGATTATCTTCACTGTGAGGGATTCACAGACTGTTTGTTCCTGGTGCTTCTGATAAGTCACCTGACCTTCTCTTTGATTCAGAGGTCAGGGGTGATGATCCGTTCTGGTGATGTAGTTATTCTTTTTTTTTTTTTGTTTTCCTTTCTTCTTATAGCCCAAATATTGTTTTCATCTGGGTTCCCTCAGACTTCTTAAGGTTTGAAGAAATCTTTGGTCAGTGTTTAGCAGTAACACCGTATTCCCTGAAGTTACCAAAGGTAGATTTTAACTTGCAGGGTCAGGAGAAAAGTTTAAAGTTGCAGGGTCACACAGCTTTGTGACAGTAGTAAATGAAGTTTAGTAGAGTGTAGCAGGTCCCATTCAACGCGTTTCACCCTTCTGGGCTTTATCAAGAATAGTTTCTTGATAAAGCCCAGAAGGGTGAAACGCGTTGAATGGGACCTGCTACACTCTACTAAACTTCATTTACTACTGTCACAAAGCTGTGTGACCCTGCAACTTTAAACTTTTCTCCTGACCCTGCAAGTTAAAATCTACCTTTGGTAACTTCAGGGAATACGGTGTTACTGCTAAACACTGACCAAAGATTTCTTCAAACCTTAAGAAGTCTGAGGGAACCCAGATGAAAACAATATTTGGGCTATAAGAAGAAAGGAAAACAAAAAAAAAAAAGAATAACTACATCACCAGAACGGATCATCACCCCTGACCTCTGAATCAAAGAGAAGGTCAGGTGACTTATCAGAAGCACCAGGAACAAACAGTCTGTGAATCCCTCACAGTGAAGATAATCAGCGGTTGCAACCAGGACAGATTAAGGTACCTCTACACTTATTTGCACTACGTTTTTTAAAACACGCAAACTGAACTTTAAAGACATCAAGGTATTCATCTGTTAAATTAACCATTTCCATTAACCACGATTGCTTTGGCACCTAAATCAGAATATTGGCTGTTTTTTGCCTTTTTAACTATCCAGCACACCTGAGCCAATTATATGTCCAAGGAAAGTAACTGTGTAACTTTATAACTGAATTTGTTACTGAAGAACTGTAAAGCTATTAGGATTGATACATTTGTGCCTTTTAATTATTTAATTCACCATTTATCTTAGAAATTTGTTGCTTGCCATATGTTATCTATAGAATTAATTCCTTTATACCTGAAATTCTAGGATTATATAGTTCTAGTCTGTTTTTATAAGTGTTGTATAAGGGAGACGTCCCTTTATTAATTAGGAAAAGTATTTGCTGTTGTTTTTATGTGTTATAAGAATTTTTAAATAAAATAGATTGTATAAAACATAAATTAGATTGGTATCATCATTTCCTAGCTTTTTTTAGCGCTGCTAAATAAACCCCATTTTTTCTTCTTATCCACCATTTAGTTCTCTTTGAGGGAAGAACTTTTTTAGCAGCAGGAATCCACCTTTAGGCGCTCCTATCACACTACACACAAATAGAAGTAGTGCACTGTGTGACCAATAGATGTAGTGCAAATGTTATGAATAGAAGTAGTGCACTATGTTATGAATAGAAGTAGTGCACTGTGTGATGTATTGAAGTAGTACACTGTGTGATGAATAGAAGTAGTGCACAGTGAGATGAATAGAAGTAGTGCACTGTGTTGTTGAATAGAAGTAGTGCACAGTGTGATGAATAGAAGTAGTGCACGGTGTGACAAATAGAAGTAGTGAACTGTGTGATGAATATAGGTAGTGCACTGTGTGATGAATATAAGTAGTGCACTGTGTGGCCAATATAAGCAGTGTACTGTGTGAGGAATATAAGTAGTGCACTGTGTGACCAATAGATGTAGTGCTCTATGTTATGAATATAAGTTGTGCACTGTGTGATGAATACAAGTAGTGCACTGTGTGGCCAATAGAAGTAGTGCACTGTGTGAGGAATAGAAGTAGTGCACTGTGTGATCAATAGATGTAGTACACTATGTTATGAATAGAAGTAGTGCACTATGTTATAAATAGAAGTAGTGCACTGTGTGACAAATAGAAGTAGTGCACTATGTTATGAATAGAAGTAGTGCACTATGTTATGAATAGAAGTAGTGCACTGTGTGATGTATTGAAGTAGTGCACTGTGTGATGAATAGAAGTAGTGCACTATGTTATGAATAGAAGTAGTGCACTATGTTATGAATAGAAGTAGTGCACTGTGTGATGAATAGAAGTAGTGCACTGTGTGACCAATAGCAGTAGTGCACTGTGTGGCAAATAGAAGTAGTGCACTGTGTGATGAATAGCAGTAGTGCACTGTGTGGTGAATAGCAGTAGTGCACTGTGTGATGAATAGAAGTAGTGAACTGTTTGACGAATAGAAGTAGAGCACTGTGTGATGAATAGAAGTAGTGCACTGTTTGACGAATAGAAGTAGAGCACTGTGTGATGAATAGAAGTAGTGCACTGTGTGACAAATAGAAGTAGTGCGCTGTGTGATGAATAGAAGTAGTGCACTGTGTGATATATAGAAGTAGTGCACTGTGTGATGAATAGAAGTAGTGCACTGTGTGACGAATAGAAGTAGTGCACTGTGTGATGAATAGAAGTAGTGCACTGTGTGATGAATAAAAGTAGTGCACTGTGTGATGAATAGAAGTAGTGCACTCTGTGATGAATAGAAGTAGTGCACTGTGTGATGAATAGAAGTAGTGCACTGTGTGACAAATAGAAGTAGTGCACTGTATGATGAATAAAAGTAGTGCACTGTGTGATGAATAGAAGTAGTGCACTGTGTGACAAATAGAAGTAGTGCACTGTGTGATGAATAGAATTAGTGCACTGTGTGACAATAGTAGTGCACTGTGTGACACATAGAAGTAGTGCACTGTGTGATGAATAGAAGTAGTGCACTGTGTGATGAATAGAAGTAGTGCACTGTGTGATGAATAAAAGTAGTGCACTGTGTGATGAATAGAAGTAGTGCACTGTTTGGCCAATAGAATTAGTGCACTGTGTGACAATAGTAGTGCACTGTGTGACACATAGAAGTAGTGCACTGTGTGATTAATAGAAGTAGTGCACTGTGTGATGAATAGAAGTAGTGCACTGTGTGATGAATAAAAGTAGTGCACTGTGTGATGAATAGAAGTAGTGCACTGTTTGGCCAATAGAAGTAGTGCACTGTGTGAGGAATAGAAGTAGTGCACTGTGTGGCCAATAGAAGTAGTGCACTGTGTGGCCAATAGAAGTAGTGCAATGTGTGATGAATAGAAGTAGTGCACTGTGTGGCCAATAGAAGTACTGCACTGTGTGGCCAATAGAAGTAGTGCACTGTGTGAGGAATAGAAGTAGTGCACTGTGTGACAAATAGAAGTAGTGCACTGTGTGATGAATAGAAGTACTGCACTGTGTGGCCAATAGAAGTAGAGCACTGTGTGAGGAATAGAAGTAGTGCACTGTGTGACTAATAGATGCAGTGCACTATGTTATGAATAGAAGTAGTGCACTATGTTATAAATAGCAGTAGTGCACTGTGTGACAAAAAGAAGTAGTGCACTGTGTGACCAATAGATGTAGTGCACTTTGTTATGAATAGAAGTAGTGCACTATGTTATGAATAGAAGTAGTGCACTGTGTGATGTATTGAAGTAGTACACTGTGTGATGAAAAGAAGTAGTGCACAGTGAGATGAATAGAAGTAGTGCACTGTGTTGATGAATAGAAGTAGTGCACAGTGTGATGAATAGAAGTAGTGCACGGTGTGACAAATAGAAGTAGTGCACTGTGTGATGAATATAGGTAGTGCACTGTGTGATGAATATAAGTAGTGCACTGTGTGGCCAATATAAGTAGTTTACTGTGTGAGTAATATAAGTAGTGCACTGTGTGACCAATAGATGTAGTGCTCTATGTTATGAATAGAAGTAGTGCACTGTGTGATGAATACAAGTAGTGCACTGTGTGGCCAATAGAAGTAGTGCACTGTGTGAGGAATAGAAGTAGTGCACTGTGTGACAAATAGAAGTAGTGCACTATGTTATGAATAGAAGTAGTGCACTATGTTATGAATAGAAGTAGTGCACTGTGTGATGTATTGAAGTAGTGCACTGTGTGATGAATAGAAGTAGTGCACTATGTTATGAATAGAAGTAGTGCACTATGTTATGAATAGAAGTAGTGCACTGTGTGATGAATAGAAGTAGTGCACTGTGTGACAAATAGAAGTAGTGCACTGTTTGATGAACAGAAGTAGTGCACTTTGTGATGAATAGAAGTAGTGCACTGTGTGACAAATAGAAGTAGTGCACTGTTTGATGAATAGAAGTAGTGCACGGTGTGACAAATAGAAGTAGTGCACTGTGTGATGAATAGAAGTAGTGCACTGTGTGATGAATAGAAGCAGTGCACTGTGTGATAAATAGAAGTAGTGCACTGTGTGACGAATAGAAGTAGCGCACTGTGTAATGAATAGAAGTAGTGCACTGTGTGACAAATAGAAGTAGTGCACTGTGTGACAAATAGAAGTAGTGCACTGTGTGACGAATAGAAGTAGTGCACTATGTGATGAATAGAAGTAGTGCACTGTGTGACAAATAGAAGTAGTGCACTGTGTGACAAATAGAAGTAGTGCACTGTGTGACAAATAGATGTAGTGCACTGTGTGACAAATAGAAGTAGTGCACTGTTTGATGAATAGAAGTAGTGCACGGTGTGACAAATAGAAGTAGTGCACTGTGTGATGAATAGAAGTAGTGCACTGTGTGATGAATAGAAGTAGTGCACTGTGTGACGAATAGAAGTAGCGCACTGTGTAATGAATAAAAGTAGTGCACTGTGTGACAAATAGAAGTAGTGCACTGTGTGACGAATAGAAGTAGTGCACTATGTGATGAATAGAAGTAGTGCACTGTGTGACAAATAGAAGTAGTGCACTGTGTGATGAATAGAAGTAGTGCACGGTGTGATGAATAGAAGTAGTGCACTGTGTGACGAATAGAAGTAGTGCACTGTGTGATGAATAGAAGTAGTGCACGGTGTGTTGAATAGAAGTAGTGCACTGTGTGACAAATAAAAGTAGTGCACTGTGTGTCAAATAGAAGTAGTGCACTGTGTGACGAATAGAAGTAGTGCACTGTGTGATGAATAGAAGTAGTGCACGGTGTGATGAATAGAAGTAGTGCACAGTGTGATGAATAGAAGTAGTGCACTGTGTGATGTATTGAAGTAGTGCACTGTTTGACAAATAGAAGTAGTGCACTGTGTGATGAATAGAAGTAGTGCACTATGTTATGAATAGAAGTAGCGCACTGTGTGAGGAATAGAAGTAGTGCACTGTGTGATGAATAGAAGTAGTGCACTGTGTGATGAATATAAGTAGTGCACTGTGTGGCCAATAGAAGTAGTGCACTGTGTGAGGAATAGAAGTAGTGCACTGTGTGACCAATAGATGTAGTACACTATGTTATGAATAGAAGTAGTGCACTGTGTGATGAATAGAAGTAGTGCACTGTGTGATGTATTGAAGTAGTGCACTGTGTAATGAATAGAAGTAGTGCACTATGTTATGAATAGAAGTAGTGCACTATGTTATGAATAGAAGTAGTGCACTATGTTATAAATAGAAGTAGTACACTATGTTATGAATAGAAGTAGTGCACTGTGTGATGTATTGAAGTAGTACACTATGTTATCAATAGAAGTAGTGCACTATGTTATGAATAGAAGTAGTGCACTGTGTGATGTATTGAAGTAGTGCACTGTGTGATGTATTGAAGTAGTGCACTATGTTATGAATAGAAGTAGTGCACTATGTTATGAATAGAAGTAGTGCACTATGTTATGAATAGAAGTAGTGCACTATGTTATGAATAGAAGTAGTGCACTGTGTGATGTATTGAAGTAGTGCACTGTGTGATGAATAGAAGTAGTGCACTATTTTATGAATAGAAGTAGTGCACTGTGTGATGAATAGAAGTAGTGCACTATTTTATGAATAGAAGTAGTGCACTATGTTATGAATAGAAGTAGTGCTTGCCTGTTACAAATATAACTCGTTTTGTGACACTTCTGTGTAAGAAATTGAAGAACTAAAATTAATTTCAGAATTGTTAATGCAATTACTATTGTGTAACATGTATACAGAGAACATTTAATTTATTTGCTTTATGTGTAAAGTATTAATCACTACTTCTGTTGTTTCAAGCTAACTCCACCACTTTTTTTCCCAGATGAGAATTTTTGCTCCCCTCCTGTTGGTATTTTGCCATTTCCGACCCCCACTCCTCCTCTCCGCTCCATGTCAGTAGGATCTCGAAGTAGTGCTAGCAGTGCAATGTCCCTGGGTGGCTGCTCCTCCACATCTTCTGGTCGCGGTTCACTAAGCCCCCATCATGGCTGCCCTGGTTCAGAGTCTCATTGGAGGTGCTGCAGGACAGAACCCCTTCAGGAGAGAGAGACCAATGTATTCTTAAGTAAGTCAGCGATCGAACAATACAGATAAATGTGCCTGTTGTAAAGAGCAGGGTTTACAGAGAGTACATACAGGGAGTGCAGAATTATTAGGCAAGTTGTATTTTTGAGGATTAATTTTATTATTGAACAACAACCATGTTCTCAATGAACCCAAAAAACTCATTAATATCAAAGCTGAATAGTTTTGGAAGTAGTTTTTAGTTTGTTTTTAGTTATAGCTATTTTAGGGGGATATCTGTGTGTGCAGGTGACTATTACTGTGCATAATTATTAGGCAACTTAACAAAAAACAAATATATACCCATTTCAATTATTTATTTTTACCAGTGAAACCAATATAACATCTCAACATTCACAAATATACATTTCTGACATTCAAAAACAAAACAAAAACAAATCAGTGACCAATATAGCCACCTTTCTTTGCAAGGACACTCAAAAGCCTGCCATCCATGGATTCTGTCAGGGTTTTGATCTGTTCACCATCAACATTGCGTGCAGCAGCAACCACAGCCTCCCAGACACTGTTCAGAGAGGTGTACTGTTTTCCCTCCTTGTAAATCTCCCATTTGATGATGAACCACAGGTTCTCAATGGGGTTCAGATCAGGTGAACAAGGAGGCCATGTCATTAGATTTTCTTCTTTTATACCCTTTCTTGCCAGCCACACTGTGGAGTACTTGGATGCGTGTGATGAAGCATTGTCCTGCATGAAAATCATGTTTTTCTTGAAGGATGCAGACTTCTTCCTGTACCACTGCTTGAAGAAGGTGTCTTCCAGAAACTGGCAGTAGGACTGGGAGTTGAGCTTGACTCCATCCTCAACCCGAAAAGGCCCCACAAGCTCATCTTTGATGATACTAGCCCAAACCAGTACTCCACCTCCACCTTGCTGGCGTCTGAGTCGGACTGGAGCTCTCTGCCCTTTACAAATCCAGCCACGGGCCCATCCATCTGGCCCATCAAGACTCACTCTCATTTCATCAGTCCATAAAACCTTAGAAAAATCAGTCTTGAGATATTTCTTGGCCCAGTCTTGACGTTTCAGCTTGTGTGTCTTGTTCAGTGGTGGTCGTCTTTCAGCCTTTCTTACCTTGGCCATGTCTCTGAGTATTGTACACCTTGTGCTTTTGGGCACTCCAGTGATGTTGCAGCTCTGAAATATGGCCAAACTGGTGGCAAGTGGCATCTTGGCAGCTGCACGCTTGACTTTTCTCAGTTCATGGGCAGTTATTTTGCGCCTTGGTTTTTCCACACGCTACTTGCGACCCTGTTGACTATTTTGAATGAAACGCTTGATTGTTCGATGATCACGCTTCAGAAGCTTTGCAATTTTAAGAGTGCTGCATCCCTCTGCAAGATATCTCACTATTTTTGACTTTTCTGAGCCTGTCAAGTCCTTCTTTTGACCCATTTTGCCAAAGGAAAGGAAGTTGCCTAATAATTATGCACACCTGATATAGGGTGTTGATGTCATTAGACCACACCCCTTCTCATTACAGAGATGCACATCACCTAATATGCTTAATTGGTAGTAGGCTTTCGAGCCTATACAGCTTGGAGTAAGACAACATGCATAAAGAGGATGATGTGGTCAAAATACTCATTTGCCTAATAATTCTGCACTCCCTGTATTTGTATATATTTGTTATTATGCTGAAACGTTTTGGGGTTAAATGAAATATAAGTAACATAACTTATACTTAAAATATCACCACCCCTTTCAAAGTACACAAAATATCACCACAGCAGTCAAAAAATATTAATTAATTTATTGAAGAAAAAAACATTTTAGGGATAACCCCTTAATCATGTGTAAGGGTCTATCCCCGAAAGTGTGCCAAGAAAATATAGCCCACACCATTACCACACCACCACCACCAGCCTGAACCGTTGATACAAGGCAGGATGGATCCATGCTTTCATGTTGTTTACGCCAAATTCTGACCCTAATGTCTGAATGTTGCAACTGAAATCGAGACTCATCAGACCAGACTACATTTTTCCAATCTTCTATTGTCCAATTTTGGTGAGCCTTGCGATTTGCAGCCTCAGTTTCCTGTTCTTAGCTGAAAGGAGTGGCACCCGGTGTGGTCTTCTGCTGCTGTAGCCCATCTGCTTCAAGGTTCGACGTGTTGTGCATTCAGAGATGGTATTCTGCATACCTTGGTTGTAACCAGTGTTTATTTGCGTTACTGTTGCCTTTCTATCATCTTTGAACCAGTTTGCCCATTCTCCTCTGACCTCTGACATCTACAAGGCATTGTCGTCCACACAACTGCCGCTTATGGATATTTTCTCTTTTTCTGACCATCATCATTGTAATATGATACAGGGTCAGATTTCTAAATCCTGCATGATGCACTCCAGCCTTTCCAGGGCAAACACAAACACAACTTTGGAGTTAAATTACAGAAAAAGAAATCAAAATAAACATTGAAATACATTGCAAAGCATAAGAAAACATTTTTTGCCGAATTCAATGCTATTCTTTTCTTTAAAGGAACAGTAATCATCTTGTAATTATAAGACATCTATGTTGTTCTGCTATAGAATAACATATTAGCCAAGTCACAGTCAGCTAGATTACGAGTCTTTCGTTAGCCTTAAAAAGCAGCGTTGAGAGGTCCCAATGCTGCTTTTTAACGCTCACTGGTATTACGAGTCTGGCAGGTACAGGTGTCCCGCTCACTATTCTTCCTCGACTCAAGCATACCGCAAATCCCCTTACGTCAATTGCGTATCCTATCTTTTCGATGGGATTTTCCTAACGCCGGTATTACGAGTCTTGGAAGAAGTGAGCGGTAGACCCTCTCCTGTCAAGACTCCTACCGCATTTAAAACTCAGTAGTTAAGAGTTTTATGGGCTAATGCCGTAACATAAAACTCTTAACTAAAGTGATAAAAAGTACACTAACACCCATAAACTACCTATTAACCCCTACACCGAGGCCCCCCCCCACATCGCAAACACTTAAATAATTTTTTTAACCCCTAATCTGCCGACCGGACATCCCCTCCACTTCAATAAATATATTAACCCCTAAACCGCCGCACTCCCACCTCACAAACACTAGTTACATTTTATTAACCCTTAATCTGCCGTCCCTAACATCGCCAACACCTACCTACATTTATTAACCCCTAATCTGCCACCCCCAACGTCGCCGCAACTATATTAAATGTATTAACCCCTAAACCTAAGTCTAACCCTAACACCCCCCTAACTTAAATATAATTTAAATAAAACAAAATAAAATTACTACAATTAAATAAATTATTCCTATTTGAAACTAAATACTTACCGATAAAATAAACCCTAAGATAGCTACAATATAACTAATAGTTACATTGTATCTAGCTTAGGTTTTATTTTTATTTTACAGGCAACTTTGTATTTATTTTAACTAGCTACAATAGTTATTAAATAGTTATTACTATTTAATAACTATCTAGTTAAAATAAAGACAAATTTACCTGTAAAATAAATCCTAACCTAAATTACAATTACACCTAACACCACACTATAATTAAAATAATTTCCTAAATTAACTACAATTAACTACAATTAAATTAAATAAACTAAAGTACGGAAAAAAAAACACTAAATTACAGAAAAAAATAAAATAATTACAAGAATTTTAAACTAATTACACCTAATCTAATCCCCCTAATAAAATAAAAAAGCCCCCCAAAATAAAAAAATCCCTACCCTATACTAAATTACAAATAGCCCTTAAAAGGGCCTTTTGCGGGGCATTGCCCCAAAGTAATCAGCTCTTTTATACATTACAACCCACCACCCACACACCCAACCCTACTCTAAAACCCACCCAATCCCCCCTTAATAAAACCTAACACTACCCCCTTGAAGATCACCCTGCCTTGAGACGTCTTCACCCAACCGGACAGAAGTGGTCCTCCAGAGGGGCAGAAGTCTTCATCCAATCCGGGCAGAAGAGGACCTCCAGATGGGCAGAAGTCTTCATCCAGGCGGCATCTTCTATCTTCATCCATCCGACGAGGAGCGGCTCTATCTTGAAGACATCCGACGCGGAGCATCCATCCATACAAACTTGCCTGTAAAATAAATCCTAAACTAGCTACAATGTAACTATTAGTTATATTGTAGCTATCTTAGGGTTTATTTTATAGGTAAGTATTTAGTTTTAAATAGGAATAATTAATTCAATTGTAGTAATTTTATTTAGATTATTTTAAATTATATTTAAATTGGGGGGGGGGGGTTAGGGTTAGGGTTAGACTTAGGTTTAGGGGTTAATATATATATTATAGTGGCGACGACGTTGGGGGCGGCAGATTAGGGGTTAATAAGTGTAGGTAGGTGGCGGCGACATTGGGGGCAGCAGAGTAGGGGTTAATAAATCAAATGTAGGGTTCGGCGATGTTGGGGGCAGCAGATTAGGGGTTCATTAGTATAATGTAGGTGGTGACGGTGGCCGGCGCGGCAGATTAGGGGTTAATAATATAATTTAAGTGTCGGCGATGTTGGGAGCGGCAGATTAGGGGTTAATAAGTGTAAGATTAGGGGTGTTTAGACTCGGGGTTCATGTTAGGGTGTTAGGTGTAGACATAAATTTACTTTCCCCATAGGAATCAATGGGGCTGCGTTAGGAGCTGAACGCTGCTTTTTTGCAGGTTTTTTTCAGCAAATTCTGCCCCATTGATTCCTATGGGGAAATCGTGCACAAGCACGTTTAGCCAGCTCACCGCTACCGCAAACAGCGCTGGTATTACAGTGAGATGTGGAGCTAAATTTTGCACTCCGCTCACTTTTTAGAGGCTAACGCCGGGTTGAAAAAAACCCATAATACCAGCGTTGTCTGTAGGTGAGCGGTGAGCTGAAACTGCTCGTTAGCACCACACCCCTGTTACCGCAAAACTCGTAATCTCGCTGAGTGTTTTTAAAACAAATTAACATCCTTTTTGCTTCAATTAGTTTTCAAAGCCAAACTCCACCCACCATTTGCCTTATTTAGAGGAGCCAATCTGGGCTTTAGTCAGCAGACAACAAGGCTAGGAACGGTCATAAAGTTACTATAAAGCACTCTGTTTTGTAGTTGTTATCAGCTAAAGCCAATTAGTGAAAGATCTATAGCAGAGTTAGCCTTGAGAAGTCAGCAGGGGGTTTTCATGTTCTGAGAAGTAGAAATTTCTCAATTTTCAGAGCTAAAAGACATGAAATTAAATCATGAAAATATATTGCAAAGTTGTTTTATTATGCATTACTAATCATTTTATATACAAAATATTAGGGTGTTTACCTTTTGATTCTTTCTCACTTTGTCTTAGCTGCCAGCTCTGGCTCATCAGAAGGAAGCATCAGTGGTTTTAGCTCCTCAGACCCTAGTCAGATTCCCTTTGGAAACTTAAACATCTGTTACCCACTGGACTGCTGGCGCCCCCAACAGATTGCAGAGAAAAAACAAGGGAATAATCCTCAATGAGCGTGATGGAAAAGTTATGATGCCAATTATAGCAGCAGAAAACTTCCAAAACCTTTATTATAGCTCAGGAATCTTTTTGAACCCAGCATACTGTTAAAAATCTGTTTAAATGCCAGGGTAAATCATGCTTTAAATATGTAAATAAATAAATTGTAGTTGGATTTCATATATTTTGTCCTTGCATTTCACAAAATGTAACAGCATGACATTTCTACAGCAGCTCCTAAAGAAGCCCTATACTGCACCTTTCCTGGCCTGGTCCTGAGGTTGGCAGGATCTAACCCATCTTGAACTGATTTTATTCCTATCCAGTTTCCTTTTGGATGAATTATATTTAGTTCCTGTGGCCAAAAATTCTTGGTTTGTCTTCAGACAAAGCTATTGAATCTTTTTAAATGATTCCTTCTTCTATAGTTTATATTTCTCACTACACACAAATAAAAGAGTATGTGCTGGCTTTATCACCTAGGCAGGTGTGTTGTCTCATGAATCTACAATGTGGGAACATCAATTGGACTTATTCACAATGTGTTGATGTCATTCCTCGTCTTATTCGTTCAACCATAAATCATCTGTATTTTTATTATTTGCAATGATTGTAAACCTATTCATTTTCAGTAAAAGTTCATGTGAGAAGGCATCTAAGAATTCTGTTTGGTGTTCACTTTCAGATTAATTGCTGCCTTCGCTAACCAGATTTTATAGAACTCTCTGGAGTTTATTTTATATCAGCACAACTCAAAATGATACAAAAACATTTATCTGTTTTTTTTTTTTTTTTAATAATAAAGGCAGAAAATCTGATGCATTTCAGTCATGTGACCCTATACGTTTTAAAAACTATAGACATACAATATTAGCTAAGTACCATAAAAACCAATTAGCTCCTTAACACAAAAGAACACTGTAATTGAATATCATGTTGACCTTGTCTATGTGATTAAACACATACACACATAATGTAAAATAATATACTAATCTTGAAATATTCTAAAATGACTATAAGTTAAAAAGTGCCATTCACTGTGCAGTCATCTGATACGCAGGACCACCATCAGGGAGTGAAAAGGGGAACTCCAATCAGGGGCCCAGTGGGCCAGGCAGGCCCAGGCATGGACAGGGTTCTTTCATCCTGGTATGGGGCCTCCTGTGACCGCCACTTCCAGCCGCACCAGAAATTTAGTCTTGTGTGGCTGGGCCGTATCTAGGCTGCTCGGCTTGGAACTATAAGTTCCAGAATGTTGTGCAGTAAGGGACTGTAGATATATACAGTGTATATATATATATATATATATATATATATAACCCCACAAAATAATGAAGATTAATAATGTGCATATTATTTTGTTTATCTATAAATCAATTTATATCTCCATGCAGTAGTGTGCTGTGTGATTCTTCTTCTAACTTATTGGGCATTGTGTGTCTATGTGTGTGTGGCATGGTGTATGTGGGTGGCATGATGTGCATGTGTGTATGGCATTGTGTGTGTCCCGTGGTATGGTATGTATACAGGAGCCCTGACCACTAGTTTAGTTTGGGGCCCCAAAATTTCTAGTGGTGGACCTGCTGATTGGGCTTCATTTACTAATGTGTGGGCACGCAGGGGCTGTCAATCACCCTTGTCGAAATAGTCAAGGGTGATTTTAAACCACCAGCTCAAAGATACAGAGGTCTTAAGACTACTGCTTCTTACTTATTGGCTGCAGGCTCGCTCATGTGAGCCTGCGCCACAGAAGCACCAAAACTGCATCTGCAGGTTGATAAATAAAGCCCATTATGTCATATTCAGAATTAAACCCTTGCGGTATATATTTACCCATTTTAAAATTTAAAACACTTCTATTATCCACTTCTCTAAAAGGTGCTTCAATTACAGTTTGTTGGAATAATGACATATTCTGTCTTCCAAGTCTGCATTTCTATGTTTCCATGTAGCAGCTTAAAGGGACACTGTACGCAAAAAATTTATTTCGTGATTCAGATTGAGCATGAAATTTTAAGCAAATTTTGAATTTACTCCTATTATCAAATTTTCTTCATTCCCTTGGTATCTTTATTTGAAATGCAAGAATGTAAGTTTAGATGCCGGACCATTTTTGGTGAACAACCTGCGTTGTCCTTGCTGATTGGTGGATAAATTCATCCACCAATAAAAAAGTGCTGTCCAGAGTTCTGAAACCAAAAAAAAGCTTAGATGCCTTCTTTTTCAAATAATGATAGCAAGAGAACGAAGAAAAATTGATAATAGGAGTAAATTAGAAAGTTGCTTAAAATTGCATGCTCTTTCTGAATTACAAAAGAAAAATTTGGGTTCAGTGTCCCTTTAAATTAGTTTTATCGGTTTTAGAGCAATTCCATTTAATGAGAAAGGCAACAATTTAAAAAAAAATTGCTTGGATTAGAAAATCAAATTCATGGTAAAGACTTAAACTCATAAAAATAAATATGAGAACTTGGGGCACTGCAGGATTTTCATGTGGGTTTTTTAAAACAACATGACCATTATGGAAACAAAATATACTTGGCCAAAGTGAAATTAGAATATGGCAGCAAATAAATTCAATATTGATAATAATAATAATATCTAATTTGTCTGAATTCTGGATTTTTTTCACTTAACCTTTAATATAATTTTACAATGTGCAATTAATAATTTAATACAAATTTGAGTAATTTTATACTTAACGTGTTTAAACTTCCAAACACATTTAGATGATCTTATTTAGTTTGGGTATAAGTTGCATAGTTTGCAAGAATATTTTGAACTATGGTTTTAACATTTTAATTGAAAAAAAAGTAAAGAACATTAGCACACTGTGTATGTCTAAAAGAGCTTTTCTGTCCCTATTGCAGTTAGGTGTACTGTACCTTTAAGGAGGCCTAGAAGATCAGTCAGGCCTTAATTACAGTAGTCTATATTAGTTCTGTTTGTAGCATATGGTTGCCTGTGTATTGAGTTGATAGCTCATATTCTGGCAATTACTTTTTGACTCACTAGTTTGACTTCTGCTTCCCGTGACTTCCCGTGCTATAGCGAAAATGCAAAATAGTATACCACTCCACTTTTAATCTATCCCTTATTCTTTACACAATGACTACATATAAAATAAAACATACTTACAATGTATAGCAAAAGATGAGGCAGCAGTCGGTTCCTTGTATGCGTAAAAACCAATTCTTTATTCTTCTTGTTTAAAACATTACTTCACATCACAGCAAACAGGTAAAAGGAATGCAGGTGGTTGACTAGTTTCGGCAATGCCGTAATCATAAACCTGCAATCACTTAAGAGGTGAACATATTTAAAGGGATTGCTTAACACAGTGATTGGTCAATGTTAATGGGAGGTTACAACCCCT
This sequence comes from Bombina bombina, assembly GCF_027579735.1. Taxonomy (NCBI): domain Eukaryota; kingdom Metazoa; phylum Chordata; class Amphibia; order Anura; family Bombinatoridae; genus Bombina; species Bombina bombina. The sequence goes on along the minus strand of NC_069499.1, from coordinate 1,024,747,661 downwards.
CCCTTACATATTAACCTCTTACTAGTAAATTACTTGTTGCATCTAAATGCAGCATTTAACATGAAAATATTCCAACTATGGCTATAGAACATCAATTAAATCGCTTGTTTAATACAAAATACAATTTATAAATTTATACAATGCAATGATCTAGTAATCTTGAAAACTGACCTGCAGGTTAGAGCTCTATGCAATGAGCGGAAAAGACCTTTACTAATAGATGTAGAACCTTTCATTTAGAGCTAAGGTGTATCAAAATCATGTCAGAAATAGCAATAGTTAATTATTCAACACTCAATAGGCTGTTAATGAATATATTTCCAACGGTATACAAAAATATATATATATATATATATATATATATATATATGGTTACTAAGCTCGTAAGGGCCATCTTAAATTTTACGCCTAGTTTAGAAAACATAGAAGCCATCAATAATAATAGGACCATTCTCATGATAAACAAATATTGCTGTAAACCTTAAAATATTTTGACAGATGTGTGGTGATTGATAACACCAACAAATTCATTTGCCATAAGAGCTATTATTAAGGAAAAAACATGGGAAAACTATTTGATAATGATAGCCATTAAATATTTTCTAACACATGTATGTTACTATTGAGTATGTTTAAACACATTCAAAGTGCCCATAGTAATATATATTATATATATAGCCAGTCCGTGAGTTTGAATCTATAGAGCAGAAACCAGCTTGTCAATCACAATATTGCAACAATATATGTGTGTGTTTTGTTTTCAAGAGAAACTATTGCCAGATCAGTCACAGTGGAAGATTGGCAGTGTTACAAATATTACAACTATTATGGTTGTTACAAATATGGTCTAGTGGGCACCAGTCCAAATCTATGGGATAAATATGTAAAGGGTAACAGTGTAGGTAATAATGGAACTCTCAGCAGACCTCTGAAAAGACCCTTAATATATAAGCTCAAAAAATAAATAAATATCAGATAAAGTCAGAGTGGAAAATATTCATTAATGCCAATGATTGATGAGATCAAACTCAGAATTGAAGCCCTCCGGCACCTGTGTACGGAGTTTGAAAATCCAGAAGGCTTCCTGTCTGGCTAGGATCTCATCTTTATTACCCCCTCTTGAGGGTTGCTTAATCTGTTCAATTGCCCTCCAATTAAATGTACTGACGTCTCCGTCGTGTACCTCAATGAAATGCTTTGCCAAAGCCGAACAAGTTTTTTCATTTTTGATATATCCTAGATGTTCTCGTATCCTCGTACGGACATCTCTCGTAGTCATACCTACATATTGCCGGCGATGTTGAGTGCATTCAATGAGGTACACGACGAATTGGGTTGAGCACCTGATGCATCCTTTTGTATCAAATGCATCATTGGTTACATAAGAGTAGAATCTCTTTCCCTCTGTTATAAAGTCACACGCCTTACATCTGCCACTGCTGCATTTGTATGTACCATTCACAGCTAGCCATGTGGCTGATGTCTCCTTTTGGGGTAAAAGGGATGGAGATAAAATGTTACCTAGAGTTGGACCCCTAGAGTAAACACAATTGAAACCCTTTTCCACTGTCTTTTTTAAGGCCTTATCCCCATATAACAATGGGAAATATTTTCTTATGATATTACAAATGTCATTATATTCAGAAGAGTATTGAGTAACAAAAAGGATTTTATTATCACCCTTTTTGTTTGGTCTACTTCTGAAGGTATCACGTCTATCCACTTTCCTCACCTCCTTAGCCACATTTTCCACCATATTGGGCTGGTACCCTCTCTCTATCAATCGATTTACCATGTGTGTACTCTCTTCCTCAAAGTCTGTCTCAGTATTACAGATACGTCTTGTCCGCAATAACTGACCTTTGGCTATCCCTCGGAAAACATGCTTCGGGTGAGCACTTCTGCTATGCAGGAGTGTGTTACCCGAAATAGGCTTCCTATAGAGGCGGGTGATGACCTTTCCTGTGTCAGCAACCCCTCTAAGGGTGACATCCAGATAGTTAATGGTTGATTTATTCCACTCAAAAGTGAAATTCACACCATTTTCACTTTCATTAAGGTAGCGCACAAAGTCACTTGCCTCTGCCTCACTCGATTTCCATATTAGAAGCAAATCGTCAATAAAGCGCCTATACAGGCTGATATGTCTCCTATAGGGATTACTATCTGCATAGACAAAGCACCTTTCCAGCCAACCCATGAAGATGTTGGCATAGGAGGGGGCAAATTTTGCCCCCATTGCCGTGCCCTGTCTCTGCAGATAGTAAGTGCCCTCAAAGAGGAAGTAGTTGTGCTGCAGCAAAAAGGTAGTAACCCTAAGTATGTAATCCATTAGGTATTCCTCCATGTTGTAGTGCAGCTCCAGAAAATATTTAATGGCTTTTACTCCCAAATCTTGTGGAATACTGGAGTATAATGATACCACATCCACCGCCAACCAACTATGGTCTGTGGTCCATATGAAATCATCTAGGAGCTGCAATACATGTGTCGTGTCCCTGATATAACTATGTAAGTCAAGGACAATTGGTTGGAGGATGGCGTCCAACCATTCAGACAATGGCTCCAAAAGGGAGCCAATGCCTGAAACGATTGGGCGCCCCTTTACATCGAAGAGACATTTATGAACTTTGGGCAGGTGGTGAAACACTGGAGTGATAGGATTAACCACATATAGATATTTCAGTGTTTCACCATCCAAAATGCCATACTGCATGCCATCATCCAATAAACTGTAGAGTTCTTTTTGAAACCTATTAGTTGGGTTACTAGTTAGAGTGACATATGTAGTAGTATCTTCTAGCTGTCTTTTAGCTTCTGAAATATATGCTGTTTTGTCCATAACAACAACACTTCCTCCCTTATCGGCTTTTTTTATGACGATAGATTCATTACTTTTGAGGCTGTTTAGTGCCAATTTTTCATTTACTGTTAAATTATGACTTCTGACTTTGTTTGACTGGTGTAGACTAGTGAGATCATCAACTATCAACTACACAAAGAAAAAAGGTTAGTGACTCCTTCCAGCCATCCACTTCCTTATAACACCTTTACCTCCAGCTCCACCCCTGTCTCTGCTCCTGACCAATGCCTGCTCTCCTTATCTCTGTCTCATCCCCCACACCTGGCACACCTAGATTCCCCTTTGTTCTCTCCCAGCAGCCCCTCCCTTATGACGTTCCCCTCGCATCCGCTCCCTGCACTAGTTATATAATATATATCACTATGGGCACTTTGAATGTGTTTAAACATACTCAATAGTAACATACATGTGTTAGAAAATATTTAATGGCTATCATTATCAAATAGTTTTCCCATGTTTTTTCCTTAATAATAGCTCTTATGGCAAATGAATTTGTTGGTGTTATCAATCACCACACATCTGTCAAAATATTTTAAGGTTTACAGCAATATTTGTTTATCATGAGAATGGTCCTATTATTATTGATGGCTTCTATGTTTTCTAAACTAGGCGTAAAATTTAAGATGGCCCTTACGAGCTTAGTAACCATATATATATATATATTTTTGTATACCGTTGGAAATATATTCATTAACAGCATATTGAGTGTTGAATAATTAACTATTGCTATTTCTGACATGATTTTGATACACCTTAGCTCTAAATGAAAGGTTCTACATCTATTAGTAAAGGTCTTTTCCGCTCATTGCATAGAGCTCTAACCTGCAGGTCAGTTTTCAAGATTACTAGATCATTGCATTGAATAAATTTATAAATTGTATTTTGTATTAAACAAGCGATTTAATTGATGTTCTATAGCCATAGTTAGAATATTTTCATGTTAAATGCTGCATTTAGATGCAACAAGTAATTTACTAGTAAGAGGTTAATATGTAAGGGAGGGGTTGTAACCTCCCATTAACATTGACCAATCACTGTGTTAAGCAATCCCTTTAAATATGTTCACCTCTTAAGTGATTGCAGGTTTATGATTACGGCATTGCCGAAACTAGTCAACCACCTGCATTCCTTTTACCTGTTTGCTGTGATGTGAAGTAATGTTTTAAACAAGAAGAATAAAGAATTGGTTTTTACGCATACAAGGAACCGACTGCTGCCTCATCTTTTGCTATCTATTTACTTTGGGATGACAAGGAGTCCCTGTTCTTTGGCAGTTTGTCCCTTCGAAGATCCTCAAACTTCGGTTTTCACTGTGAAGTCAATACAGTGCAAGCACCGTGTCTCCTGGATGGTGATAGGCTGAAGGCGGCACACCCCCAACTACGCACAACCCCGATGACGTCACACGCCAAGCTGCGGAGGCCCGACATTCGAAATTAGAAGCGGTACGGAGAGGAGTTAATTCCTATAGGTGAACCGGCGGCTTTAGCCGCAGATTGTCCCCATTTAGGATTATACCTCTGAGGAGTTCGCCACTAAGTTTCTTTTGGGCCGATAAGAAACCTCCTATGGCAGAAGGGTGAGTCTTTTACTTTCACCCTATTCCGCATCAGTGGATGCCTTGGAGGATTGAAGTTGTTGAAGCTTCCTTGGGGAGTGTGTATGTTAAGCCTATATGCCTGTTTTTCACGGAACATTGCCTTAAAGTGACATTTTAAACCGAAGTTCAGATATCCACTAGAGTGTGTTTGTTTCGCTTGGGATAATTTTCTATTGTTGATACTTACAATGTATCTGTCAAAATTTGCTACAATGAAACAGCTGAAAAAGACAAAAGAGCATTTAAAATCAATATAGTCTAATATGAGAATTGTGGGGTCCTTCCAAGTATAAATCCATATCCCAGCTGATCTGTAAAGAGTGAGAAAGAATCCTTCTGGATTAGTTATGAAGTTGATGGAAAAACATACCATTAAAGACATGAAAGTTAAAATAAACTCTATGCCCTTCAGGATGAATTTGGATTGGCAAGATGGTATATCAGTATCTTTCCTTAGGTAATGACTTATTGCTTTTATCCCAGTAGATATTCGATAAATGTATACAAAGAGTTTATGTTACAAGTTACTAAAATAAAATTTGGTTCCCACTGAATGTTACTCAAAAGTTCTTACAGACTGGATATGTTATGTTTAGGAAGGCAAATTCTTTTTCATCTAAGATCCCTCTATCTTTTGCTTCTGTCAATAGATGAAGTAACCAAGTCTATGATCTTTCTATTGGATTACCAACTAGTTTTAAGTTTATAAGTTATAGGGTCCCCACAAAATTCTTAAACATTCCAGTACCACAGATCGGCATTTTCTGTGAAGGTGTGGAGCTTTTCTGTCTCACATTAGGAGTATTTTACACATTGTTATCACGGAGAATACCATCTCACTGTATCTTGTGAGTAGTTCCTATTGTGTGCATTGACTTTACCAGAAGGATTCTTTCTCACTCTTAACAGATCAGCTGGGATACGGATTTGTACTCAGAAGGACACCACCATTTCCTTATATTAGACAATATTGCTTTTTTCTTTTTTTTTTCTTTTACAGCTGTCTCATTGTAGCACCTTTTAACAGATACATTGTATGTCTGTTTTATTTTATATGTACTTGTGTAAAAAATAAGGGCTAGATTACAAGTGAGGCACAAACAGTTTTGCACAAGAGATATCGTATTTTCACAAGCATTTTTAATTCCGCTTTAACAAGTTGAGCAAAATCACGATTTACGATTCAATGCTTGTCACAATCTCAGAGCTGTGGTTAACTGTTTTCCAAAACTAATATACATTACAAAGTACAGTTACACTCATAATAACACTAACTAATAAAACAAATAAAAAAAATATTGCATAAAAAAATTATAAGAGCTCAAAGATATGTCTCGGGTGTTAGAAAAAAAAAAAGCCGCCAAAGTACTTTAACATTGAGATACATACATATACATTGCTAAATATGTATTTTTATGTATGTATATATATTATATATATATATATATATATATATATATATATATATATATATATATATACTTCCAACAAAATCAGAGGCAAACCAGGATTTCTTCTAAGCAAAAAAAATCAATTTTATTGATGTTTCGGGGAATAAAACTCCCCTTCTTCAGAACAAAAATGTACACACAAACCGTGCTTAAATACAGTGTAAAACAAACAGGTACTCCCTCATCCTGTGAGAAAAAAGCACCAAAATTACATAATTTCCGGTACAGGCTAGTGTGACCAAGGAAGTTTACAACATTCACTTCCGGGTGTACAGTGCAACCTTAATAAATGTCTACTTATAAAAAACAATTCTCAACATCGGGCATCACAATATTACATCCAGTATATCAATGTGATGAATCGCCCATCAACTTATCATACCATAATATTCAGTGACGTCAAATGTATAATCTAGTGTGTCCTAATCATATAATACCAATATCGTGTGAAGTATATCCCTGTCCGTGTTAACACACCTAATTACCGGAAGTTACGTCACTTCCTGTGACTGGTTATACCGGAACTATGTATAACTGACGCCACTTCTGGGACCAGTTTTAATAATAGCCATGTGTATTCAAGTGCATACAATCTTGTGTTAAATATGCCTGTATTGCCACAATGTAATTAAAAGAACTATAAACAACAAGTAAGTATTAGTGAACTTCAAGTGATCAACCATATATCCAATGTTAAAACAAATAATACAATTATGCACACACTCAAATTACGAACTCAGAGTATTGGCAACTATGTAATATATCTTGGCCCTGCTGAAGAAACCCACAGCTGACCCCATAGATCCTAAAAACTACCACCCCATCTCTCTACTCCCCTTTCCAGCCAAAGTAATCGAGAAGGCCATCAATGCACAACTTGTTGACCCCATCGAGACCAACCACATCTTGGACCCCTCCCAATCCGGTTTCAGGAGCAATCACAGCACAGAGACCTCCCTCCTCGCCGCCACAGACGACATCCGCACCCTGCTCGACCAAGGAGAGACTGCCGCCCTCATCCTTCTAGACCTCTCAGCCGCATTCGACACTGTAGCCCACAGCACCGTCCTCATGCGCTTACACGATGCTGGCATTAGCAATAAGGCCCTGGAATGGATCACCTTCTTCCTCAGCGGCAGAACCCAGAAAGTCAGACTCCCACCCTTCTCCTCCAATCCCACAGCAATCATACCCAATAGAATAGAATAGAATTATAGGTCATACAAGAAGGTACCTACTTCATCAATAGACTTATATCCTAGAACGATACAATTACTGGTTATTATACCACATTCAAAAAAACCACATCTTACATGTCAATCATAACATTATGTTAGTCCAGATCGGGACACTTCAGTGTCATGTAACAGGTGATTTGGGAGTATATGTCACTTATAGGATGGAACTCTACATTGGTCTAGGGGGTATCATGATGACACCGCAAACTAAAAATAATCACACACTCTTACCAATGACTGAGTATAGGGATATATATCCCATCAAAAGACGGAAGACAACCCCGTCAAGTCCCCATCCACAACCATCTAATTCCATATCCCAACAGTGACATATTGAAATAACTCCTTATGTTAATGCACTAATATCAGGCAAAGAGTTCAGTCCCTTAGGATGTATGGCATCTAGTCTAAACATACACTCTGCTTCCCTCCTAAGACGTGGTAACTTGGGAATGTGGTCGATGAGGATCACTTCGATCGAAGATACAGGATGCTTAGCCAGCAACCGGTTGTTCAGATTCCCCTTTCTTTATGGCCTGTCTTATAGCCATTCGTTTGTTTGCCATTCTTTCATGAATAGTCCCTTGGGTTTTGCCCACATATTGTAAGCCATATGGACAAATCAACATGTACACCACATGTGTGGTAGTGCAAGTAATAGGATGATTGATGGTGTACTTCTTGTTACCATGTGGATGGCTGAACCTTTTGGGGGCTATCATTCCGTTTCACGTGGTGCAATTTAGGCACTGAAAACAACCCTTGAGTGTACTCTTTCTATCATCATCTGAATATTAATAACACCTGATGGGATCTGAAATGACCAGAAGATCTCTAAGATTAGTGTTGCGTCTATACCCTACCATGGGGTTAGTATTCTTGGTGAATTTTAATTTTGGATTTGAGAGTAGAATATACCAATGTTCTTTTATGGATTTTCCAACCTTAGATGTATTGGGTGCAAAGGTGGTAGTGAAAATAATATTCTTCTCAATATTTTGTTGTCTTGGTTCTTTACATAGCAGTACCTCTTGCGTAACATCTTTGATTTGCTCCTTTACTGCTTCCAGGACCTTAGGTGAGTATCCTCTTTTCTCAAATCTACTTTGCATCTCTCCCTTCTCTCTGCTAGAATTGTTCCTAATGGCTCTAATGTACTGAGATTTAATTATACCTCTAACAAGAGATGGGGCATTTCAGCTATTGGAAATCATTAAAGAATTATGATCTGTAGGCTTGGAGTACAGGGTTGTTTCCAAACTCGTCTGGCCCTTTATAATTAGTAGGTCCAATAATTCAATTTGGTCTTCACTATAAGACATCTTAAACCTAACGGTTGTATTTGTATTGTTATTATTATTATTATCAGGTTCCACAGCGCTATGAACATAGGTGGTATATAAAAAATGATTACAGGGATCAAATGGGGAGAGAGGGTCCTGCCGAGAGTTGCACTTTTGTAGTCGGCTCTTATGAATATGAACTACAAAACAGATGGGCTCATAGGCATACATGCTATGGGGTTTTAGGGAATAGCAGTGAAGATAGGAAGGTTAGTGTAGGTTGTAAGCGTCCCTGAATAGTAGAGTCTTCAGGGAGCACTTGAAGCTTTTAAAACTAGGGGAGATTCTTGTGGAGCAAGGCAAAGAGTTCCATAAGATGGGAGCCAATCTGGAGAAATCTTGTAGACAGGAATGTGAGGAGGTAACAAGAGAGGATGAGAGTAGGAGATCATGAGTGGAGTGAAGTGGATGGGAGAGTATCTGGAGACAAGGTCTGAGATGTAGGGGGGGGGAGCAGTGCAATTGAGGGCTTTGTGTGTCAGAGTGAGAATTTTGTGTTTAATCCTGGAGGCAAGAGGAAGCCAGTGAAGGGATTGGCAGAGAGATGCAGCAGATGAAGAGCAACATGCAAGGAAGATGAGCCTGGCAGAGGCATTCATTATGGATTGTAAAGGAGCTAGAGCCAGAGAGGATAGAGTTGCAGTAGCCGAGGCGGAAAAGGATGAGACAGTGGATTAAGATCTGAGTCCAGTGTGACACCCAAGACATCGGGCATGTGAGGTTGGGGTAATGATGGAGTTATCAACAGTTAAAGAGACATGGGGGGTGGAGATTTTGTAAGAAGGGGGAAAATAAGTAGCTCAGTTTTGGAGAAATTTAGCTTGAGGTAGTGAGAGGACATCCAAGATGAGATATGAGAGAGACAGTTAGTGGCACGGGTTAGCAAGGAAGGAGATAGTTCTGGTGCAGAGAGGTAGATTTGGGTGTCATTGGCATACAAATGATAATGAAACCCGTGGGACTTTATTAAGGAACCTAGGGAGGACGTGTAGATTTAGAAGAGAAGGGGACCGAGGACAGAGCCTTGCGGTACCCCAACAGAAAGAGGTAACGGGGCAGAGGATGCCCCAGAGAAGGCTACACTAAAGGTACGGTTAGACTGATAGGAAGAGAACCAAGAGAGAGCTGGATCGGATGAAGAGCTGATTTCTTTGGGGCATGCCCCGCAAAAGGCCCTTTTAAGGGCTGGTAAGGTAATAGAGCTGTTAACTTTTGTATTTTAGAATAGGGTAGGGACATTTTTTTATTTTGGGGGACTTTATTATTTTATTAGGGGGCATAGAATAGGTGTAATTAGCTTAAAAATCTTGTAATCTTTTTTTATTTTTTGTAATTTAGTGTTTGTTTTTTTGTAATTTAGTTTAGTTTATTTAATTGTATTTTAGTTTAGATATTTGTAGTTTATTTAATTTATTGATAGTGTAGGTGTATTTGTAACTTAGGTTAGGATTTATTTTACAGGTAAATTGGTAATTATTTTAACTAGGTAGCTATTAAATAGTTATTAACTATTTAATAGCTATTGTACCTAGTTAAAATAAATACCAAGTTACCTGTAAAATAAATATAAACCCTAAAATAGCTACAATGTAATTATTAATTACATTGTAGCTATCTTAGGGTTTATTTTATAGGTAAGTATTTAGATTTAAATAGTAATATTTTAATTAATAATATTAATATTAATTAGATTTATTTTAATAAGAATTTAGTTAGGGATGTTAGAGTTAGATAGGGTTATTATACTTAATATATATATAATATAATAACGATATTAACTATATTAACCCTAATATAATTAGGGTTAATATAGTTAATATATATAATATAATAACTATATTAACTATATTAACCCTAATATAATTAGGGTTAATATAGTTAATATAGCTGGCGGCGGTGTAGGGGGATTAAATTAGGGGTTAATATAATTAATATAGCTGGCGGCGGGGTAGGAGCTCACATTAGGGGGTAGTTAATGTAGGTGGCGGCGGTGTAAGGGGCTCACATTAGGGGTTAGGTAATGTAGCTGGCGACGGTGTAGGGGGATCACATTAGGGGGTTATACTTTTAATGTAGGTGGCGGCGGGGTGCGGGAGCGGCGGTTTAGGGGTTAAATACTTTATTAGGGATTGCGGCGGGGGATCGCGGTTGACAGGTAGATAGACATTGCGCATGCGTTAGGTGTTAGGTTTTATTTAGCAGGTAGTTTAGGGAGTTACGGGGCTCCAATAGACAGCGTAAGGCTTACTATGGCTGCATTTTGTGGCAAGGTGAAAATGGAGTAAGATTTCTCCATTTTCGCCACGTAAGTCCTTACGCTGTATATTGGATACCAAACTGCGCGGGTTTGGTATACCTGCCTATGGCCCAAAAAACTATGGGCGAAGGCCGAAATATATGAGCGTAACTTCTAGGTTACACTGTATATAGGATACCAAACCCGCGCAAAATTCAGCGTCGCCGGCTTTTGCGGGCGACGCTGCATATCGGATCGGGCCCTTGATGTGTCTTTGCAAGCAAAACTTCCTGTACCTCACCCCACAATTCCTCTGAATCAGTCTCTATTTTTGTAGAACCTAATTTGCCTATGTCAGATAAATTTAACATTGAACAGCAGCAGTTTAAAAACTTTATGATAGCCGTTGAGGTAAAGTTTTCTTTGAAACCCAAAACATTTTGTGAAAGTTAGAACTGCTATTTCTTTGTTATCAGATGAGCCCCTTAAATTGGCCCATAATTTGTTATTAATTAGGGATAAAGACCTTGCTACATGGGATTGTTTTATGGATGCAGTGAGGCTTATTTATGATGATTGTGGTGATACAGGGTGGAATGAGGCTGCCTTAGCTGATCAGCTTAGAATTGGATTGTCTGAAGAATTTAAATGAATTAGCCCGTATTGGTATTCCTAGTTCTTTGACTGATTTGATTATACTTGTTCCACAAATTGACCGCAGATTTTGTGAAAGAAAGGGAGAGAAGGGAGTCAGGCAGACTTTATTAAAGGAATCTCTCTTGAGGTTTTTTTTTTTTTCATTTCTAGTGAACCTAAGCCCTACATTTTCTTTTTTAATCAGAAAGTGAACTTATGCAAATAGGGTAATAAAAGGAACATTACTCCCTAGACAGGTTAAACTCAGGGGTATCATTGATTCCGGTGCTAGGGTTTTTTTTTTTAGATTCTTCTTATGCTGAGCAGATGTTTTTACCTCTGGAGGCAAATAAAGATCCAGCAATGTTGTTTGTGGTAGTAGTCACATTATTTCCGGTCCTATTACATTTGAGACTTGCATCCTTGAAAGTTTATTGGAAATTCTCATCTGTAAAAAAAATCAAATTTGATGTGGTTAAATCTGCAAACAGGAGTGTTTGTCTAAAAAGTGTTATGAAAATAGTTCTAGCAATTTTTAAACTGAGTCTGTTCTATCCTCCAATTTCATTGCTGTTTTGGATAAAGTGTGTAGTGCTTCTCCTTCCTACTCACTACCTAGTTCACAAGAACATCCTTTCTCTGCCTCCCACATTTCACAGATGCAGTCTCCCCACCCATCCCAACCCTCTTTTCAACCTCAGCTGTTATTGCGGCCTCCCTCATGTTCCAATTTGTTTCCACCTTCCCTGCCACAGAGCATCCTATGTCCCCCTTCAGAGCTGCTCTCTCGTCCCTGCACAACTCCACAGATGCAAGACCTTTTTGTGATCAGACCCCATCGTACTCCCATTAATCTTCTCAAAATCCCCTGTGTCCCTCATTTTGTTCTCAGGTACAAATAGGGATCGGCGAATGTGTTTATATCTGAATTCGAATGTTAGAACGAATGTTATTGTAGAAATTCGATGTACATAATAGAATGTTGATAAGAACGAATATTCTTAAAAATTCAATTTTCGAATGTTATTTACAGTTTTCGAATGTCACATACGAATTTGAATATTACATTTATAAAACACAATTGTAGACTAGAAACACTATTTCGAATGTCAAATTCGAATCGAATATCACATTTGAATTCGAATATTACATTTATAAAACACAGTATTAGACTAGAAAATACTTTTTCGAATTTGAATGTCACGTTCGAATCGAATATCACACATTTGAATCGAATATCACATTTAAAACACAGTATTAGACTAGAAATACTATTTTAAATTTGAATGTGACATTCGAATTCGAATATTACATTTATTAAACACAGTTGTAGACTAGAAATACTATTTCAAATTTGAATGTCCCATTAAAATTTGAATGTCACATTCGAATTCGAATATTACATTTCGAAATTGAATGAATACATAGCTAAACATTCTATTATTCGAACGAATATTTTCGAATGTTATTGAAAAATTCAAAAACGAAAATTCAAAAATAGAATGTTATATAAACATTCGAAATTCGATTCGAACGAATGAATGTATAAAAATTTGTTTTAAATTTCGAATTTTTCGAAACATTCGCCCATCCCTAGGTACAAATCCATTTCATTCTTTTTTCAGTTATTGGTTTGGAGGAATATGAAGTCCTAAGATTTTGGATTCTCATATTTCTAGGGGTCGTCTGGAATATTTTGTCAGATGGAAGGGTTGTGGTCCTGAGGATAATTTTTGGGAACTTGAAAGTGATATCCATGCTCCACATTTGGTGGCTTCTTTTCATAGGACTCATCCGTCCAGACCATGTAAGCACACCATGAGGTTGCTCTTGAGGGGAGGGCTCTGTCATTATAAGTGTATGTCTAAAAGATTTTTTTCTGTCCCTTTTGCAATTAGGCATACTGTACCTAGAAGATCAATTAGAAGATCAATTAGGCCTAAATTGCAGTAGTCTATATAAGCTCTGTGTTTGTAGCATGTGGTTGCTTGTGTATTGAGTTAATAGCTCTTATTCTGGCAATTACTTGGTTGACTTCTGCTTCCCCTCACTGCATGTCTGTTTAACTCTTTATGTGTACTGATTTTATTAGTGATATTAGCTTGTTATTTGACACTGCAACCGTTTAATGGTTTGTACTGCTGTTCTCTATGAGGCCTTGGCCCAGACTGTCTGACTTAGATTACCTTATCTCTCAATACCTCTGCTATCAGAAAAATCTGTAATTAAAAGGACATTCCAGCCAAAATTGGAATCCACATGGATACATTTCAGTTTTGAATTGAATAATGTTTGCAATATACATGTATTAGCTTCTAATAAAAGCTATAGCTGTTTCAAATGTGTATTTAAGTATGCACCGTGCACCAGCATTTTAAACACAGCACTTGCTCAGAGAGTCTAAGGTGCTTGTTCTATCTGGTAATGACTCAATTTGTTAATTGCTGACATGATACAAACCCCGCTGGCACTCTGAGCAGTTGCAGCATTTAAAATGCTGGTGCACTGAGAATATCTAGCTATGCTTCACATGTATGTGCAGAGAAACATTTTAACATTAAAACAGTTATACATTTTAATAGAAGCATTTTTGCCAAAACATGCATATAGCATATATGTTTCTATTCAAAGATGTAATTTATGTATGTGCATTTAAATTTTGACCAGAATGTCCCTTTAAGTAATTTTTGCATATTGCATTTGTCTGGATAGCGAGACTAAACTTATACAAAGGCATGTCTTTCTTTGATATTTGAAATGATAAAATAGTGCTTAGTTGTTGTTTGTTTTGTAGGAGATGAATAAAGCACTAGAAATAGTTCAGCTGCTAAGTTTAGTCTCATTGTTCTCTTATCCCTGACCACTGTTGAAACACTTTGTTGATGTTCAGTGCATCAGTAAGGGTTTTTTATGAGCTGGGCCTCTTAACCTGACACTGAGAAGATTTGTGATCACACAGGAAAATGGTGTGCTGTTTGTTGCACACACTGAAAAAGGATTTTTGCAAACAGTCAAGAAATGTCACTCAAAAAAATCCAGAAATATGTTTTCAAGGTGAATATCCAAAATTCAAAAATCCTGTAAAAATCTTCAAGAAAAGTGATCGTCATTGACTGGAATAGTTGTGTTAAATTGTGTACAAGTTGGTGTTGGATATTTTTTGTGGCTCAAATGTATTTGAAAAGCACAAGATAAATTGCTTAGCTATGTAATAAACAAATTCTGATTGACTGGAATGGGGCCCATTTTGGGCGACAGCAAGAAATTAATTTCCCAAATTGTAATAATACTTAAAGGGACATGAACGTAAAAAATTTAACTTTATTGATTTAGAAAGAGCAGGCATTTGTTTTTGTTTTTTTAAATTGATGATTATTGGCATGTTATCAGTTGCAAATGACCTTTTTTTCAATGCTAACACAATAACAATCATCCTTTTTCATTGTTTATCAACAGCATTTTGTTCATTAAAGGTTTAGTGAAAATGGTCCTACATTTAACATGTGACAGTCATGTTTGGCTGATAATAATCCAAATGCTAAATATTTAACAACATATTTACAGGCCTATTTTTCACAAATCAAATCCCACAGCTAAAAGTACTTGACAAACCCAGGACAATAGTTTCCAAATTATTAACGAGTACCCCAAAAAGTTTTAGAAGGAAACATAAATTTTGCATGTGAGTAAAACACACTGATATTACCCGCACCCCATTAGATGATGTTAGGAAGCAGCATCACCAAACAAATATAAATGCTACCTGCTTTGTGAAGTTCAAAGATTTATAATAAGCACTTTTACACTGGTAAAATTCCTTAAACCAATAAACACACACTATATCCACTATATTGATAACGCCCCTTTCAAATGATTTAAAAAGAAATACATGTATATCTCAATGGTTGTGGAGCACTTCAAGTTAATTGCAAACATACCACCTATTAACATCACTGCACACTACTAAAAGGGAACAGTCAAACCCACAAAATCGCCAGTTTGTCCAGACCATTTGATTTTTGGATTTCAAATCAGATTAATGAGGCAATTTAGGGTTTTGGGTAGTAAGTAACAATTTTAAGCTTATGGGGTTTTAATAGCAGAATTTTTGCATTGTGATAACCCAAAAAAACACAATACTGGACAAGGAAAACAATCTTTCGTCTAGATTACGAGTCTTGCGATATGAGTAAAAAAGCAGCGTTAAGACTCATTATGCCGCTTTTTTACTACCGCTGCTATTATGAGTCTTGTAGGTACAGCTGTCCCGCACACTTTTTTGGCCTATTTTTAATGGGACTTCCATAGCGCCGGTATTACAAGCTTTTTTTTTTTAGACCAAAAAGTGAGCGGTACAGCCTATCCCGCAAGATTCGTAACGCATTCTAAAGTCAGTAGTTATGAGTTTTACACTACAAAGCTGTAGCATAAAACTCATAACTAAAGTGTTAAAAAGTACCCTAACACCCATAAACTACCTATTAACCCCTAAACCGAGGCCCTCCTGCATCACAAACACTAAAAATAAAAATATTAACCCCTAATCTGCCGGTCTGGAAATCGCTGTCACTATAATAAACATATTAACCCCTAAACCACCGCACTCCTGCATCGTAAACACTAGTTAAATATTATTAACCCCAAAGTCTAACCCTAACCCTAACACCCCCTAACTTAAATATAATTAAATTAAATCTAAATCAAACCTACAATTAATAACTAAATAATACCTATTTAAAAATAAATACTTACCTGTAAAATAAACCCTAAGCAAGCTACAATATAACTCATAGTTACATTGTATCTAGCTTAGGGTTTATTTTTATTTTACAGGCAAGTTTGTATTTATTTTAACTAGGTAGACTAGTTACTAAATAGTTATTAACTATTTACTAACTACCTAGTAAAAATAATACAAATATACCTGTAAAATAAAACCTAACCTAAGTTACACTAACACCTAACACTACACTACAATTAAATAAATTACCTAAATTAAATACAATTACATAAATTAAATACAATTACCTAAATTACAAAAAAAAACAAAAAACACTAAATTACACAAAATAAAAAACATATGACAAGGATGTCTTGAAGATGGACCCACTCCGCGATGGTTGGATGAAGACTTCTGCCCGTCTGGAGGACCACTTCTCCCGGCTTGGATGAAGGCTTCTCCCTGCTTTGTTGAGGACTTCTTGCCGCTTCGATGAGGACTTCTCCTGGCTTCGTTGAGGATGGATGTCGGATCTTCAAAACTGTAAGTGGATCTTCAGGGGTTAGTGTTAGGTTTTTTTAAGGGTTTATTGGGTCGGTTTTATTTTTAGGTTTGGGCTTTGGGCCGCAATAGAGCTAAATGCCTTTTTAAGGGCAATGCCCATCCAAATTCCCTTTTCAGGGCAATGGGGAGCTTAGGTTTTTTTAAGTTAGGGTTTTATTTGGGGGGTTTGGTTGTGTGGGTGGTGGGTTTTACTGTTAGGGGGGTTGTTTGTATTTTTTTTTTTCAGGTAAAAGAGCTGATTTCTTTGGGGCAATGCCCTGCAAAAGGCCCTTTAAGGGCTATTGGTAGTTTAGTTTAGGCTAGGGTTATTTTTTATTTTGGGGGCTTTTTTATTTTGATAGGGCTATTAGATTAGGTGTAATTAGTTTAAATATCTTGTAATTTGTTTTTTATTTTGTGTAATTTAGTGGGGGGTTTGTAATTTAGGTAATTGTATTTAATTTATTTGATTGTATTTAATTTAGGTAATTTAGGTATTTAATTGTTGTGTAGTGTTAGGTTAGGTTTTATTTTACAGGTAAATTTGTATTTATTTGAGCTAGGTAGTTATTAAATAGTTAATAACTATTTAGTAACTATTCTACCTAGTTAAAATAAATACAAACTTGCCTGTAAAATAAAAATAAACCCTAAGCTAGCTACAATGTAACTATTAGTTATATTGTAGTTAGCTTAGGGTTTATTTTACATGTAAGTATTTAGTTTTAAAATAGGAATAATTTAGGTAATAATAGTAGGTTTTATTTAGATTTATTTTAATTATATTTAAGTTAGGGGGTGTTAGGGTTAGGGTTAGACTTAGGTTTAGGGGTTAATAAATATAGTATAGTGGCGGCGACGTTGGGGGCGGCAGATTAGGGGTTAATAAATGTAGGTAGGTTGCGGCGATGTTAGGGACAGCAGATTAGTGGTTAATAATATTTAACTAATGCTTGTGAGGCGGGAGTGCGGCGGGTTAGGGGTTAATATGTTTATCATAGTGGCGGCGATGTCGGGAGTGGCAGATTAGGGTTTAATAATTTTATTTTAGTGTTTGGGATGCGGGAGGGCCTCGGTTTAGGGGTTAATAGGTAGTTTATGGATGTTAGTGTACTTTTTAGCACTTTAGTTATGAGTTTTATGCTACGGCTTTGTAGTGTAAAACTCATAACTACTGACTTTAGAATGCATTACGAATCTTGCGGGATAGGCTGTACCGCTCACTTTTTGGCCTAAAAAAAAAAGCTTGTAATACCGGCGCTATGGAAGTCCCATTGAAAATAGACTATACGCAAATTGCGTAAGTTGATTTGAGGTAAGGCCAAAAAAGTGTGCGGGACAGCTGTACCTACAAGACTCGTAATAGCAGCAGTAGTAAAAAAGCAGCATTATGAATCTTAACGCTGCCTTTTTTACTCATATAACGCAAGACTCGTAATCTAGCCGTTATTTAATTGTAGTGTAGTGTTAGGTGTTAGTGTAACTTAGGTTAGGTTTTATTTTACAGGTAAATTTGTATTTATTTTAGCTAGGTAGTTAGTAAATAGTTAATAACTATTAACTAACTATTCTGCCTAGTTCAAATAAATACAAACTTGCCTGTAAAATAAAAATAAACCCTAAACTAGATATAATGTAACTATGAGTTATATTGTAGTTAGCTTAGGGTTTATTTTACAGGTAAGTATTTATTTTTAAATAGGAATTATTTAGTTATTAATAGTAGGTTTGATTTAGTTTTAATTTAATTATATTTAAGTTAGGGGGTGTTAGGGTTAGGGTTAGACTAATAGGGGTTAATACTATTTAACTAGTGTTTGCGATGCGGGAGTGCAGCGGTTTAAGGGTTAATATGTTTATTATAGTGGTGGCCGGAGCAGCAGATTAGGGGTTAATAAATATAATGTAGGTGTCGGCGATGTCGGGGGCAGCAGAGTAGGGGTTAATAAGTGTAAGATTAGGGGTGTTTAGACTCTGGGTTCATGTTAGGGTATTAGGTGTAAACATAAATTTAGTTTCCCCATAGGAATCAATGGGGCTGCGTTACAGAGCTTAACACTGCTTTTTTGCAGGTGTTAGACTTTTTTTCAGCCGGCTCTCCCCATTGATGTCTATGGGGAAATCGTGCACGAGCACATACAACCAGCTCACCGCTGACTTAAG
The DNA here is from genome assembly GCF_027579735.1 of Bombina bombina. Classification (NCBI taxonomy): domain Eukaryota; kingdom Metazoa; phylum Chordata; class Amphibia; order Anura; family Bombinatoridae; genus Bombina; species Bombina bombina. The sequence goes on along the minus strand of NC_069499.1, from coordinate 1,024,728,868 downwards.
CAGTGCTGGTATTGGAGTGCGGTATGGAGCTCAATTTTGCTCTACGCTCACTTCTTGCCTTTTAACGCCGGGTTTATAAAAACCTGTAATACCAGCGCTGTAGGTTAGTGAGCGGTGACAATAACATGCAAGTTAGTACCACACCCCTCTTACCGCAAAACTCATAATCTAGCCGAAACCATCTGCCAAAAAACAAAGTGAAAATTAAACACAGTGCCCTTTCCAAAACATAAAGTGCCAGATTATAAAAGGAGCACAAAATATCCCTTTTGCTATGTGTGCTGGTATTCCGAGTTAGGTGCAATGTGAAGGCGACCTCATGTTCTTATTGCACATTCTCATTGCGCTCATGAGAGCACACTTCTATAGGCTCCAGTGGGAGCCTCGTTCTGATGCCATCATACAGGGAACAGATCCTAAATGCAGCGAAAGGGGTAAGTCGCACATCGAAGGGCAGCAATCTTAAATAATTATGTATATGCTTATAAACATATATATTTATGTTAATATGTGTATACACATATATTAACACATTAATATATATGTAGATAAGCATATACATATATATTTACAGGGAACACACAGTTCCAATAGACCGCAATGTAAAGGCACTTTTCAGAGCCATTTTCATTCTAACACCCCACAGTCACCAACTTTAGCACCCAAAAACTGCTTAATGCAGTTTTTTTTATTATTATTTAAAATGCAACTACTTTTTATTTTTAAAAAAGCACTAGACACTGTATTTTGGGGCATTTGGGGCACATTAAAAAAAATTAACCAGAGGTTTGACCTAGATACTTGTAAATGGCTGGTTATTTACCGCGCTTCAGCAAACGAGCAAATTTGACTGTTTGCTGGCAAGCGATAAATTAGCACTCCACTTGTAATCTAGGTCAAAATAAACAATCGCTGTACTTTTATAAATTAGGTATAATTGTGTTCCCGAGCAGCAAAGCTAACCAAGTTTACCAGATCCACAAGGCTAGAAAGGAGAGAGACAATAAGCCAGAGGTCCATCATCCAAGTGTCCATTTCAATCCATAAAAATTTTTTTTCCAAGAAGCTACACCAACCAAATGAAACAGTTTCACAAATGTAGGAGGGAGACAACAAGTAACAAATCAACCTCAGATACCATTATGAAGAGTCTGTTATGGTCAAAAAAATGTTTTATGCAAAAAAAGTCCCAGAATGCCTACTTCCCAAGGAGCTACACCAACTGAATTCACCCATTCACAGTCAAGAAGGAGACAGACAACAAGCCACAAACCCACCACTGAATCCATGTCCATTCAAAAAAATATTTTCTTGGCCTTTGTTGCGCAAAATTTTATTTTTTTTGGCTGGTCTGTGTCAGTACGGCTCTTTTCATACAAGCTTTGTGGAATCAATGAATTTAGTAAGTGTGGCTAATTGAGAAGTAGGTGTTTCATGCCTTTTTGTGCACATTTTTTTTTTTCTAAACACAGACATATGGATGTGGATTCCATACAAATGTATGTGGTTCATTACCTCTTGTCTTTTGGGACTGGGGAATTTGATAGATGTGGCTAATTGGAAAATGACCATTATGGGACATACCATTCTGTTTTGTGTTTGTCCTGTCTATGAAGGGGTTCATACATTAGTCAATTTCAAGTTTCAACTTATAGTGACACACTCCCACCAGGTATCTGCATAGCAATAGAGATTGCAGGTGAAATACTCTAATAGGAAGAAATCACTGTTTGAAAGCAGTCTCACCAAAAGGCATTTTTCTTTACTTCACTTATGGTATTCTGCCACTGGTGGAATGTTAAAATGCATTACTGCCATGTGCAATGAGGGTGGGATGTCAATAACCCTTTTCTATAGTATTGAAGGACAATACGATTTACATGTGTGAACCGAAACTGAACGCCTTTTGTTACAATAGAGCAGTAAAACTTGTACAAGGATAATAAACCTATGTATGCATATTGTACATGTGTATATAGTGTGTTATATATATATGTGCATTTTACTTTAACCCTTTAAGTGCGCATGAGAACATGTTGTCATCATCTGTACAATGTATTTACTGCAGATGAGGGCTACGTGTCTTCATGCAGGGAGGCCAATTTTAGAGCTCATCATGGCCTCTCTTGCACATGTACCTAATCCCTGGCGGTCTAAGGATCAACATCGCCCGGGGAATCCAGGGGTGCCGGTGACATTACCAAACCCCAAAAAACTTGAAAAGTAGGTTAGGTGAGAAGGGCTTAAGGGAGCTGGATGGAGGGGTTGGTGTTCAAACCCCTCAGCTCCCTTAAGCCCTAGAAGCCTTAAAGTCCCACCATTTAAAGGTAATGTCATACCCTTTCAAACTGTGTATGTCTTGTGGAGTTTAAGTATAAAACAAACACATTTGTTTAAGCACAGCATATAAATACCCTCTAACAGGCCATCAAAAAGAGACCCCAAGACACCTTGTCTTAAGCCCAAGTTTTAATAGCCAGGTGATCACTGTAGTAATAACACACTCACAATATTGTTTATAACCTTGTTTATTCAAATTTTTATTTAAAAATGTATTTTTTTCATACTTATTGATGCAGGTTTCTTACACGTCATGATACATACATAATGTAATGGTATAGCTTAAATCTTCTGGGTCTCCTGAAAACAAAAAAGGTATATAATATGCGTGGGTTTCAGTTTTAACAAATACAGTGTGTGTATTACTACAAGGACACTTTGCTGTCTTTTTAACATGCACTGTATCACAACTGTATAATTCATTAGCAGGAATAAAACATATTGATGCGCCAGTCTTATGGCAATAACGGCTTTTGAAACCTAAAATAATGCTTCTGTATTGGAATGGCAAAAAAGGTAAAGGTAAATTTGTTTATCTCGATTTTGAGGTTAACAGGAAGTGCAGTTTACAGGAAGTGCATGCCTTTGTGCATGCTGACAGTAGGGACTGATTGCTCATTGGCTGACAAGCAGAGCTCACACTGCATAATTGGTGGACAGAGAAGAATAAATAAATACATGTTTAAAAAGTCCTCTTTTGAATGCAAGAAGAAAAGAAAATGGTCCCTTTAAAGGGACACTGTACCCAAAAATGTTCTTTTGTCATTCAGATTGAGCATGAATTTTAAGCAACTTTCTAATTTACTCCTATTATCAAAATTTCTTCTTTCTCTTGGTATCTTTATTTGAAAAGCAAGAATGTAAGTTTAGATGCCGGCCCATTTTTGGTAAACAACCTGGGTTGTCCTTGCTGATTGGTGGATAAATTCATCCACCAATAAAAAAGTGCTGTCGAGAGTACTGAAACCAAAAAAAAAGCTTAGATGCCTTCTTTTTCAAATAATGATAGCAAGAGAACGAAGAAAGATTGATAATAGGAGTAAATTAGAAAGTTGCTTAAAATTGCATGCTCTTTCTGAATTACAAAAGAAAAGTTTTGGGTACAGTGTCCCTTTAAGGTTTTTGCATTCAATACAAAATGATACATTTAAATATTGGTGTTTATTTACACAGAAATCAATCTCCTTCACATTGACTAAACTTTAGTTCTTACACAAACTATTGTTTTTCAGCATTACATGAAGCTGCTATAATATTTACGTCTATGAAATCAGCAGAACCAACTCTCTTTGAAACTGGGGCCATAAAAAAGCAGAATAGGATTGCATTGACTTTTTGTAATCTTTCTGTGTTTAGAATTTATTAAATCATTAACAGAAAATGATCTGCTCCAAGGTTAGGCAAAGGGATATCACAATCCAATCCTCATTACCATTTATTCATTATTCTCTGAAATATATCACAGATTTTTGCACTAAAATCAACAATATGTGGTCCTTATTATTCCTGAGCTTACAAAAATGCAAAAAAGTTCTGCCCCCCCCAATCAGGTCTGCATTGCTTAATTGTTAACAGTTATTGCTTACCATGTTTAGAATTGTTGAAATCATTAATTAAAAATGAGCAGTTGCAAGATTATGCCAAAGGATGCTTTGATCCAATGCTCAAGAGTTTTAATGAGTCCTGGCTCAGTCTCTATGGCTGGAATATTTGGCCAAAACTAGGTATCTAAACCTGATTATCTTGTCTGCAGATATTTATATTCCCTGTGTTAAATCCACTTTTAGTTTTCCCATATATTATATTTAAACATCAGTTTCAGTGCTTTTGTTTTCAGAAACACTCAGCAATTACAAATGGAAACAAAAGAGCATGTAAAATAGTGATCTTTGTGTTATTTTTATAGCATTAGGATTAAACATAACATGCCAATATTTTCCCTAAATATTGCAATATAAGGGATCCACATTTAGCATCAGTTCCCAAAATACCAGATGTACTAAATGAGTATTTAAATATTAGGAGATAAAACTTGTTTTTGTAACTTGGCACCATTTTTTTTTTAGATGCAGAAAAAGAGTAAGAATAAAATATCTAATTTTAAAAATATGAAATATATTTTAAACTGCACAAAATTATGATTTCGCAGATGTGTGATAACTCATTTAAACAATGTTTGCCTTTCTCTTCTTCCCAAACATAAAATATAAAAAAAAGATCAAATACAAAAATGCTGAATAGATTTTACTCTAATTAATCCATTTATTTTGATACCTGAACTTTTGTATAAGCTCAGAGAATAAAGAAAAGACAGAGGGCCATATTGTTTCTTGTCTCCTCATATCCTTCTAGGGATTGTGGGGGTGAAAAAGGCCTTACCCTAATCTCTATGGTTTTGACCTATATATTTCCATTAGGTGATTATGATTACCATGGTAATCACAAAATAGCCATCTGGGCATAGAATCCATAATTTTAAAGAGGAGTATCACAAGTGGCGGCTGGTGAATTTTCAAGATGGTGGGACACTAGACGCCACCCCTTGAAATAAAGACACACCCTCAGATAGCTCCACCCACAAAGGGGGTAAACACATAGTTAAAGTACCACTACTAGTATTATAATTTAGCCATACTAATTGCTTTATGCAGGTTAAATAATCAAGCTCCTCATCTCCATTATCCGCTTCTCAAGCACATCCTTGGTGGAAGAATACCTTTATAGCTCATTATCAAAATAAGCAAGTAAAGGTTAAATTACTAACCGTCTGGCATCTGTATAGCAGGACACCACAAATAAGCTGTATACAGATAATACAGAGCCTGAATTTAGACTGATATTAACTCAATATTTTTAAACTGCTAACTACTACTGACTAAGGGCTTCACACATACATATACACACATACTCACGCATACATACTCACATTCACATACATACTCCACCAAAAGCATCAGGTTTTCTAAATGTTTTTCTGAGTTCTTGGTATAAAAAAACACATAGTGATGACACAGGAGACATTGGGTAGCCATAAAACACCTCAGGCAAAGGTGATTTAGAGGGATCAAAAACTAAAGGTGACAGAATGAACGTGGGAATAGGAAAGGTGTCAGAGGGAGGAAGAGAGAAAGACTAGGATAGTGGAAAGCAAATTGAGGGCAAAGAGAGAGACATGAACAAATATTGGTGGGACACATGGGAAAAAGATAAAAAGATACAAAAAAATATTTATTCTGTGTATTCATATATACCTATAAAAATATACATGCTTTAGCCAGGAACCACATCTGCATAATAGTAAGCATAAGCAGTAAAAGAGAAGATAAAGCAAGAGGTGTTTACAGTGTTTCTATTTAATGCACTTAAACACATGATAGCATCATTTTGTGCTAAAGGGTTAAACTGGATCAATTCCTCTTAACATATACCCTGTCACCTTTCAAGGTTATTTGTAAATGTTCTGCAATGTTACCACAGACCTGCACTTTTCCCCATCCAGACATTCTGGGTCTCTAGTACAAATTAGCTATGCAGGCATGGGCATGCAGAGGTGGAAGGTGGGATATATATATTAGATACTGTGCTATTCAGTTGAATTACAGTATTACATTTATTTGGAGGGCCAGTCACCCCCATACTTTTTTTCTTTTCTGGCTGCAGTGAGATCGTGTCAAGGGAGTCTGCAGAGAGAGCGTCTGGACTGGAGTTAGCCCAGTGGGGGTTGGAGGGACAGAGCACTGTAAACGGGTGCATTTAAAGTTAAACACCATGACCTGTTGATGTAAAGGTAAACCCTGACCTTTGCAGTAAATAACACAGACAAGGCTGATTACAAATAATGCTTGTCTTTTTTTAACTTTGCTGCCTGAACAGACGCTTTCCAGCTCTCTCTCTGGCAGTCAAAGTGACAGCGTTACTCTGTTTGTTTTTGGATCTCTGCTGAGGGGGGAGGTGGACAGCAGCACTTAGTTGAAGAGCCCTGAGCTGCCTAGTGCAGCAGATGATCTTCTCATAATGTGAAGAGAACAGGGCAGCTAAAGCACAATAACCCCCCAGCCAGCCCCAATCCATACTTTGTAGCTCACTAAAGACAAAAGTAAGACGTCTGTGACACATTTTGAGGAATGCAGGCTGCAGCATGTGTTCATTACCAGTCAGCCGTTTTAGTAATCTGTTATAATAACATCTTTTAGAACACACAGGGCCAGGTTGTGCAGCAGAGGTGTTAGATTATATCAGCACAGCCTGTCCGTGTGAGCTCTAAAAGATTATAACAGATAGATTACTGAGCCGGCTTACTGGTAATGAGGAATGCAGCATGGGAATGAAGTGCACATAAGAAGTTCCTCCCCCCACACCACCGTTCAGAGAACCAGGAGCTCTGCAACTAAAACAAGCCCCATCTCCCCCTTTACAGCTGTCGGTGTTCTGTTAAGGGACCGAACTTTTGAAAAGAGCGAACCATGTCACTTCCTGTGACGTTTCATCAGCTGTTGTACACATTTTGCCCCTAATGCGCATGCGTTCCAGCGTCATCACATACCTGGCCGCATACGTCACTGTGAAACTATTTAGACTTGTGAAATTCAGAAGCCTTTCTATAGCGCATGCGTGGGATTTTCTATCACAAATGGGGGGGTTCATGGAATGCTGTTTATTCAACAATATATGTGAATTATGGTGTAAAACCGATATAAATGTAAGGATAGGAAAATGTATACTTATTTAAAAATATTAAAACACATAGAACAATTTATTTGGGTGTGGATGAAACAAAAATATAAAATAACTTAACCTATAACCTCAAACGCATACAAACAACAAGGCGTGCATTTAAAGCACTTCACTTTATGTTTAGTTTAAAATACGACATTGCAAAATTATATTTTTGTTGATAAAGCAATGACCAGACTTTCTACTAAAGTAAAATGGATCTTCCAACACAAGCAGTGGCGATAGCCGAGTGGCTGTTTGTCATGCAGGGACGAATAAACGGCGTTCCATAACACCTCCCCCCCCATTTGTGATAGAAAATCCCACGCATGCGCTATAGAAAGGCTTCTGAATTTCACAAGTCTAAATAGTTTCACAGTGACGTATGCGGCCAGGTATGTTATGACGCTGGCACGCATGCGCATTATTGGCAAAATGTGTACAACAGCTGATGTAACCTCACAGGAAGTGACATGGTCCAGTTTCGCTTTTTTCAAAAGTTCGGTCCCTTAACAGAACCCCCGGTTCTCACCCCTGTCAGCTGTCCGGACAGTCAGGCATCTACAAAAAAGGCAGCACAGTGGTAATGCACTTCCCAGCTCTCCAGCAATGCATTTCAATCTCTGCTTTTGCACACACCATTTCTGGCACTGCTCTAACACAATGAAAAGTGCATGAGCAGGAGCACTGAGAATGCAAGGCAGGAGAACTGAGAAGCGCTTTGGAATGTGCAGGGGTCTATGGTGTAAAAAAAATAATATAACGCTTAGAACATAAGGATCCATCACTGAATGTGGAGTCCTGTACTTACCGATCTCCCCTATGTTGTCCTTGCCCATGTGGAGGAGGTGTGAAGAACCTGCCTATCCTGTGCAGGTTACTAACGGCGAGATTACGAGTTTTGCAGTAACAGGGGTGCGTTGCTAACGAGCCTTTTTTTTTCACCGCTCCCTTAAGACAACGCTGGTATTACAGGTTTTTTTAAACCTGGCACTAGCCGCAAATAGGTGAGCGTAGAGCAAAATTTAGCTCCACATCTCACCTCAATACCAGCGCTGCTTACGGTAGCGGTAAGCTGGAAAAACGTGCTCGTGCACGATTTCCCCATAGGAAATAATGGGGCTGATCCAGCTGAAAAAAAGTCTAACACCTGCAAAAAAGCAGCGTTCAGCTCCTAACGCAGCCCCATTGATTCCTATGGGGAAATACATTTTATGTCTGCACCTAACACCCTAACATGAACCCCAAGTCTAAATACCCCTAATTTACACTTATTAACCCCTAATCTGCCGTCCCCGACATCGCCGACACCTACATTATATTATTAACCCCTAATCTGCCGCTCCGGACACCGCCGCCACCTACATTATACTTATGAACCCCTAATCTACTGCCCCCAACATCGCCGAACCCTACATTTTATATATTAACCCCTAATCTGCCCCCCAACGTCGCCGCAACTATATTAAATGTATTAACCCCTTATCTGCCACCGCCAACGTCGCCACCACTATAATAAAGTTATTAACCCCTAAACCTAAATCTAACCCTAACCCCCCCAATTTAAATATAATTTTAAATATTCATAATAAAATTGCTACAATTAAATAAATTATTCCTATTTAAAACTAAATACTTACCTATAAAATAAACCCTAAGATAGCTACACTATAACTTATAGTTACATTGTATCTAGCTTATGGTTTATTTTTATTTTACAGCTAAGTTTGTATTTATTTTAAATAGGTACAATAGTTATTAAATAGTTATTAACTATTTAATAACTTCCTAGTTAAAATAAATACAAATATACCTGTAAAATAAATCCAAACCTAAGTTACAATAACACCTAACTCTACACTATCATTAAATTAATTTACTAAACTACCTACAATTAACTACAATTAACTACAATTAAATTAAATAAACTAAAGTACAAAAAAAACAAACACTAAATTACAGAAAATAAAAAAAGAATTACAATTTTTTTAAACTAATTACACCTAATCTAATCCCCCTAATAAAATAAAAAAGCCCCCCAAAATAATAAAATTCTCTACCCTATACTAAATTACAAATAGCCCTTAAAATGGCCTTTTGTGGGGCATTGCCCCAAAGTAATCAGCACTTTTACCTGTAAAAAAAAATACAATACCCCCCAACGGCGACTGAAGAATGAAGAGTTCTTTAAGTGACGTCATCCAAGATGGCATCCCTTGAATTCCGATTGGCTGATAGGATTCTATCAGCCAATCGGAATTAAGGTAGGAAAAATCCTATTGGCTGATGCAATCAGCCAATAGGATTGATCTCACATTCTATTGGCTGTTCCAATCAGCCAATAGAATGCGAGCTCAATCCTATTGGCTGATTGGATCAGCCAATAGGATTGAACTTCAATCCTATTGGCTGATTGCTTCAGCCAATAGGATTTTTCCTACCTTAATTCCGATTGGCTGATAGGATTCTATCAGCCAATCAGAATTGAAGGGACGCCATCTTGGATGACGTCACTTAAAGGAACCTTCATTCTTCAGTCGCCGTCGGATGGAAGAGGATGCTCCGCATCGGATGTCTTCAAGATGGACCCGCTCCGCTTCGGATGGAAGAAGATAGAAGATGCCGCCTGGATGAAGACATCTGCCGGTCTGGAGGTCCTCTTCTGCCCGGATCGGATGAAGACTTCTGCCCCTCTGGACGTCCACTTGTGCCCGGCTGGATGAAGACGGCTCAAGGTAGGGAGATCTTCAAGGGGGTAGTGTTAGGTTTTTTTAAAGGGGGATTGGGTGGGTTTTAGAGTAGGGTTGGGTGTGTGGGTGGTGGGTTTTAATGTTGGGGGGGTATTGAATTTTTTTTTACAGGGAAAAGAGCTGATTACTTTGGGGCAATGCCCCGCAAAAGGCCCTTTTAAGGGCTATTTGTAATTTAGTATAGGGTAGGGAATTTTATTCTTTTGTGGGGCTTTTTTATTTTATTAGGGGGATTATATTAGGTGTAATTAGTTTAAAAAAATTGTAATTCTTTTTTTATTTTCTGTAATTTAGTGTTTGTTTTTTTTTATACTTTAGTTTATTTAATTTCGCCTAGATTTAGAGTTCTGCGTTAGCCGACAAAACCAGCGTTAGAGGCTCCTAACGCTGGTTTTGGGCTATCGCTGGTATTTAGAGTCGTGTAGGTAAGGGTCTAACGCTCACTTTCCAGCCGCGACTTTTCCATACCGCAGATCCCCCTACGCCATTTGCGTATCCTATCTTTTCAATGGGATCTTTCTAACGCCGGTATTTAGAGTCTTGGCTGAAGTGAGCGTTAGAAATCTAACGACAAAACTCCAGCCGCAGAAAAAAGCCAGGAGTTAAGAGCTTTCTGGGCTAACGCCGGTTCATAAACCTCTTAACTACTGTGCTCTAAAGTACACTAACACCCATAAACTACCTATGTACCCCTAAACCGAGGTCCCCCCACATCACCGCCACTCTATTACATTTTTTAAACCCCTAATCTGCCGACCGCACACTGCCGCCACCTACGTTATACTTATGTACCCCTAATCTGCTGCCCCTAACACCGCCGACCCCTATATTATATTTATTAACCCCTAATCTGCCGCCCCCAACGTCGCCACCACCTACCTACAATTATTAACCCCTAATCTGCCGACCGGACCTCACCGCTACTATAATAAATGTATTAACCCCTAATCCGCCTCACTCCTGCCTCAATAACCCTATAATAAATAGTATTAACCCCTAATCTGCCCTCCCTAACATCACCGACACCTAACTTCAAGTATTAACCCCTAATCTGCCGACCGGACCTCACCGCTACTCTATTAAATTTATTAACCCCTAAAGCTAAGTCTAACCCTAACACTAACACCCCCCTAAGTTAAATATAATTTTTATCTAACAAAATAAATTAACTCTTATTAAATAAATTATTCCTATTTAAAGCTAAATACTTACCTGTAAAATAAACCCTAATAAAGCTACAATATAAATTATAATTATATTGTAGCTATTTTAGGATTAATATTTATTTTACAGGCAACTTTGTAATTATTTTAACCAGGTACAATAGCTATTAAATAGTTAATAACTATTTAATAGCTACCTAGTTAAAATAATTACAAAATCACCTGTAAAATAAATCCTAACCTAAGTTACAATTAAACCTAACACTACACTATCAATAAATTAATTAAATAAAATACCTACAATTATCTACAATTAAACCTAACACTACACTATCAATAAATTAATTACATACAAATACCTACAATTATCTACAATTAAATAAACTAACTAAAGTACAAAAAATAAAAAAAGAACTAAGTTACAAAAAATAAAAAAATAATTTACAAACATTAGAAAAAAATTACAACAATTTTAAGCTAATTACACCTACTCTAAGCCCCCTAATAAAATAACAAAGCCCCCCAAAATAAAAAAATGCCCTACCCTATTCTAAAATAAAAATAGAAAAGCTCTTTTACCTTACCAGCCCTTAAAAGGGCCTTTTGCGGGGCATGCCCCAAAGAAAACAGCTCTTTTGCCTGTAAAAAAAACATACAATACCCCCCCCCAACATTACAACCCACCACCCACATACCCCTAATCTAACCCAAACCCCCCTTAAATAAACCTAACACTAAGCCCCTGAAGATCTCCCTACCTTATCTTCACCACGCCGGGTATCACCGATCGGTCCAGGCTCCGAAGTCTTCATCCAAGCCCAAGCGGGGGCTGAAGATGTCTATGATCCGGCTGAAGTCTTGGCCCAAGCGGGAGCTGAAGATGTCCATGATCCGGCTGAAGTCTTGATCCAAGCGGGAGCTGAAGAGGTCCATGATCCGGCTGAAGTCTTCTATCAAGCGGCATCTTCAATCTTCTTTCTTCCGGATCCATCTTCATCCCGCCGACGCGGAACATCCATCCTGGCCGACGACTTCCAGACGAATGACGGTTCCTTTAAGGAACGTCATCCAAGATGGTGTCCCTCGAATTCCGATTGGCTGATAGGATTCTATCAGCCAATCGGAATTAAGGTAGGAAAATTCTGATTGGCTGATAGAATCAGCCAATCAGATTCAAGTTCAATTCGATTGGCTGATCCAATTGTATGTTTTTGTATTGTATTGTATCGTATGTTTTTTTTTACAGGCAAAAGAGCTGTTTTCTTTGGGGCATGCCCCGCAAAAGGCCCTTTTAAGGGCTGGTAAGGTAAAAGAGCTTTTCTATTTTTATTTTAGAATAGGGTAGGGCATTTTTTTATTTTGGGGGGCTTTGTTATTTTATTAGGGGGCTTAGAGTAGGTGTAATTAGCTTAAAATTGTTGTAATATTTTTCTAATGTTTGTAAATTATTTTTTTATTTTTTGTAACTTAGTTCTTTTTTTATTTTTTGTACTTTAGTTAGTTTATTTAATTGTAGATAATTGTAGGTATTTGTATGTAATTAATTTATTGATAGTGTAGTGTTAGGTTTAATTGTAACTTAGGTTAGGATTTATTTTACAGGTAATTTTGTAATTATTTTAACTAGGTAGCTATTAAATAGTTATTAACTATTTAATAGCTATTGTACCTGGTTAAAATAATTACAAAGTTGCCTGTAAAATAAATATTAATCCTAAAATAGCTACAATATAATTATTAGTTATATTGTAGCTATATTAGGGTTTATTTTACAGGTAAGTATTTAGCTTTAAATAGGATTCATTTATTTAATAAGAGTTAATTTATTTCGTTAGATAAAAATTATATTTAATTTAGGGGGGTGTTAGTGTTAGGGTTAGACTTAGCTTTAGGGGTTAATAAATTTAATAGAGTAGCGGCGAGGTCCGGTCGGCAGATTAGGGGTTAATACTTGAAGTTAGGTGTCGGTGATGTTAGGGAGGGAAGATTAGGGGTTAATACTATTTATTATAGGGTTATTGAGGCGGGAGTGAGGCGGATTAGGGGTTAATAACTTTATTATAGTAGTGGTGAGGTCCGGTCGGCAGATTAGGGGTTAATAATTGTAGGTAGGTAGCAGCGACGTGGGGGGGCAGATTAGGGGTTAATAAATATAATATAGGGGTCGGCGGTGTTAGGGGCAGCAGATTAGGGGTACATAGGGATAATGTAGGTTGCGGTGGTGTACGGAGCGGCAGATTAGGGGTTAATAATAATATGCAGGGGTCAGCGATAGCGGGGGCGCCAGATTAGGAGTTAATAAGTGTAAGGTTAGGCGGACAGAGATTGCCGCAATTCAACCCGATCGAATACGATCGGGTTGATTGAAACCCCCTGCTAGCGGCCGCAGGGGGCGGCGGTGCACCAGCAGTTCACAAGAGCTGCTGGTGCAATGCTGAATGTGGAGAGCGTATTGCTCTCCGCATTCAGCAAGGTCTGTCGGACATGATACTCAATGTCGGATCATGTCCGACAGGTCTTTCATAAATAGGCCCCTTTGTCTCATATATCATATACAAATTCCAACCTTAACTCTTATAATGGATTGGAATGACCCACACGTGACTGCCATAAAATGTTTTTGTGTGGAGTTCGTATGGATTGGCATGGAGACAATATTTCTGAAGGAAAAAAAATAACCCACCATTTATTCTTTCTCTTACCTATATGACAGTTTATACACTGGCTTCCATTAGCCTCCAAGATTTCCTCACCTCATCTCCAAATACTTCCACTGGTAAATTCTTATCATTAAACCTGCTTCTCTGGATTGCAACCACTTTCTTAATTTGATAAAGGGATTTCAACCCCCAAATTTTCTTTTGTGGTTCAGACAGAGCATACAATTTTAAGAAATATTCAAATTTACCTCGATTATCAAATTTGCTTCTTATGGTATTCTTTGTTGAAGAGATACATAGGAACTTAAAAGAAAAAAGGAGGCTGCTAATAAAAGCTAGAGTTCCAAATGTACCAACATTTTATATCCACAATTAGACAATCACCAAGGGCGCGATCCGATATAGATCGCAGTTTGCGGCGCAAGCGAGGGAACCGGCGTCGCCCGCAGTTTCAGCTCGCAACTCGAGCTATCCTATATAAGTCGCCGTCAGATGCTAACGTGCCGTAAGTCTGACAAACCAGCGATGTCCAGAAATCTGCGCAAGTACAAATTTCTGGCGTCGCCAGTGACTTGCGGCACGTTAGAAACTGCCGGCGCCTATAAAACCTGACTAAAGTCTAAAACACCCGCACTGTCTAACACGCCTCCCTAACATAGCCCGACAAGTCTAACACGCCTCCCTAACATAGCCCGACACGTCTAACCCTCTATCCGCTATCCCCCCTCACTAGCCTAACAATAAAATATGTATTAACCCCTAAACCGCCGCTCCCAGAGCCCGCCGCTACCTAATAAAGTTATTAACCCCTAAACCGCCGCCAGCTATATTAAATCTATATCCCCCTAAAGTGAGCCCCTAACACCGCCGCCATCTACCTTACCTACCCCCTAAAGGGAGCCCCTAACACCGCCGCCATCTACCTTACCTACCCCCTAAAGTGAGCCCCTAACACCGCCGCCATCTACCTTACCTACCCCCTAAAGTGAGCCCCTACCCCGCCGCTATTTTAAAATTATTAACCCCTAATCTAATCCCCCTACCCCGCCACCATCTATATTAAATTATTTAAACCCTAAAATACTAAACTATCCCTACCACTAAACCTAAGTCTAACCCTACAAATAGCCCTGAAAAGGGCTTTTTGCGTGGCATTGCCCCAAAGTAACAGCTCTTTTGCCAGCCCTTAAAAGGGCTTTTTGCGGGCCATGCCCCAAAGTAACAGCTCTTTTGCCAGCCCTTAAAAGGGCTTTTGGCGGGGCTTTGTCACAAAGTAAACTGCTCTTTTGCCTACAATCTACATCCCCCTACACCGCGGCCACCTATAATAAATGTATTAACCCCTAATCTAATCCCCCTACACCGCCGCCAGCTATATTAACCCTAATTATATTAGGGTTAATATAGTTATATTATATATATTAACTATATTAACCCTAATTATACTAGGGTTCATATAGTTAATATCGTTATTATAATTATATATATATTAAGTATAATAACCCTATCTAGCTCTAACATCCTAACTAAACTCTTATTAAAATAAATCTAATATTAATATTATTAATTAAAATATTCCTATTTAAATCTAAATACTTACCTATAAAATAAACCCTAAGATAGCTACAATATAATTAATAATTACATTATAGCTATGTTAGGGTTTATATTTATTTTACAGGTAAATTGTTAATTATTTTAACTAGGTCTAATAGCTATTAAATAGTTATTACCTATTTAATATCTACCTAGTTAAAATAATTACCCAATTACCTGTAAAATAAATCCTAACCTAAGTTACAAATACACCTACACTATCAATAAATTAAATAAATTACAAATATCTATCTAAAAATACAATTAAATAAACTAAACTAAATTACAAAAAAAAACACACTAAATTACAAAAAATTAAAAAAAGATTACAAGATTTTTAAGCTAATTACACCTATTCTAAGCCCCCTAATAAAATAATAAAGCCCCCCAAAATAAAAAAAATTCCCTGCCTTATTCTAAATTAAAAAAAGTTCAAAGCTCTTTACCTTACCAGCCCTTAAAAGGGCCTTTTGTGGGGGCATGCCCCAAAGAATTCAGCTCTTTTGCATTTAAAAACATATACAATACCCCCCCCCATTACAACCCACCACCCACATACCCCTATTCTAAACCCACCCAAACCCCCCTTAAAAAAGCCTAACACTACCCCCCTGAAGATCTCCCTACCTTGTCTTCACCACACCGGGCCGAACTCCTAATCCGATCCGGGCGATGTCTTGCTCCAAGCGGCAAAGAAGAATTCTTCCTCCGGCGATGTCTTCCTCCAAGCGGCAAAGAAGAATTCTTCCTCCCGGCGACATCTTCCTCCAAGCGGCAGCAAAGTCTTCTTCCTTCCGGCAACATCTTCCATGAAGCGGCATCTTCAATCTTCTTTCTTCGCTCCGCCACCGCGGAGCATCCATCCCGGCCGACGACTGAACGACGAATGAGGTACCTTTAAATGACGTCATCCAAGATGGCGTCCGCCGAATTCCGATTGGCTGATAGGATTCTATCAGCCAATCGGAATTAAGTTAGAAAAATCTGATTGGCTGATTGAATCAGCCAATCAGATTCAAGTTCAATCCGATTGGCTGAACCAATCAGCCAATCGGATTGAACTTGAATCTGATTGGCTGATTCAATCAGCCAATCAGATTTTTCAAACTTAATTCCGATTGGCTGATAGAATCCTATCAGCCAATCGGAATTCGGCGGACGCCATCTTGGATGACGTCATTTAAAGGTACCTCATTCGTCGTTCAGTCGTCGGCCGGGATGGATGCTCCGCGGTGGCGGAGCGAAGAAAGAAGATTGAAGATGCCGCTTCATGGAAGATGTTGCCGGAAGGAAGAAGACTTTGCTGCCGCTTGGAGGAAGACGTCGCCGGGAGGAAGAATTCTTCTTTGCCGCTTGGAGGAAGACATCGCCGGAGGAAGAATTCTTCTTTGCCGCTTGGAGCAAGACATCGCCCGGATCGGATTAGGAGTTCGGCCCGGTGTGGTGAAGACAAGGTAGGGAGATCTTCAGGGGGGTAGTGTTAGGCTTTTTTAAGGGGGGTTTGGGTGGGTTTAGAATAGGGGTATGTGGGTGGTGGGTTGTAATGGGGGGGGTATTGTATATGTTTTTAAATGCAAAAGAGCTGAATTCTTTGGGGCATGCCCCCACAAAAGGCCCTTTTAAGGGCTGGTAAGGTAAAGAGCTTTGAACTTTTTTTAATTTAGAATAGGGCAGGGAATTTTTTTTATTTTGGGGGGCTTTATTATTTTATTAGGGGGCTTAGAATAGGTGTAATTAGCTTAAAAATCTTGTAATCTTTTTTTAATTTTTTGTAATTTAGTGTTTGTTTTTTTTTTGTAATTTAGTTTAGTTTATTTAATTGTATTTTTAGATAGATATTTGTAGTTTATTTAATTTATTGATAGTGTAGGTGTATTTGTAACTTAGGTTAGGATTTATTTTACAGGTAATTGGGTAATTATTTTAACTAGGTAGATATTAAATAGTTCATAACTATTTAATAGCTATTATACCTAGTTAAAATAATTAACAATTTACCTGTAAAATAAATATTAACCCTAACATAGCTACAATGTAATTATTAATTATATTGTAGCTATCTTAGGGTTTATTTTATAGGTAAGTATTTAGATTTAAATAGGAATATTTTAGTTTATAATATGAATTAGATTAATTTAATATAAATTTAGTTAGGGGTGTTAGGGTTAGATAGAGTTAATATAGTTAATATAAATACTATAGTAACTATATTAACTATATTAACCCTAATATAATTAGGGTTAATATAGTTAATATATATAATGTAATACCTATATTAACTATAATATACTTAGGGTTAATATAGATAATATAGCTGGCGGCGGGGTAGGTAGATTAAATTAGGGGTTAATCATTTTAATAGAGATGGCGGCGGTGTAAGGGGCTTACATTAGGGGTTAATAATATTAATATAGCTGGCGGCGGTATAGGGGGATTAGATTAGGGGTTAAAAAATTTTATATAGGTGGCGGCGGTGTAAGGGGTTCACATTAGGGGATAGATAAGGTAGATGGCGGCGGTTTTAGGGGCTCACAGTAGGGGGTTAGTTTATGTAGATGGCGGCGGGGCCCGGGTTAGCGGCGGTTTTAGGGGTTAATAACTTTATTAGGGATTTCGGGGGGGGGGGATCGCGGTTGACAGGTAGATAGACATTGCGCATGCGTTAGGTGTTAGGTTTTATTTAGCAGATCGCGGGTGACAGGTAGATAGACATTGCGCATGCGTTAGGTGTTAGGTTTCTTTTCTAGTTAGTTTAGGGAGTTACGGGGCTCCAATAGTCAGCGTAAGGCTTCTTACGGCTGCTTTTTGTGGCGAGGTGAAAATGGAGTAAGATTTCTCCATTTTCGCCACGTAAGTCCTTACGCTGCATATTGGATACCAAACTGCGCTGGTTTGGTATACCTGCCTATGGCCCAAAAAACTACGGGCGACGGCAGAAATATACGCTCGTAACTTCTAGGTTACGCCGTATATGTGATACCAAACCAGCGTAAATATTGGCGTCGCCGGCTTTTGCGGGTGACGATTTTTATCTGATCGACCCCCAAATTTATTATCCTAAAATTGAAACATCAAATTAATTAACCTAAAATAGCTACCGTGTAGCAGTAACGTTCATAATATTAATGGGACGTCTCCCAGGAAAATCACCCTAAAACACTTGGCCTGTTGCAGAGTTATAAAAAGTTATAAAAAGTTAACCGCTTAAAATCTAAAAGTATAAAGGGGTCAATTTATCATGCTCTGTATGGAGCTTGATGCCCCGTGTTTCCGGTGAGCCTTCAGGCTCGCTGGAACTAGAAGTTATGAAGCAGCGATCTAAAGATTGCTGCTCCATAACCTGTCCGTCTGCTCTGAGGCGGACAGAAATCAACCAGATCGAATACGATTGGGTTGATTGACACCCCCTGCTAGCGGCCGATTGGCTGCGAATCTGCAGGGGGCGGCATTGCACCAGTAGTTCACAAGAACTGCTGGTGCAATGATCAATGCCGACAGTGTATGCTGTCGGCATTTATTAATGTGCAGCGGACATGATACGCTACATCGTTTCATGTCCGCTCGCACATTAATAAATTGACCTCAAATCTTAACTTGTTCCGTACATGTATGGTCAGTATACATATATAGTCTCACTTTAGCAATTCATAGGCGCAAAATACACAAGGAGAACTTCCATACCTTAGTCCATTGATGATCATCTTTCCCTGGTATGTATCGATTTCATATGACATCACAGACCTCAGATTTACTCAACCCACTTAATATCCGTGAGGATAGTTCCCAGATGAGTCAATCCATTTGTATTATTAAATATATATTTCTATATATATAGCTAATAATGTTCATATAAAATACAAATCTATATTTATATATCTAAATGAATAGATATACAGGTATAGGTATATATACTGTAGATATATATAGAAATATGTATTTACAATAAAAAGTGCATTATCCAGAAACGTTGCAAGCGAATTTCTGCATGTCTTGCTCTCCGGGCCTCCCTGAGTTCCTCCGTGGCTCAGTGTATGGAGGTGATTGGACTCATGGTGTCCTGTATGGACATTATTCCTTTTGCCAGATTCCGTCTCAGACCCTTACAACTATGTATGCTGAGACAGTGGAATGGCGACCATTCAGATCTGTCCCAACAGATTGTTTTAGACAACCGATTGAGAGAATCACTCTCTTGGTGGCTCTGTCCAGATCATCTCTCCCAAGGCTTCTTGAGACCGTCCTGGGAGATTGTTACTACGGACGCAAGCCTATCCGGCTGGGGAGCCGTTTGGGGTGCCAGGAAGGCACAAGGGTTGTGGACTCAGGAGGAGTCCTCCCTTCCGATAAATATTTTGGAGCTCTGGGCATATACAGTAAAATGCATAAATACATATACACACATATATATAATTAGACATGTCTATGTATGCATATACAGTATATGTTAAAACCCTTTGCACCCTTTTGTTTTTCAAACACCTTATACCATCTATCTTTGAGGCCTTATAACTTTTTTATTATTATTATTTTAATAAATTTTTATCAGACAGTGTTTACATGAGTGTAACTATACTTTTACATGTATTTATGTTGTGTTTATTTCAACGTTTTTCTTCCCATACCCTTTACACAAACTTTGCAGTCGCTCTAAGCCTATGAGTGTAAATCCCGATTGTGCTCAAGCAAACGTGTTTACTTTAAACTCGTAATATGCACCCTATTTCTGTTGCACGCATAAAGCTGAGAAAAACCCGATATCGCTTTTTCGACAGTTAGTGCGCCACTCATAATCTAGCCCATAGTCATGCACCAGCTAATCTTGCTGATACAATCCTTATACAGAGTTTTGCAGGCTCAGATTCAGAAATCAATCTTTATGTAAAATAGCAGTCACTGCAGTGTGTGCGTCTGTGTATATATATATATATATATATATATATATATATATATATATAAACTACAATGTGCTATTTGCTAAATGTGCAGAACATAACACAAAATAGCTTTAAAGGGATATGAAACCCAAACAAATCTTTTTGTGATGCAGATAGAGCATACTACAATTTAAAAAAGGTTCAATTTACTTCTATTATCAAATTTCTTTTGCTTCCATGGTTGAAGAGATACCTGTCTGGAGCACTATATAGCAGGTTATAGTGCTGCCATCTAGTGATCTTGCAATGGAAAACAATATTGCAAAACTGCTGCCATGTAGTGCTCCAGTCACGTGCATGCTCCTGAGCTTACGTCCCTGCTTTTAAACAAAAGATACCAAAAGAACAAAGATAATGTGATAATAAAAGTAAATTAGAAAGTTGTTTAAAATGAAACGCTCTATCGGAATCAGGAAAGACCAATTTTGTGTTTCATGTTACTTAAAGGCTAAAATAGTGTTGAGAGATAATTAAAAATTTGACAATTGACCACGCCCAAGAAACCCCCCCACACACATTTTAAATGATAGGGAGCAACGCGTAGCAGTGAATGGATCATACTCAGATTGGACTAAGGTAATCAGTGGTAATCAGCGGAGTCCCCAGGGATCAGTTCTGAGCCCTGTTCTTTTTTATAATTTTATAAATGACTTGGAGCAAGGATTAAATAGTGACATCTCTATTTTTGCAGATGATACAATGTTAAGAAAGGTCAGTAGGTCAGAGCAGGATGCACTTTTGTTACAAAGGGATCTGCAATAATTTGAAGTATGGGCAGGTAAATGGAAAATGAGATTTAATATGGGAAAATGCAAGGTTCTACATTTTGGAAGTAAAAATAAGCAGGCAACATATTATTTAAATGGGAAAAGATATAGCCAAACAGAGGAGGAAAGGGATTTGGGAGTAGTAATAGATAACAAGCTAAATATGGGTGCACAATGCAGGGCAGCGGCTACAAAGGCTAATAAGGTACTAGCATGTATTAAAAGAGGCATTGATTCAAGGGAGGAAAGCATAATTCTGTCACTATATAAATCCCTGGTAAGACCTTACCTTGAGTATGGAGTGCAGTTCTGGGGACCAATCGCAAAAAAAGATATTGCAGAACTAGAAAAAGTTTAGAGAAGGGCCACAAAGCTAATAATGGGAATGGAAAATGTAAGCTATGAGGAGAGGCTAGCCAAACTGGGTCTGTTTTCTTTGGAAAAAAGGTGCTTAAGAGGTGACATGATTACATTATATATATATATATATATATATATATATATATATATAATATATTCAAGGCCCATATACAGAGATGGCAGAAGCTCTGTTTATTCCAAGAAAATTATTTGTGACAAGAGGTCACAATTTAAGGTTAGAGGAAAGGAGACGTTTTTTCACTGTAAGAGCAATACAATTGTGGAACTCATTTCCAAAGGAGGTAGTGAATGACAATACCCTATATACATTTAAAAATAGTTTGGATACATTTCTGTTAGAAACAAAATTCATGTATATGATTGCTAGTATTAAATGGGTCACCTTTTAGTGGGATTATTTAATATTAACTGGAGCTTTTAGTAAGTATTTTAGATTTGTATAGGTTGAACTCGATGGACTTCAGCCTTTTTTCAACCTCATCTACTATGTTACTTTGTTACATGTGGTCCGTAGATTGGTAAGGCTTGATTTAGACTGTAAGTTCTCTAGAGAGCACAAACCCTCTAATGTCTCTGCTTCAGTCCACTCAACTTACATTTATTGCACCCTCCTTACAGCTCAGTGGAATATGTTGGAACATTACAAATAGAAGAAATAATGAATACATTAATTAATTATTTAATTAAATACATAGATATCTATTATTTAAGACATCTACACTCTGCAAAAGGTGTTATCATGAAAACATGATCCACAAAAAAAGGCTGGAATGATGGTGTGTATGAGGGTCACATGAGCACTTGAGGCTAGAGGAGTCTGGCAAATAGGGTGTTAACAGTCTAAGAGAAGTATAGGCTTAATATTGAGTTAAGGATTTTAGGGACGACCATGGAGTAAATGAGATGAGGTCTTTGAAAATAGGGTTTATATGGTAGGTGAGGTTATGGCAAGGGTTATTTCAACAGGGCCTGCAGATTGTTAAAGTGGTGAGGAGGTAGGAGGGTAATATGGGGGTGAATTCTGTCATTAAGGTTATTTTGGTAGTGGATGTCTGCAGTAAGAGTTAAAACAGTGTGTATAAATGTGTCTTAGGTTACTGTGGCGGTGAGAGGCCTAGAGGAATCAAATGATCGCTTAATTATTGTGATTTCATTAGTACCTGTAAAATATATATACTAGTGTTTATAAAATCTAATGAGGTGTTCATTTTGCAGCTGATCTCAGTTGGACCTTATGGGTTCCATGCATCTGATAGGAGACAAAAAACTGCAAAGAGAGAAACACAGACAGACACAAGATTAAAGGGACAGTCAACACCAGAATTTTTGTTGTTTTAGAAGATAGATAATCCCTTTATTACCCATTCCCCAGTTTTGCATAACCAACACTGTTATATTAATATACTTTTTTCCTCTGTGATTAATTTGTATTTAAGCATCTAATATTTTATTTATTATCTATTGACTTTCATTTTAGCCAATTAGTGCAGTGTCTGCCACAATCCACGGGCGTGATCACAATGTTATCTATATGGTTTACATGAACTAGCTCTCCCCTGTTGTGAATGGCAAATAAAAAAGCATATGATAAGGGCTTAGAAATTATCATATGAGCCTTCCTAGGTTTAGCTTTCAACTAAGAATACCAAAACAACAAAGCAAAATTGGTGATAAAAGGAAATTGGAAAGTTGTTTAAAATTACATGCCCTATTTGAAACATGAAAGTTTTTTTTTTACTTGACTGTCCCTTTAAAATTCAACAAAATTGTTATAGATTTCCTTAAAAAGAAGATTTATTTACCCTAGAAAGTATTGTAGTATAAATAAATCCTCTCCCTCTTAGTCTGATGATATTATGTTTTGGAGTGGACGTTTTAACTCCCCAGCCTGAAAAGAGCATGTTTGTAAAGTGGTTTAAATGGGAGTAATACTCAATAGATAATATTTAAAATAAATACCTGCGTGTAAGTATGTAAGTACGTACTACTTTATTTGTTTAGAACATATTCTATTTATACGATTTCTAAAAATCATAGATATTAAACTGAGACCAAAGGCAGTTATAACTTCTTCAATGGAGTAATGTTTACCCAGGCTATAGTTTGCAGGATATAAAAGGACTACACCAGACTACTATAGCTAAATATCAGATTGTTTGCACTTTTAGTCATTTAGTTACCCATAAGCCTAAAGTCAATCTCAATTTCTGTTTGAGCCTTTAGCCAGCAATGGAAACAGTTGCTCAATCCTGTCCCTATTATTTGTTGAAATGCCTGCACAAACCCCTTGTGTCTGACTTAACCTTGTGAAAACACTGTACTGTAGCTTAATTTGAGCAACCAAAACTGAATAATCAATATTAGTGAAATCCAAACATTCCAAACCCCCAATGCAATTAATCCTAGCAGCAACTTCTCCCAATTCAATTATCCTTACAATGAACTCCCCACCTTAATAGACTAACAGCAGTGCATCAGCCATTGCCCCACTCACATCTGTGAGCTCCACCCTACACAATTATCCTATTCATGAACGCCCCTACTGTAACTCTGCCTAAAACCCATGGGACCATCCCACCACAATCTGGCTCTAACACAAAAAAGACCCAATACATGCTCACAATGCAGGTTCCTCCCCTAATGTTTAAGGGACCCCTAAACAAACACCATGCAAGTCTCCTACAAATCCAAAAATACTTGTACAAATGCTAATGTATTTCTTTATATATCTGATGTTAATGTAAAATAGATATCTATATATCTATAGGAATAAATATAGAGGTATAGGTATATATAGATATGTATATGGAAATATGTATTTTCGATAAAAATTACATTATCCCATATGTGAAGAACATTGGAATGTGAAGTATTCATAACTCCTGTGGGGTTAGCACTCACACTATAGGTGTAAGGTTATTTTCTTCTGCACTCTCCTTTGACTTATATGGGGAGAATACGTTAATGTGGTTTCAAATATTTTTTTAAGCATGCATCAGGTTTCACTCGCGTGCAAACTTTTTACTTTTAACTTCTAATACAAGTGCTACCTGACACACAGAAATAGCTTACTTCTAGCAAAGTTTGCACACAAGGGAAAGGGCTAAATAGCACACCACTTGTAATCTGGCACTGTGGTGGGTGAGCTCAGTGACAGAACTGAGCATTCCTTACTTAAAGAGACATGAAGCCAAAACAATTTTATTTCATGATTTAGATAGAGCATACAATTTAAAAAAAACTTTCCATTTTACTTCTAATATAGATTTTGTTTATTTCTCTTGGTATGCTTTGTTGAAAAGCATACCTTAGTAGGTTCGGAATCTGGGAGCCAGCAGCTGATTGGTGATTGCACAAACCTCTTATCATTGGCTTACCAATGGGTTCAGCTAGCTCACAGTATTGCATTGCTGCTCCTTCAAGAAATGTTGCCAAAAGAATGAAGCAAAATGTATAATAGAAGTAAATTATAAAGTTGTTTATAAGTGCATGCTAGTCTAGATGAATCATAAAAGAACAAAAAATGAGTTTCATGTCACTTTAACACCTAGCCTTCCCCCCACAATTCTGATTGGTTGGTCTCATACAGAAGGCCAATTATTTATCTAGTACAGCAGTGCAAACAGTTTAGTAAGATTGGTTCTACATATTTATGAGATTTGTTATTTTCTTGTGCATCTTCTAAACGTAAGGAAATCTGACTTTGCAAATATCCAAAATAAATTAATCAAGACTCATTGACACAAAACTGGATTTTCTTTTGTTTTTACACTTGTGGCTACCATGTTGGAGAAAATGTTTGTGCAAAACACAGTTACACTTTTCATTTAACTTGAGACCATAATACCACTACTGACTGAGAAGAAACGAAAATCCGAGAAACATCTTTGGTTTTGGCAGTCAACATAATTTTTTTCATTTATTTTTTCTATTGAGTATTTTATGACAGACAATTGTCAAAAAACAACGAAATGTCAAACATTGAATCTAGACTAAACTAGATCGTAATCTACAGTTCAATTGCACATTTGTGTTAAGAAGATACATAAAAGGGGTTTACACTTTAGAGGGTTTTCTATTTTCCCAATATCCACCTCCGAAAAGGGTTTAATAAGCAAAAAAGTCCACCAAATATGCACAAGAGTACCAGTCATAATCTGAAAATCTTGTCCAACAATTAAATGGACAGTGTACACTTTTTCTCCTTTTTAATGTGTTCCCAAGTATCTATGTTACCCATGCAGTCTATAAAATTGTTTTCAAATAGCTCGTTCACCTTTATTTTCTCATTTGAAATAACTGATTTTGTCTATTGTTTCCCCACCCATACTGAACATTTCTGAACTTAAATTAAGTTCTGGTTACACAAAAAACATATAAACAAGAAGATTTAGAGATGTACTAAAATATTAATTATTAATTATTCTCTCTATGGCCCAGATGATTGTAAGGTGGCAAAATATTCAAAAGGGATCCGCTGTGATGCTGAGCAGGCCAGTGAAATATTCCAAGCAGCTGACATCAGTATTTAAAGGCAGCATCGCCAAGAAGCATTTTACTATACCTCGCAATGGGTGACGATGCTTGCAAAATATTCTAAGCAGCATCGCCACCTACATTGACAATGTAAAGTAAAGGATCCCTTTTAAATATATCACCAAACCTAATAAACATACCTATTAACCCCTAAGCCGATATAACCCCCAACACTTACTATCCCTAACCTATTAACTCCATAAAACTGCCAATACCACCACTGCTAACTACCCCTAACCTATTAACCCTTTAATTACCAATACCCCCACTGCAAACTACCCCTAACCTATTAACCCCCTAACCACCAATACCCCACAGCAAACAACCCCTAACCTATTTACCCCCTAACCACCAATACCCCACTGCAAACTATTCCTACTATTAATAATAATAAAAAATGCCAAAAATAAAAAATCCCAACAAGTAAGTCTATTCTAAAACTAAAGTCCCCTTCAAAAAAAGACAACACAAAAATAAAAAACCCAATACTAAAACTTAAACTTAAACCTACTCTAAAAATTGCCCTGAAAAGGGCATTTATCAGGCAGTGCCATAGTAGAAGTGATTATATATTTTGCATAAATAGAATCCCAATACTAAAACCAAAGTAACCCCCCACCCCCAAAAAAAATCTTTAAAAAACCCTATCCTATAAAATGATGCCCTGAAAATGGCATCAGCGATTAAGCTCTTTTGCTAAAAAAAATTAAAAAAACTATTCTAAAAAAAGATGACCTTTAAAGGGAATCAGCGATTAAGCTCTTTGCTAACCCTAATCTAACCCCCCCCCAAGTTTCTACTCAACTAACTGGAATCCGACTCCTAGGTTGGCTGCTGCTATCCGACCCACCTTCTTCCATATTCCATCTGATGTTTCTTTTCTTCTTATCTTTCATCTAACATTTTCTTCATGCTCTCATTATCACACACTGAAGCTTGAATGCAAGGTTCTTGCTTATATAAGGGTGCCATATAATTTCTATTGGTTGATTTTTTAATTCTTAGTCCAATCAGCCAATAGAATGATATAATTAATTGTGTTGGCTAATTGGACAAAGAATTTAAAACTTAGCCAGTAGAAATGCAAGGGCACTCCTATATAAGAGTGAACCTCATATTTAAGCTTCAGTGTGCGGAGGTGACCACATGAAGAGGACATTGGACAGAAGATAAGAAGAAAAGAAGCATCGGATGGAAGATGGAAGAAGACAGGTCTGAAGGAAGAGGAAATCCCTAGCAGAGCACCGCCATAGATAAAGATGTAAGAGGAGCGCCGCATTAGAGAAGCATCAGCCAACCTAAGAACTTATTTTAAGATAGTTTATTTTTTTATTTTTTAGCAAAAGAACTTCAAGGCATCCTTTTTTAGGTTACAGTTATTAAAGATAGGGGTTTTGTTTGGGGGGTTACTTTGGTTTTAGTATAGGGATTCTTTTTATGCAAAAGAGATAATCACTTCAACTAGGTCACTGGCAGTTTTAGGACAGGCCTTACTGTTTAGGGGGTTTTATTTTTGGAAGTGCTTTATTTTTTTGCTAATGTTTTTTTTTTTGTAACTTAGGGGATGTTAGGTTAGGGGTCTTGAGGCGTTAGCAGTTAGGGAGTTAAGTAGTGTAGGGTAGTTTGGGATTGGACATTGTGGTGGTTTAAGGGTTAATAGGTTAGGGATTTATTGCAATAGGGAGTTGTGGCAGTTTAGGGGTTAATAGTTTAGCAGGTTTTTTGCAATTGGGAGCTGTGGCGGTTTAGGGGTTAATACATATTTATTTAAGTATTGTATAGATTTCAAACAGCTAGGGGGGTTCCGTGTTTTTTTTTTTTTTTTTTTTTTAAACATTAATATTTATTTTTATAAATATAATTATTTTATCAAAGTCAATAGCCACAACTATAAATGTTTACTTAACGACATTTGTTTAACTTTGCAAAGTTAAAGATTATGCCGTTATGTCAAACTATAAAGTTGGCTACTGTCTTTTATAACAATTAAATATAGAAAAATAAATATTACCGTTCAAAATAAAAAAAGAACACAGAAAAGACAACAGCTGTAGAAAATCATTACAATACTTAAAATACATCGGGGGGTAGTTATCAAGCCGTCAACCTCAAATACGCTGGAATTCCGCAGCGTATTTGTGGCGAGGCTGATTCGCCTTAGTTATCAAAGGCTTCAGACCGGCAAAAGTAGAATTTTGTGACGTAAACTTCGATCCGCCGGACTCAGTCCGACACAGATCGATTCTTACGTCACTCCAGATGTTCTGCACACAAGTGCGGCACAATCTCACTACTTTTGCTAGTTATCAAATGACTAGCAGGTACGCTCGGCACTTTTACGGCCCAGCGTACCTGGTTTTCAAACCGCCAGCCTGGAGGCGGCGGATCCCATAGGAATCAATGGGAGTCTGACCTTAGCGAAAGTACAAGTTCGCTGCTGCCGGACATCCCATTCATTCCTATGGGAGCTGTCTACACCTAACATGTACCCCGAGTCTAAACACCCCTAAGCTGTCCCCCCTACACCGCCGCAACTAAATAAAGTTATTATCCCCTAAACCGCCGCTCCCGGAGCCCACCGCAAGCTATAATAAACTGATTAACCCCTAAACCGCCGCTCCCGGAGCCCACCGCCAACTACATTATACCTAGTAACCCCTATCCTGCCCCCCTATACCGCTGCCCTCTATAATAAATGTATTAACCCCTATCCTGCCGATCCCACACCTCGCTGCAACTAAATAAATAGTTTAACCCCTAAACCGCCGCTCCCGGACCCCCGCAACCTATAATAAATTTATTAACCCTTATCCTGCCCCCCCTACACCGTCGCCACCTATAATAAATTTATTAACCCCTATATTGCCCCCCACTACACCGCCGCCACTGTAATAAAATTATTAACCCCTAAACCTAAGTCTAACACTAACCCTAACGCCCCCTAACTAAAATATTAATTAAATAAATCTAAATAATATTTCTATTATTAACTAAGTTAATCCTATTTAAAACTAAATATTTACCTGTAAAATAAACCCTAATATAGCTACAATATAAATAATAATTATATTGTAGCTATCTTAGGATTTATTTTTATTTTACAGGTAACTTTCAATTTTTTTTAACTAGGTACAATAGCTATTAAATAGTTATTAACTATTTAATAGCTTACCTAGCTAAAATAAAGAGAAATTTACCTGTAAAATAAATCCTAACCTAAGTTATAATTACACCTAACACTACACTATACTTTAATAAATTATTCCTATTTAAAACTAAATACTTACCTGTAAAATAAACCCTAAGATAGCTACAATATAATGAATAATTACATTGTAGCTATCTTAGGATTTATATTTATTTTACAGGTAACTTTGTATTTATTTTAGCTAGTTAGAATAGTTATTAAATAGTTATTAACTATTTAATAACTACCTAGCTAAAAGAAATACAAAATTACCTGTAAAATAAATCCTAACCTAATTTACAATTAAACCTAACACTACACTATCATTAAATAAATTAAATAAACTACCTACAAATAACTACAATTAAATACAATTACATAAACTAACTAAAGTACAAAAAATAAAAAAAGCTAAGTTACAAAAAAAAAAAAAAGTTACAAACATTTAAAAACATATTACAACAATTTTAAGCTACTTACACCTAATCTAAGCCCCCTAATAAAATAACAAACCCCCCCAAAATAAAAAAAAATGCCCTACCCTATTCTACATTAAAAAGTTCAAAGCTCTTTTACCTTACCAGCCCTTAAAAGGGCCTTTTGTGGGGGCATGCCCCAAAGTTCAGCTCTTTTGCCTGTAAAAGAAAAATACAACCCCCCCAACATTAAAACCCACCACCCACATACCCCTAATCTAACCCAAACCCCCCTTAAAATAACCTAACACTAATCCCCTGAAGATCATCCTACCTTTAGTCGTCTTCACTCAGCCGAGCCACCGATGGAACTGAAGAGGACATCCGGACCGGCAGAAGTTATCCTCCAAGAGGCGCTGAAGAAATCTTCCATCCGATGAAGTGATCCTCCAAGTGGCGCTGAAGAAATCTTCCATCCGGGCGAGGTCATCTTCCAAGAGGCGCTGAAGAAGTCTTCTATCCGGGCGAGGTCATCGTCGAAGCTGGGTCTTGAATCTTCATCCCGCCGACGCGGAACATCCTCCTTTCCCGACGAACTACCGACGAATGAAGGGATGGCGTCCCTTCAATTCCGATTGGCTGATAGGATTCTATCAGCCAATCGGAATTAAGGTAGGAAAAATCTGATTGGCTGATGAAATCATCCAATCAGATTCAAGTTCAATCCGATTGGATGATCCAATCAGCCAATCAGATTGAGCTCGCATTCTATTGGCTGATCGGAACAGCCAATAGAAGACCCGGCTTCAACGATGACCTCGCCCGGATAGAAATCTTCCATCCGGGCGAGGTCATCTTCCAAGAGGCGCTGAAGAAGTCTTCTATCCGGGCGAGGTCATCGTCAAAGCCGGGTCTTGAATCTTCATCCCGCCGACGCGGAACATCCTCCTTTCCCGACGAACTACCGACGAATGAAGGCTCCTTTAAGGGACGTCATCCAAGATGGCGTCCCTTCAATTCCGATTGGCTGATAGGATTCTATCAGCCAATCGGAATTAAGGTAGGAAAAATCTGATTGGCTGATAGAATCAGCCAATCAGATTCAAGTTCAATCCGATTGACTGATCCAATTAGCCAATCAGATTGAGCTCGCATTCTATTGGCTGTTCCGATCAGCCAATAGAATGCGAGCTCAATCTGATTGGCTGATTGGATCATCCAATCGGATTGAACTTGAATCTGATTGGCTGATTTCATCAGCCAATCAGATTTTTCCTACCTTAATTCCGATTGGCTGATAGAATCCTATCAGCCAATCGGAATTGAAGGGACGCCATCCCTTCATTCGTCGGTAGTTCGTCGGGAAAGGAGGATGTTCCGCGTCGGCGGGATGAAGATTCAAGACCCGGCTTCGACGATGACCTCGCCCGGATAGAAGACTTCTTCAGCGCCTCTTGGAAGATGACCTCGCCCGGATGGAAGATTTCTTCAGCGCCGCTTGGAGGATCACTTCATCGGATGGAAGATTTCTTCAGCGCCCCTTGGAAGATAACTTCTGCCGGTCCGGATGTCCTCTTCAGTTCCATCGGTGGCTCGGCTGAGTGAAGACGACTAAAGGTAGGATGATCTTCAGGGGATTAGTGTTAGGTTATTTTAAGGGGGTTTTGGGTTAGATTAGGGGTATGTGGGTTGTGGGTTTTAATGTTGGGGGGGTTGTATTTTCTTTTACAGGCAAAAGAGCTGAACTTTGGGGCATGCCCCCACAAAAGGCCCTTTTAAGGGCTGGTAAGGTAAAAGAGCTTTGAACTTTTTTAATGTAGAATAGGGTAGGGCATTTTTTTATTTTGGGGGGGTTTGTTATTTTATTAGGGGGCTTAGATTAGGTGTAAGTAGCTTAAAATTGTTGTAATATGTTATTAAATGTTTGTAACTTATTTTTTTATTTTTTGTAACTTATCTTTTTTTATTTTTAGTACTTTAGTTAGTTTATGTAATTGTATTTAATTGTAGTTATTTGTAGGTAGTTTATTTAATTTATTTAATGATAGTGTAGTGTTAGGTTTAATTGTAAATTAGGTTAGGATTTATTTTACAGGTAATTTTGTATTTCTTTTAGCTAGGTAGTTATTAAATAGTTAATAACTATTTAATAACTATTTTAACTAGCTAAAATAAATACAAAGTTACCTGTAAAATAAATATAAATCCTAAAATAGCTACAATGTAATTATTAATTACATTGTAGCTATCTTAGGATTTATTTTACAGGTAAGTATTTAGTTTTAAATAGGAATAATTTATTAAAGTATAGTGTAGTGTTAGGTGTAATTGTAACTTAGGTTAGTTTTTATTTTACAGGTACATTTCTCTTTATTTTAGCTAGGTAAGCTATTAAATAGTTAATAACTATTTAATAGCTATTGTACCTAGTTAAAATAAATTGAAATGTGCCTGTAAAATAAAAATAAATCCTAAGATAGCTACAATATAATTATTATTTATATTGTAGCTATATTAGGGTTTATTTTACAGGTAAGTATTTAGTTTTAAATAGGATTAACTTAGTTAATAATAGAAATATTATTTAGATTTATTTAATTAATATTTAAGTTAGGGGGGTGTTAGGGTTAGTGTTAGACTTAGGTTTAGAGGTTAATAATTTTATTACAGTGGCGGCGGTGTAGTGGGGGGCAGGATAGGAGTTAATAAATTTAATATAGGGAGCGGCGGTTTAGGGGTTAAACTATTTATTTATTTGCGGCGAGGTGCGGGATCAGCAGGATAGGGGTTAATAACTTTATTATAGAGGGCGACGGTATAGGGGGGGGCAGGATAGGGGTTACTAGGTATAATGTAGGTGGCAGCGGTGTCCGGGAGCGGCGGTTTAGGGGTTAATACATTTATAAGACTTGTGGCGGGGTGTAGGAGCGGCGGTTTAGGGGTTAATACATTTATAAGACTTGCGGTGGGGTCTAGGAGCGGCGGTTTAGGGGTTAATACATTTATAAGACTTGCGGCAGGGTCTAGGAGCGGCGGTTTAGGGGTTAATACATTTATAAGACTTGTGGCAGGGTCTAGGAGCGGCGGTTTAGGGGTTAGTAACTTTATTTAGTTGCGGGGGGCTCCGGGGGCGCCGGTATAGGGGTTAGAGCAGTGTAGTTTAGTGTGAGTGCTTAGTGACAGGCTAGCAAGAAAGCTGTCAAACAGCTGAAGAGCAGCGAGATCGGATGAGTGATAACTCTCACAGTCCGCTGCTCATCGCCCCGCAGCTTTTTGACAGCTTTTTTTGATAACTTAGGCGTATTTTTTCAGGTCCGCGGCGGCGAAGGTAGGCGAGCTTAGGCGAGCGTATTGGGCTGGCGAAGGCAGGAAAGTAGACGGCTTGATAACTACCCCCCATAGTATCACATTGTACAATAGGCTACATATTAATTATATAAATAATTATATATAGTTATGATAGGAAAGTTAGTTTAGGAATGTATTATTTGAAGTCTTCCTACACAGAAACCTATTTTTGTTTCAGTGAACACACTGTGTTGTATAGTAAAACTTCAAAAAAGCCTCCCCTCCACTGATAGTGCCGACGAGTGATGATGTGGGCAGACTTTTACTGAAGCCTCAATCCCTATTATTTCATATGGGAAACACATTGCAACTTGTTGGCACTTCGCAAGTCATCCCCCTTTTTTGGAATATATCTATAGATGGACTGCGAGCCTAGCAAACTCAAGCAGGCAGTTTCTCGTCGGTCTGTTGATGTATTGAATATTGGGGCCTAAGTATTGGTCTTTGAGTAAACAATAAAAAAGAAGATAAGGAGGACTTATGTAAGTAATAAGAAAAGATAATGAGGTCTGCTTTCCATGCTAGCTCAATGTTCCATTAGTAAAAAAATAAAAGTTATATCAAAGTAAACATAAAAAGAAACAGCCTGTGTTAAACAACAGCAAACAATTTACTTGTTTTCTTGTACTTTGAGCACTTCTCATTGAATAATTCTCATAGTAACACCAGCCTACAGCTAAATACGGTAGTAGATATGCTGAGAACATAGGTTGCATTCTGCCTCTTCTGAGCATGGGCAGAATGTGACTTCCTGTCTCTCTAGCTTTCACTGACTAGTAAACCATCTCATGTTACTCTAGAAGATCTATGACATCAAGCTAGATATGCCTTCCTGCGGAGGCTCCAGCCCCATTTTGGGCTGTGAGAGAAAGTAATTGTTTCTGCACAAATTAAGTTAAAAAAATAAATAAAACGTAAAATCCTTTTTAAATTATAAATAATACATATTGTAATGACTTCTATTAACTATAAGCCACTGCTTATTTTATTTTTTTAATACAACTATGAACTAGGCTGTTTTATATCCGTTTAAGACTACCTCCTGAGAGAATAGACTAGCAAGGGGCCTATTTATGGATAATGGAAATCTTGAAAATCTGCACTTGTTACCACCCAGTAATTTAGGATTATGAAAAAATGAGAGAGTAAATAGAGATTGGTTCAAAAGATGTAACTATTAGATCCAAGTTCCAAAATGTCTCAGAGACCAGTGGGGATGGGGAGACACCGTCTCCTATCAGGTTCCAGAAGCCAGCATGAACTACCTAGTTGTATGCTACCAGATAAAGATTGTTATGACTCATTCCCTACTGTATGTATTTTGATGGTATCAGTTAG
This sequence comes from Bombina bombina, assembly GCF_027579735.1. NCBI lineage: Eukaryota > Metazoa > Chordata > Amphibia > Anura > Bombinatoridae > Bombina > Bombina bombina. The sequence continues at coordinate 1,024,694,739 of NC_069499.1, read as the reverse complement.
ACACCAATCTACAACCTGCAGAAAAAAAATGCTGTAGTGGAAGGCAATATTAGGGACTCCAAACCCTCACATGTCCTAGGCCTATACATTATAGATTTGCAAGCCTAGCAAACAGACCTAAACATCTTCCTTTCAGACACACCTGGTCTATTATTTGTCAGAGAACAATAGTAACAGACTGGCATATTCCCCTGGCACTTTTTATGTACACACACACATATATATATATATACATACAGTATCCCACAAAAGTGAGTACACCCCTCACATTTTTGTAAATATTTTATTATATCTTTTCATGTGACAACACTGGAGAAATGATACTTTGCACCAAAGTAAAGTAGTGAGTGTACAGCCTGTAAAACAGTGTAAATTTGCTGTCCCCTCAAAATAACTCAACACTCAGCCATTAATGTCTAAACCGTTGGCAACAAAAGTGAGTACACCCTTAAGTGGAAATGTCCACATTGGGCCTAATTAGCCATTTTCCCTCCCTGGTGTGATGTGACTCGTTAGTGTTACAAGGTCTCAGGTGTGAATGGGGAGCAGGTGTTTTAAATTTGGTGTTATCGCTCTCACACTCTCTCATTGTCAGGATTGCCCTCCTCATCCTTCAACAAATGTTAACATTTCTACTGTCTCTTTAAGGCATCCTACCTCATCATTGCTCCTCCCTATATAACCTCCACCTGCCCCTGTGTAATTGCTTAGTATTGAACGTTTTCTATCTTCACTACTGTGAGCCACTCTACTGTGAACGCTGTTCACTCATTATACCTAAAGTTCTTACAACTCCAGCTGCTGCCTATGTGAACGCTGTTCACATTCTTCTGGGATTACAGTTTCCTGACTTGGTCACAGACTTCACTATCCTCCGGATCACCTGTCTGCCGGTTGCTCTCAACTATAGCAGGATTAACAAGCCGGTCTTTTAGTGAACATCCTACTCAGTTATTTTGCCTACTCTGCATTTTCTACACCAAGCAGTTTGTTACTTTGTGTCTCCTCTACCGCTGCCACGTAACTAGCCTAATTATGCTATCCCTTCATATCTCGCAATAACTATTATCTTGTGGCTCATTCCTCCTATTTCTCGACAAGTAATGTCTCATACCAAAAAAGTGTGTTTAACCTGTCAGTGCTCAGACCATACGCCGCACACTGCATCAAATTTCTCTGCATGGCTATGGTCTCAGAAGCCTTTTCTAAAGATAATGCACAAGAAAGCCCGCAAACAGTTTGCTGAAGACAAGCAGACTAAGGACATGGATTACTGGAACCATGTCCTGTGGTCCGATGAGACCAAGATAAACTTATTTGATTCAGATGGTGTCAAGCGTGTGTGGTGGCAACCAGGTGAGGAGTACAAAGACAAGTGTGTCTTGCATACAGTCAAGCATGGTGGTGGGAGTGTCATGGTCTGGGCCTTCATGAGTGCTGCCGGCACTGGGGTGCTACAGTTCATTGAGAGAACCATGAATGACAACATGTACTGTGCCATACTGAAACAGAGCATGAGCCCCTCCCTTTCAGAGACTGGGCCGCAGGGCAGTATTCCAACATGATAACGACCCCAAACACACCTCCAAGACGACCACTGCCTTGCTAAAGAAGCTGAGGGTAAAGGTGATGGACTGGCTAAGCATGTCTCCAGACCCTATTGAGCATCTGTTAGGCATCCTCAAATGGAAGGTGGGGGAGCGCAAGGTCTCTAACATCCACCAGCTCCGTGATGTCATCATGGAGGAGTGGAAGAGGACTCCAGTGGCAATCTCTGAAGCTCTGGTGAACTCCATGCCCAAGAGGGTTAAGGCAGTGCTGGAAAATAATGGTGGCCACACAAAATATTGACACTTTGGGCCCAATTTGGACATTTCCATTTAGGGGTGTACTCACTTTTTTGCCAATGGTTTAGACATTAATGGCTGTGTGTTGAGTTATTTTGAGGGGAAAGCAAGTTTATACTGTTATACAGGCTGTACACTCACTACTTTACATTGTAGCAAAGTGTCATTTCTTCAGTGTTGTCACATGAAAAGATATAATAAAATATTTACAAAAATGTGAGGGGTGTACTCACTTTTGTGGGATACTGTATATAGTATTTTATATACTCAGTCATTAACAATCATAAAGTTAGAAAGAAAAATGTTTGGAAAGGGCCTTCAAAGTTTGTGTGTGTGTGTTTATATTTTTAAATACATATTTACTGTCAAATACCTTGAAACTTGCCATATCATGTTTACTCAATTATAATATATTTTAATGTTTATTTAATAGAAATACTTAAAATTCATATGTGCTTTACTTAGAAGAAAATGTTATTTTTATTTTAAAATATACTCTTATATTTTAGTTAGCAAGTGGTATGAACCTGCACAGCGCTAAACTGAAATAAAGTCACAAAAATTGTGTGTTTTATTAGTTATATATCACAAAATTCAAAGTAGGTACACAAGGTGTTGTTTCTGGCTACTGATTAGCAGACTTTTACCAGCTGCTAGTGCTTGTAGGCACTCGTAGTCACTTATATAACCATACCTTTTATGAACATTTTACAAAATTGGACTCTAAGGGATTCTAGTAGATTCTTTGTGAGTGCAATTTGTTTTAATTTTACTACAGCATCTTCAAAATAAACAGTATTATGCTATGTTCGATTTTTGTCTTTCTTCGCTATCTATGAGAGAGTAAAATAGTACCCATTGAAGGAATCTTGAGAACGATACAACTCTTCATATAGTTCCCTTCATGGATCTTTGACAACAAAGGAGACAAGTATACCCGCCAACCTATCACAGCATAGACCTTTGGTGACCACGTCACACCCATGTTTGGCTCCACACTTACCTCATATGTTTGAGGTTGGTAGATATAAGTAGATTGTTTGCCCATTTGGGGATACTGCACACTATACGTCGCCTTAAAACAACAATTCTGCTTTCACTAGAATTTATTTCTTAACCGTTACTATACCTCTTCAAAATCATAAAGTGATACTATATTTTTGCTCTGCATTTTAGCGACATTTTATTTGCAATTAATATCTAATCATTTGCAAATTGGATTGTGACTTTTTTGTAATATTATGCCCATATTTGCGTATTTTAAATATATTTGTGTTGATTGCACTGCTACATATACAATTACATACGGAATTAATAGCACACAAACACATGTTGATATTGTGACGAGTTCTTTTCATATGCACATTATACTCCAATCTACGTGCTTTGGGATAGATCAGTGAAATATACAGCTTATGTAATACAGCATACGTTGAATTCTGTGATATATAACTAATATTACACACTATTTCTGTGACTTTATTTCAGTATAGAGCTGAGCAGGTTCATACCACTTGCTAACTAGAATTTTTTAGAGAAGCCAGTAGTGAGTGTTCACTAGATTCTCTACTTTTAACCCTCCAGCAGCCTAACTGTTTCACACATATTTGTTAGCGCCTCCCAGGTTGTTCCACCGGCAGACTCTGTCAGAGTGATAACCTTTAATCTCTTGTTTTTTAGAGACTCTTATATTTGTAGATTATTATTATCAGTTGATGGTGGAGCGCCAGCAGATTCTGCAGCGCTATAAACATAGGTATAATATGCAAGGTAGCATTTATAGGGAACAAATGGGTAGAGGGCCCTGCCAGAAGTTGTACTCTTTGGGTTAGCATGTCAATGATAAATAGAAAAGGCTTTCTTTAGCACACCCCATAGAATTCTATGAGGAGAGGGATTTAGCGCAGTTGCTATATCCGAAGACCTAAAGTTAGTGCACCTGAGTCTTTCACTCCTGAACTAAATTTTTACTTTCAACTTGTAATACCAGTGCTATCCTGAGAGCGCTAATGTTTTGCTTTGAATACAGTTAGCACTCATGAGCGATAAACATTTATTGCTCTACTTTAGGGATGGATGAATGTGCTGAAAGTGTAATTAATTTGGTAAGACAAATGTGGACATTTGGTTTAGACAATCAAATGTTGATAAAAATGAAAAGCCATTAAAATTCTGTAATTGGATATTATTTACGGTTTTTGAATGTTTATAATTAGATCAAATATCCACATTCAAAATTTAGAATGTAACATTCGATTTAACAAATACTATTCAGAAGTTCAATAGTGGAAGGGAATTAAGTAAACTGATACATAATAGATACAAATATATCATTTTAAATGTCTCTATTTCAGATATTGTATAATTTAATATTACATTTAAAGAGAGCATTAGAAATACTGTTACAAATATATTGATTTTAATTCTTCAAATTCAAATACTGCATAATTCTAATCAAATTATTAGAAAAATTCAAACTGAATATTAAATTTAAAGAAAGCATTAGAAATACTATTACATTAAACAAATGTTAAAATGTTGTACAAACATTAAAAATTTGAAACAAACAAACGAATGTGTTAAAATTTGTTTCATTTTTCGAATGTTGCAAAACATTTGCTTTTTCCTACGCTACCTGTAATCTAGGCCAAAGTAGTTAACATTGCAATAAACATCTATTATTTATTTTGCTTGCTTTTGCTATAAAATATCTTTCTGTTAAAACTGTGCTTATCCCGCAATCCATAAAGAGGCAAAAAGAGCAAAACTTGTAACCTAAGTATGCTGAAAAATGCTACATTATGGCCAAATAGAACTACATTTAAATTACAGACACTGAACTCCGAACTTTTTTGTAAGCATAGGAGAAGCACAATTTGACAGTAAAAACAATGTATAGTTCTGCAAAAGTGAGCAAAATTCAATTTTGAGTTGAATGTTAAGAACTCAGTACTGGAGAAATATTATGATCAAATGTCTGGGTAGGAAATTAATTTCCTTCTTTCATCCCCTAAGAAACTCCAAGGTAAGTGTGCCCAGGAATCACAGTGTGTGATGACAGAGTTGTTCCCCACTAATCATTTTTTTATTAAAGGGATTTGCAGGAATCTGTTTTCAGAAACCTAAAATTCTAAGGGCAAGATTACACGTCGAGCGGTATGGGTTTTCTGTGCGCGATATGGTATTTTCGCAATAAATTTCCATTGTGCAGCTATTACAAGTTTAGAAAAATCGCGATTGCACACGCACATTCACCTTTCACGCAACTCCTTTCCGCGCTTGAAGAGCTGTATTTAACAGTTTCTGCAACATAAAAGTTTCACAAAACACTTCAAAAATACATTACAAAGTATTTGCACTCATATTAACACCGTCTAATAAAAATTATTTAATAAAAATATTGCACACAAATGTTATAAGGGCTAAAAGATAGGAGATCTTGGGTGTTAGAAAAAAAAAAGCAGAAGCAGGGATTTTAAATTGATATACATAAACTTACATAGAGAAACTGATTTATATGTATAGCGATATACAGTATTTAACTATGGAGATAAAGAAAAGATTTCACATTACAATCTTATGCACATTAAACAAAGGGATTTTCAAAGAGATATTTGCATATAGATCTGGAGATATCTAGATATATATTTATATTTCTATACATATCTCGCTATAAATAGATATCAGTCAAAAAAATCATTACATATATAGAGAAATATTTATTTAGAAATAAATAGAACATATTCTGTTACGAAAACATTTTCGCAATATAAGGGTTTTTGTTGTTTTTTTTTATTTTTATTTGTCTTCTCCATTGACTTCTATGGGGAATACGTGAACGCGCACGTGATTTGGCTGTTTGGATTACCCGGCTTAATGTGAGCGCAAACTCTGGCCTAGATTTAGAGTTTGGCGGTAGCCGTCAAAACCAGCGTTAGAGGCTCCTAACGCTGGTTTTTACCGCCTGCTGGTATTTGGAGTCAGTCAGGAAAGGGTCTAACGCTCACTTTGCAGCCGCAACTTTTTCATACCGCAGATCCCCCTACGCCATTTGCGTATCCTATCTTTTCAATGGGATCTTTCTAACGCCGGTATTTAGAGTCTTGGCTGAAGTGAGCGTTAGAAATCTAACGACAAAACTCCAGCCGCAGAAAAAAGTCAGGAGTTAAGAGCTTTCTGGGCTAATGCCGGTTTATAAAGCTCTTAACTACTGTGCTCTAAAGTACACTAACACCCATAAACTACCTATGTACCCCTAAACCGAGGCCCCCCCCACATCGCCGCCACTCTATTAAAATTTTTTAACCCCTAATCTGCCGCTCCGTACACCGCCACCACCTACGTTATCCCTATGTAAACCTAATCTGCTGCCCCTAATACTGCCGACACCTACATAATATTTATTAACCCCTAATCTGCCGCCCCCAACGTCGCCGCCACCTACCTAAACTTATTAACCCCTAATCTGCCGACCGGACCGCACCGCTACTATAATAAATGTATTAACCCCTAATCCGCCTCACTCCCGCCTCAATAACCCTATAATAAATAGTATTAACCCCTAATCTGCCCTCCCTAACATGACCGACACCTAACTTCAAGCATTAACCCCTAATCTGCCGACCGGAGCTCACCGCTACTCTAATAAATTTATTAACCCCTAAAGCTAAGTCTAACCCTAACGCTAACACCCTCCTAAGTTAAATATAATTTTTATCTAACGAAAAAAATTAACGCTTTTTAAATAAATTATTCCTATTTAAAGCTAAATACTTACCTGTAAAATAAACCCTAATATAGCTACAATATAAATAATAATTATATTGTAGCTATTTTAGGATTAATATTTATTTTACAGGCAACTTTGTATGTATTTTAACCAGGTACAATAGCTATTAAATAGTTAGTAACTATTTAATAGTTACCTAGTTAAAATAATTACAAAATTACCTGTAAAATAAATCCTAACCTAAGTTACAATTAAACCTAACACTACACTATCAATAAATGAATTAAATAAAATACCTACAATTATCTACAATTAAACCTAACACTACACTATCAATAAATGAATTAAATGCAATACCTACAAATAAATACAATTAAATAAACTAACTAAAGTACAAAAATAAAAAAGAACTAAGTTACAAAAAATAAAAAAATTTTACAAACATTAGAAAAATATTACAACAATTTTAAACTAATTACACCTACTCTAAGCCCCCTAATAAAATAACAAAGACCCCCAAAATAAAAAAATGCCCTACCCTACTCTAAAATTAAAATAGAAAAGCTCTTTTACCTTACCAGCCCTGAAAAGGGCCCTTTGCGGGGCATGCCCCAAAGAATTCAGCTCTTTTGCCTGTAAAAAAAAAACATACAATACCCCCCCAACATTACAACCCACCACCCACATACCCCTAATCTAACCCAAACCCCCCTTAAATAAACCTAACACTAAGCCCCTGAAGATCTCCCTACCTTGTCTTCACCACGCCGGGTTTGATCGATCCAGAAGAGCTCCTCCGATGTCTTGATCCAAGCCCAAGCGGGGGGCTGAAGATGTCCATGATCCGACTGAAGTCTTCATCCAAGCGGGAGCTGAAGAGGTCCATGATCTGGCTGAAGTCTTCTATCAAGCGGCATCTTCAATCTTCTTTCTTCCGGATCCATGTTCATCCCGTCGACGCGGAACATCCATCTTCACCGACAACTTCCCGACGAATGACGGTTTCTTTAAGGGACGTCATCCAAGATGGCGTCCCTCGAATTCCGATTGGCTGATAGGATTCTATCAGCTAATCGGAATTAAGATAGGAAAATTTTGATTGGCTGATGGAATCAGCCAATCAGAATCAAGTTCAATCCGATTGGCTGATCCGATCAGCCAATCAGATTGAGCTTGCATTCTATTGGCTGATCGGAGCACGTCTTTGAAGCTGGCCCCGTCCGTAAGCAACGCTGGTATTTAGAGTTGCAGTGGCGGTAAATATGCTCTACGCTCCCTTTTTTGGAGCCTAACGCAGCCATTCTGTGAACTCTAAATACCAGCGGTATTTAAAAGGTGCGGGGGAAAAAAAGCATGCGTAGCTAATGCACCCCTTTGGCCGCAGAACTCTAAATCTAGCCGTCTGTTATTTAATACCTGAGCAACCCCAAATGCGAAAAAGCTATAACGTGCGACTGATTTTCCGCGCGACTTGTAAACTTGTAAAGTGTGAGACCAATTAAAGCAACATAATTGAGATACACATTTTTACATCATAATTCTGAATAGAAGGATTTTGCAATACACATAAACATTTTTAAATGGAACAGGGATGCAGAGGTTATTTACATTTGCTCCACATTTAATTACCATTAGTGGTCAAAGAGTCAGTGATGGTTTGTTTGTTTCATATATACAATAACGCAAAATTGAGTCATCTCTGACTCAAAAAGCACTGCTGGGAAACAGTGATAGATTTTATAAATCATTTGATTGATATGTCCCTTTAATAGCTGTGTGGGGGTCAATAATTAAAAAAGGGGAACTCTGTAGTAACTTTAACTGGGAAAATGAATTATATATATAAATGCAAAGGTTTAGTAATACAACTGGCTGTGGTAACGCAGCAAACAAAGAAAATATGTGATTATAGCATACAGTATAGAGTGAGATACAGAAAGTCAGATAGAAAACATCAGTAACAGCTGGAGATGAGCAGCTGGTGTTCCTCATTACAAAATTTGATTAACAGCCAAGAGATAACTCATCAGCTGATCAAATAAAGACCTACTGCAGATTGTATAGGATCTTCTTAATGGGACATAATGTTCCAATACGATAATGCTCTAGTGAAATACACTGTTGAACCTTTGCTGAATACTATGTGCAGAATTATGTATCATAATCCGTTGCTTATAATCTATTCATGAATGATAAGGACACTTTTGGGTGCATAAATGTATATTTTCAAAGGTACATAATTCTGTAGATAGGGGCATATTTATCAATGTGCGAACGGAGTAACGTATCATGTCCACTGCACATCGATAAATGTCCGCTGCACATCAATAAATGTCCGCTGCACATTGATAAATGCTGACAGCATATTCTTGTGAACTGCTGGTGCAATGCCGCCTCCTGCAGATTCACGGCCAATCGGCCGCTAGCAGGAGGTGTCAATCAAAACCTCAGAGCAGACGGACAAGTTATGGAGCAGCGGTCTTTAGGTCTTTAGGCTCGCCGGAAACAAGGGGTATCAAGCTCTACAGAAAAAGGTATGAACACACTAGAGGGCGCTAAAAATTGTTAGATTAACACAATAAGATATGTAACAAAATGTAATGATATATCTAAGACCCGTGCAGGATTATAGGTACATAATGGGAATGGAAAGTGGCCCCTCACTAAGTGTTAATATCTCACTACAAATTAGTCCACAATGTGTGATCTAGGAGGACCAGTCAGTAAAAAGTATATTGATGTAGACCAAAGTATTCCCTGTCGACAACGATGGATTCTCAGTACTCAGCAAGCTCCTTCTTTCCCTCTAATGCAGCAGGTAAATCTGTGGAGGTAGGAGACAAACAGAGGTGACCAATGTGTGTATCCACAGCGATAATAGCCCAAACAAGCACAAGTATTCTATACCCAGGGTACTCACACTCTTGCTGAGCACACCAATGTGCTGGTAGGAACGGACTGGTTATCTGAGCAAACCAGCTTGCTCTCTCCGGTGGACACTCTCTTTGCTGCGGTGAACACTCTCCTGGCAGCTTGCTTCCTCTGATAGAACTTCTCCAAGCAGCAGTCAGTAATTACAAGCTTACTGGCTTTTCCCCAACGGAATGGTAATGAGAAAGCTCACTTGTTCAAGGAATCACAAACAATGATATAAAATCAAGTCCTTTAATCATTGTAAAACAGCAATCCTTATTCCACAAGTGATTGAATAAAACAAATGTGTGATATTTGCTACACGTTTCTCGGCTACAACTTGGACGTTTGCCTGAGGAAAGTATAGATACTTTGGTCTATATCAATATACTTTTTACTGACTGGTCCTCCTAGATCACACATTGTGGACTAATTTGTAGTGAGATATTAACACTTAGTGAGGGGCCACTTTCCATTCCCATTATGTACCTATAATCCTGTACGGGTCTTAGATATATCATTACATTTTATTACATATCTTATTGTGTTAATCTAACAATTTTAGCGCCTCTAGTGTGTTTACACCTTTTTCTGTATTTTTTTCATAGCTCTTTGAGTATATGGTTTGAGAGGAGCAGCTTTTTAATTTTAATATATTTTTTATTATCATTTTTTCACATTAATTGTTTTTCAGTACCAACACATATTCAATAGTAATAGCGATTTTTATGTATTTATCCTAACAATGGGGTCATCCAGTTTGGTGTTGGTTTTATTTTTGTGTTGATTATTATACAATATTGTAAATACTTGAACTGATTTTTATCTGAGGGGTGTTGTAATCCTTCCACATATTACATATTGTTCTATAGCGTCCTGTAGTGACTAGTGTCACATTTATCATTGGCATCAAGCTCTATATGGAGCTTGATAAATCGGCCCAATAGATTAAAATGATGCAACATTGTTAACTGTCCCTTTAAACAATAAAATTTGTTTGCCCACATTAGTTTTGAGGAACGTCCTCCTAACTAAATAAAAAGGCAAATACACCAAATAAGAGGGTTTTATCACTAAGCATGTGTGACAGACCCTTCGGTCAGGACTGAAAGTGTTAACTTTATTTTCTAACCACAAGTGGCTGGCTCCAGCTACAATCTAATTAATGCTTAGCATTCTATTGTTTGATCACCTCCAGAGAGAAAGTGATAAGAAGAGTCAAGAGTGTCTTGTGGTTGAAGTGTTTAAGTAATATAATCCTATTGTATCATGTCAAGGGCGCTTCTCCCTTTTATCTAATGTACAACATTCTTTCAACCCCCATCTGAGGGGGGGGTCAAAAACCTGTATAAATCTGTGTGCTGCCTTTTAATAAATGTCATTCTGTTTTAAACCTGAAACTGGCTGGGTTGTGAATTGCTGATTGTCTATGCAGGACATTGTTCATCTGGGGTTAACCCTTGGTACACAGTTGGTACCGTAACATTGGTGGCAAGCGACGGGAGAATCCTTATCGCCCAGAAGAGCAACTACACAAGCCAGTAACCTCAGGAAGAGGGGGATTATTACAATACTGACTAAGATGGAAAGAGTACCAGGGACAGAAGGAACCAATGGGCCCAGCATATCAGACAGAACCCCTGAAGAAGCAAGCTTTGATCGGGCGGTTAAAATAAGACTGGCATATTATGGCCCCAACCCATCTGCCGAAATTATCGACCGGGTCATAGCAGCTGTGGAGGCCAACCTACTTCGCCAAAGCGGCGCTGCAGCAGCCCAAGTCACAGCAACCCCAGTGGAAAAGGGAAAAGTAAATTTTACCGCTTTTAAAAACTTTCTGGAAACAGAAGGAGAGATTGATGGGTACCTTGCGGATTTTGAGAGACAATGTGCACTACACCAGGTACCCGCAGAGGACTGGGTCATGATATTATCTGGAAAATTATCCGGCCGGGCCAGTGAGGCTTTTCGGGCCATTCCAGATGAGGAAGTCGGCGATTATAATACTGTAAAAGAGGCTCTGCTCTCCAGGTATGCGGTTACACCGGAGGCATACCGGAGGCGGTTCAGAGACACTGTTAAATTGGCTGGTGATTCCTACCTTGAGTGGGCATGTAAGGTGCACCGCACAGCATCGCACTGGATGGCGGGGTGCCAAGCCGTGTCTGGGGAAGAGGTGCTGCAGCTATTCCTGTTGGAACATTGCTTCGACAAGTTACCCGCAGGAGTTCGAGAGTGGGTTCGGGACCGTAAACCCTCCACCCTGCATGAAGCGGCTCGCTTGGCAGATGAGTATACGGATGCCCGCAAACTGGACACTGCTACCACTAAGCCCCCTGCCAGAGTGGAGTACAGACCCCCAGTCACCCCAGCAGCTGCCAGTTACCAACCCCCGGCGCACCGCTATACCACACGGTCTCGGGCCACGAACTACCCTCAGAGAGCCTGGTTCAATTCGCGGGGCTACTCACAACCTATTCGGTGCTTTGGATGTAAGCAACTAGGGCACAAAAGACCAGAGTGTCCCCTAAACGCAGCGAACCAAGCACAGTCCTGGAGAAGACCCGCTAGCGGAATCCCACGTAATCCTCAGCCTGCGGCCCGCTATGTAGAGGCGCAAGAATGCTGGGGCATCCTACATGAGGCAGACCTTGTGCAAGCTGCCCACCGGAATAACCGGCAACTGGTTAAAGTGAATGGGAAGGAGGTCAGTGGTCTACGGGATACTGGTGCTACCCTGACCTTGCTTCGAAAGAACTTGGTGTCTGAGAAACAGCACACAGGAGACACTGTGGCTGTGAGGGTAGCAGGGGGCACTGTGTTCCGCCTGCCTGTTGCCAGGGTGCATTTGGATTGGGGAGGGGGCGCTAGACCTGTGAATGTGGGGGTCATGAAGGATTTACCAGCTGATGTTCTCCTTGGAAATACCTTGGTCCCCCTTGTTTCTGCCTATGCTCCCATGGGTCCCGCTGATGTTAACCCTGTGACTACCCGTGCTCAGATCCGTGCAGCAGAGACTGACCCCCCTGCTGCTAAGCCCCAGGACGCTGAGCTCAGTAAATCTCTATCCGCTATTGATATGTGGGAGTCACGTTACAATGCGCTGATGAAGGAGAAGAGTCACGTAGAGGATAAAATGGTCACGTTAAATAATCATGTAACAGTGCTAGCGGGAGAGAAGAGGAGTGCAGAGGAAAAAGCACGTTTAGAACAGGAATCTCTGCTAGACAGGCTGCACCGACAGACTGCAGAAAACACCAGCTTGAGAGTGGAACACGAAACATTAAAGACAAACTTAGTGACACTGGAGGAGAAGCTGACGCTGGCTCATAGTGAGGTGCAGCAACTCAAGGGCACCCTATGTCAGTATGAAGGGATTGTGGATACCTATAAAGAGCAGGTACAGAAAACTCGTAAAGAAGCTGATGAGATTTTGAAGGACTGTTTAGCCCTAGTCTGGGCACTGAGGAAGTTAAACCCTTGTTTGTATGGACAGGAATTCTCTCTCATAACGGGAATACAAATGGATTGTCCCAGCAAACTGACATGCCTACCACCCCTTAGTCCGGTCATCCCCAGGTTGACCCGCAAAAGGGTCAAGCCGGGTCTGCCGGAGTGTTCCACAAGGGGGGAGCTATGTGACAGACCCTTCGGTCAGGACTGAAAGTGTTAACTTTATTTTCTAACCACAAGTGGCTGGCTCCAGCTACAATCTAATTAATGCTTAGCATTCTATTGTTTGATCACCTCCAGAGAGAAAGTGATAAGAAGAGTCAAGAGTGTCTTGTGGTTGAAGTGTTTAAGTAATATAATCCTATTGTATCATGTCAAGGGCGCTTCTCCCTTTTATCTAATGTACAACATTCTTTCAACCCCCATCTGAGGGGGGGTCAAAAACCTGTATAAATCTGTGTGCTGCCTTTTAATAAATGTCATTCTGTTTTAAACCTGAAACTGGCTGGGTTGTGAATTGCTGATTGTCTATGCAGGACATTGTTCATCTGGGGTTAACCCTTGGTACACAGTTGGTACCGTAACAGCATGGTAAAATGTTTGTGTTTAGTCTTCTGATTGGAGACAGGGTTCATTGTATAGATAGGTGGATGTAATGAATAGCATTGGATAATAGCAAGGACAGCAGCGCTCTATTGGCTGGGCAGACAACATGGGTGAGTTATTTTATGCTAGCAGGAGCATCATGTGTTGACGCCACGTTTCTAAACGCTTAAAGTTAGTTATTACCATTAACTGATGATCAGTTTCTTCTCAATATAAAACTAGGAACTGGTGCAAGAACGGCAATCTACAAGTTAAAACCCGTGAGACAGTTTTAAAGCAAGTGTAAAATTGAAGGTATGACATAGACATCTGTGAAAAGATAGAAAGAACCAAGAAAGAAAGTAATGAATGCCTGGAAAAGTCTCCTAGTAGAGCCGTAAACATAAAAACCTACTTACATTGAATGTACTGCTATCTGATCAACAAACCATATTAGACTAATTAGTGCATGAGGATTCTCACTCTTTTACACAAATTAATTCACTCATGTGACCCCTTATATAAAGGAGTGAAATCTTTGTTTTCAAATAAAGTCTTTTGATTCTCTAGATATCATGTGATCAATGTAGAACGACCAATTCTATACCCATTGAAACCAATTTTAGAGCAATTTAAAGGGAAAGGACATGGGACTGTCTATTTTCCGACAAAAATAAATACATACACCCTTAAAGGGTGTACACCTTGTAATTGCAAGACATTTCTGTTGTGATGCTATAGAACAACATATCAGCCAAATTTAAATGTTTTAAAACAAATTAATATCCCTTTTTTATTTAATTATGTTTCAATAACCAAACTCCACCCACCATTTGCCTTATTTGGAAGAGCCAACCTGGACTTTAGTCTGCAGACAACAAGGCTAGCTATGGTAATACATTTATTGTAAAATAAATTGTTTTGCAGTTATTATCAGCTAAAGACAATTATGTAGCAGGTTTATAGACTTGAGGAGTCAGCAGGTGCATTTAAGGTCTGTGCATTAGAAATTGCTCTATTTTCATAACTAATTACATGAAAATGGTGCAAAATAAATAATGAAAATATTTATATTGCAAAGTTGTTGTATTATGCATAACTAAACATTTTATATAAACATATCAAGGTGTTTACTGTCTCTTTAAATCTCTCTTTTGCAAATAAGGGACTACATAACCCTGTGGTTATCGCATGGCTGAAAATGGTAGCTCCACATTTTTTAAACATCTTATTTAAACTAATAAAGGTGGGGAATTCAATGAAGTGGTCTCTTTGTGGATAAATCATTTTAAAATGTTATTTATTTATCATTTGTGAGCAAAACAGTCATGTAGCAAGAACTGCAGTTGGATTAAAGCTGAACATACATTTATCATTAGATGGTTTTTATATATTGATATGGTTAGGACATTTTTATTTTTTGTGCACCTCACTGGAAAAAAAATATGTGTACACGCATCTCAATTTGTACAAGTTTTCCACTGAACACATTCAGTAAATCTTAAAATAATTCTCCAAACTTCAGTGAGTAAGTATGTTTCATAAACTATTATAGAAATGTGTAGTTTTTCCTTCACTTGAGAGTTTCCCTACTACATCATGTCTACACCTACTAATATTCGTTTGCTACACTACTTGGTAATATTTGTTTGTAATCAACATACAGCAAAGGAGCACAACGTTCCATTTAGATTGTAAAAGAAAATTTATTGGCAACAGATAAAGAGAAGCAATCTAGAGTTCACTAGCAACACCTGACCTACAGTATTGTGTAGATGCCTCACTATAAAGCCCATTTAAAGAAGGGGGATTAAAATGGCATAAAGTAAAGTGTATAAAGACATCACAGATTTAGGGCTAGATTACAAGTGGAGCTGTAATTACCACTCCCACTTGCACGCTATCACCACTCGCCTTCTGCTCTTTGCACGAGTCGGGTTGTGCTCGGATTGCAATTTGAAAATAAATGGTTATTACTTGAACACTTACCCAAGTCGCGCAAAGAGGAGAACTTACAATATCTTGATAATGTACTCTCCCTTTGACTTCAATGGAGAGAGAAACATGGGGAAAAAAACTAACACCTGATTCACCGTAAAACCCCTACTCTAATAACCCCTAAACTCGCCGCAAAGTCCCCACTACATAATTAACTCCTGGACTGTCACCCCCCACCTCACAAACTACCCTTCTACACTATTAACCCCTAAACTGCCACCCCCCACATCGCAAAGTAACCTACACTATTAACTCCTAAACTGCCACAGCCCTCACAGTAAAGTAACCCACTAACATCTAAACTCCCTCACCTAACACCCCCAAAGTTAACCCAAAATAGATTAACCTTACCATTACCAAAAAAAAACTAACTACCTTTAAAAAAATAAGAACATACCTGAAAAATTTAAGAAAAACTAACCTTGCCTTCCATTACTTTAAAAAACAACTACATTACAAAAAATAAAATAACCTAACATTACTTAAAAAAAAATAACATTACAAAAAATAACAAACATATTAACAAAAATAACAAGAGGTGTGCCTATTCTAAAACCCCAATAAAAAAACAGACCCCAAAATAAAAAAAACCTATTCTAACACTAAACTTCAAATATAGCCCTTAAAAGGGCCTTTTGTAGGGCATTGCCCTAAAGTGAATCAACTCTTTTTCGTAAAAAAAAAAAACCCACTATAACCTTCTAATATAAAAAGGATTTACTCTAAAAAGTGTCTTGAAAATGTCCTTTGGCTGGACATTGCCCTTAAGGCATTTTGATCTTTGCTGCCCATAAAAAAAAATCTAAAAAACAAAAGAAAAAAACACCCCCCCCCCAAAAAAAACTAACACTAAACCCTGAGAGCAAGATTACAAGTTGCGTGTTATGAGTTTTCCACGTGATATGGCCTTTTCACAATCAATTTCCATTGCACAGCTATTACAAGTCGCTCTCGCCTTTTACGCAACAATCCTTTCCGCGCTCGAAAACACTTCAAAAATACATTACAAAGTACAGCTGTCTAATAATATTTATCGAAACATTGCACGCAAAAGTTATAGGGGCTCAAAGATAGGAGATCTCGGGTGCTAGAAAAAAACGCTGACGCAGGGATTTTACATTGACATACATACACCTACATAGATTTATATGTATAGAAATATGTTTAACTATGGATTTAATGAAAATATTTCACATTACAATCTTATGCACATTAAACAAAATCTCAGAGGAGATATTTGCATATAGATCTCGAGATATCTAGGCATATATATATATTCATATACATATCTCACAATAAATAGATATATCTGTCCAAAAATCATCACATATATAGAGAAATATTTATTTACAAATAAATAGAACATATTTCGGTAAAAAACATTTTCGTAATATGAAATATTTGCATTTTCATGTACAATTTTCAAGGAGACTACATCATTGGCTTTGCTCAACAGATTAGGGTTTTTGTGGAGAGTTTTTCTATTTGTCTTCTCCATTGACTTCTATGGGGAATACATGAACGCACACGTGATTTGGCTGTTTGTATTACGTGGGTTAACATGCACGCAAAATACGTTATGTACTGTGCAGCCAAACCCAAATGCAAAAAAAGCCAAAACGTGCACTGTGTTTTCGCAACTGATTTGCAGCGCAATTTGTAATCTTGTCCTGAAAATGGTACTCAGCAAAGATATATCCGGGCGGCAGCACTTCATCTTCATCTCAGTGGTGGTCCATCTTTCTTATCTTAATCACAACGTCAGTCTTCATCCATCTTCAGATGTTCAATACAGAGGTCCTCTTCATGCGGTCACCAGCTGCACACTGAATTTTGAATGCAAGGTACCCCTTTTATATAGGGATACCTTTGCATTCTCATTGGCTGATTTTCATGTTCAAATTCAAATCAGCAAATAGAATGAAAGCATAAATTACTGCAAGTACGTGCAAACGAATTTGCAGAAATTTGAATAGCATGCCACTTGTAATATAGATTTGAGCATAAAGAACACCGCCATCTCACGATTGCGTTTACGCTTCTCACACTAACAATAGCGCTTTACTCATAATATAGGCCTTAATGAGTTTCCAAACTCTGTTGGTGTAATTAAGTCACCAAGTCTGTACCTTGTAATAGCATTTGGCTTTTGCCGGTGTTTGCCATTGCTCTACGGGGAGACTGTGTTGTACTTTTAACACCTTTATTTTAGTGTTATAAACACGCTAAAATCCAGGACTCTCAGTTCACATAACATCAGTTTAGAACGGTTTCCTTTGAGAAGTATATGGGGAGCATCTCTTTTCCACAGCAGGACAACAAACCTGCTATTACAATAATTCTTTATATTTCATAGTCACATCTTCAGGATTGCAAAGTACAGTATTCTGGTCTTCAGGAACGGGGTTTCTCTTGTCTATCTTGTAATCGTGATCAGGAGTTAAGTATTTGCCGGAGCTAGCTGCTGATTGGTGCCTGCACACATTTATCTCTTGTGATTGGCTGACTAGATGTGTTCAGCTAGCTGCCAGTAGTGCAATGTTGTTACTTCAGCAATTGATAACAAGAGAATGAAGCAAATGTGATAATAGAAGAAAATTGGAAAGTTGTTTAAAATTGTTTGTTCTATCTGATACATGAAAGCAAATTTTGGGGTTTTCTGTCCCTTTAATACCTTAGGTTGTCTTCTTTTAAAAAAATATATATACATGTGAAGGGTTATTCATGGAATCACCAAAGGAAAACGGCACAGGTGTAAAACTTAAAAATTACTTTATTACTTCTTCTTAAAACAAGGCATATTAATAAAAACACAGCACACTCCTGATAGACATGTCTAACATGTTTCGGCTTTAATTAGCCTTAATCATAGACTCTACTTGTCATAACCAATTGGTGTCTTTTATTTCACTCCCTTTGTGTTGATTGGTTGTCTGTGTTAAATGTTTCTAGCTCCTTTTCCCTATTTTGTCTGAGGATACTGGTTACTTGTTAGTGCTCACCTAAATAATATTTTATTATTACAATAACCGATTGATATTCTATTTAGTAATGTTAGATAAGATAACTTTTATGCACAATTCCTTTTTTATGCACAATATTAGATAAGATAATTTTTATGCACTATTCCTTTGCAGTAGTTGTCAATATTTCTAAAAAAATTTTTAACATTATTTGCTTTTATTTTAGTAATTCCCATTGCTATCTTCGGCATTATGTCTTCCTACTCTCATTACTTCTATTTCCATAATTTGAAAAAACACATCTTTTGTATGTATCTTGGTATTAATACACACGTGATCCCCATTGTTGATAATATTATTGTGGATTTAACATACAGATTTGCTAATCAGGTATCAGAGGTGGGGGCATTTTCTATTCCCTCCTGGTTATTACCAGTGATATTTATTATGATGTTATCCTTAGAGAAATGCTTTTATCTATTCTTTTGGGGCATAGTTTTGGTGCAGTTAGGAAAGTACAAATGGAACACAATATCTTTGCTGTATATTAGATTTTCAATAGATTATTGCCAGTGATTAATGAGATCAGTCTCGATATTTAGGCCTTTCGGCATTCGTGTGTTCAATTTGAAAATCCAAAAAGCCTCCTTTTTATATAGCTCCTTTACTCTATTGCCTCCTCTAGGTTTGTTTTTAATAATATCTATAATCATCCAGGTAAATGTTTTAACACTACCTCCATGTTCATAGATAAAATGCTTAGATGCCCCTGTTGCTGTCCTCCCTTTCTCAATGTCATTCAAATGTTCACGTATCCGTTCACGTGCCTCTCGTGTCGTGCACCCTATATACTGTTTCTGACAGAATGTACAGGTGATTGCATAAATTTCAAATTCAGAACGACAGTTGGTACAATAGTTACAATCAAAAACTCGTTGCCTATAGCATGACTGAAACACCTTGCCACTGGTGGTATATCCACATGCAGTGCAGCCATGTGAACCACATTTATAGTGTCCCTTACAGCTAAGCCAACTACTTTCCTTCTGTAATTTCCTAAGGGCACTGGGTGACACAATGTTGCCTATTGTTAAGTTTCTTTTTGAAACAAATTGGCAACCTTTATCTATCACTCTTTTCAATGCTTCGTCTGCCCTTAAGATTGGCAAATTTTTCCTAATAATCTCGCAAACCTCCCTGTACTGATTTGAGTAGTTTGTCACAAATGTAATCTCACTTTGCCTTTTTGTACAGTCACCTGATGCTTTTGGCTTTAGTAGATCTTCCCTAGAGATTTTTTGTACATCAAAATAAGCCTTTCTCAAAGGCCCATCCGGGTAACCCCTGGCTTTAAGTTTTTTCCATAACAACTTGCTTTCTACTTGGTAATCTGTTTCTCTAGAGCAGTTGCGTTTCAGCCTTATGAACTGTCCCTTTGCCACTCCATAATTCATATGGCGTGGATGACAGCTCTTTGCATGCAGAAATGCATTAGCCGTAATCGGTTTTACATACAGGGTGGATATTACTGCTCTCTCTGCTCTGTCACCTTCCAATTCCACATCTAGGTATGGTACTTTCTTGACATCAAAGGCATAAGTGAACTGCAAACCAGCTCTATTGCAGTTTAGGTATTCCATAAAGGATACACTCTCTGCTTCCGTACCTGACCAAACCATTATCAAATCGTCAATGTAGCGCTTGTATGCTACAATTGAGTCTCTGAAGGGATTGTCATCTGCATAGACGTGGGACAGCTCCCACCAGCCCATATAGATGTTTGCAAAGGCCGGGGCAAATTTTGCCCCCATGGCTGTCCCACGTCTCTGCAGGTAAAACAAGCCGTTAAACTCAAAATAATTGTGAGTTAGTAAAAATAGGAGCGTTCGCAAAATATAACTTTTAAGGTTGGTGTCGTAATCACTGAAGCTGTCTAACATATATTTAACAGCTTCAAGGCCCTCCTTGTGGGGGATAGCTGAATAAAGTCCCACCACGTCTATGGTGAGCCAGTTATAATTTGGCTCCCAAACCAATTCTTCTGTTAAATTTAACAGGTGCTTGGTATCTCTTAGAAATGATGGCAGTTTCCAGACGACGGGCTGGAGCAGAGATTCTATCCAGTTAGACAGGTTCTCAAAGAGGGACCCTATACCAGACACTATAGGACGTCCCTTGACATCCTCCAATGTCTTATGCACCTTTGGCAAATGGTGGAAGATCGGGGTAACCGGCTCCTCCACCATTAAGTAATCAAAGGTATCCGGATCTATTATCCCAAGCTCCAGCCCGTCATCCAGCAAACTCCTCATCTCTTTTTGGAAGGACAAAACCGGGTTCCCCCGTAACACAAGGTACACCTCCTCATCATTGAGTTGTCTCAACGCCTCTTGGATATAGGAGCTTCTATCCATAATTACAATGGAGCCTCCCTTGTCCGAATTTTTTATTACCACATCAACCCTTTGTTTCAGAAGTTTTAGGCCGGCCTTCTGTTTGGCTGTAAGATTCTCTCTATGGCTTTTTCCCTGTGACTTCAATATCACTAAGTCTTCCTCCACTCTCTTGTGAAATTGTTCTAATATATTCCCTCGATTTCTAGTGGGGTAAAATGTAGACTTGGGTCTATAGCCTATGTGTGAGTTTTTGATGTTATCATGTATGTTACTATCCTTTTCCAACTGGTACAGAGATAAAAAATCCACTGCATCCTTAACCTGAAAGTAATCATTCTCCTCCCGTCTATCAACATTGATTTTAGTCTGTGCAGCATCTGACTCTACCAATTCTGTATTGAAAAACTTTTTTAATGTTAATTTGCGAACCAATCTGTTCACATCAAGCAAAGTCTCGAACACGTCAAAATCTACTGAGGGTACAAAATTAAGACCCAACCTAAGTACTTCTAACTCTGATTCTTCTAATGTGACACTTGATAAGTTTATTATTTTTAAACTCTGTATTTGTTCTTCTTCCCTCTCCTTAATGTGTACCTCTCCCTCTGAGCCTGGGGCTGCTCTCCTCCCTGCATCGTTTGAGATCTGAGTATCCCACCTCTCCCCCTTCCGCCCCCTCCCTGTCCGGCTGCGGCCTCGTGAAAAACCTGCGGCTGCTCTATGTTTACCCCTTGTTTAGGGTGTCCATCTTTCTCAAGAACTCTGCCATATCTATTTCTACCAGCCTGCTTATGTTTGTGTGTGCCTTCATTTGCTTTTGCCTGTGGAAGTTGGGGCTGTGGGTTATGGTGTATGTCTAATGTATTTATCACATCAATATCATTAGTTAATTCGGCCTCATCTGATGAGGGCCCACTTGTCATAAAGTCCACAAACTCTTGTACTTCATATTCATCATTAGACTCAGGGTCCGTATCTGAAAAAGTCACTTGTTTCTTGGTACTTGGAGGCTGTTGTTGCATTTGTGTCTCTTTGGGCTCTATGTCACTCCCTCTGTACTGCCTACGTTGTCGTCTGTTTCTTTTGTTCTGTTGTATATTCTTTAGGTAAACCCTATTATGGGTATAATCCTCTGAATCCCTCGTAAATTTACGAAACTTTAATTTATCAATGTCTCTTTTCATATTGTCTACAGTTTGTTTAAGTAGATTGTCTAGTTTCTCATAACTGTTATGTCCCACAAAGCTGTTTAGATCTTTTTGTATGTCTTGTATGGAATGTCTTGCCTCCATCAGTTTTTGTTCTTTGTGTTTTATTATTAGGTGCATAAGCCTTATTGAGCACTCTGTGAGTATGTCGTTCCACTCATTAAGAAAAGCATCATCCACCTGTAGGAAAGTTGGCCTTTTCTTTAACCTTAGGCCCCGAGGTATCATATTTAGATCTATATATTTTTCTAGTGATTTTTTATCCCACCATGTTTGATACTCTTTCATCAGAGCTTTTTCCATTTTTAAGAACACCTCTGAAATTTCCTTAACCTCATTATCAGGATTGAATATGTCTTTTAATGTGGGTCTGCTTTTTTCCAATTCCTCTAAGGGTAAGAGTGAATAATAATTGCTGGTAGCCATGTTTTAAATTACCTTTTACCACTATTACTCTATTATCAAAACTTGTGGTGTTCAGGTACGAAGTAATAATAAAGTGAAGAAAGTTTATTACTTTAAAGTGACTATAGTTGTCACTTGTTCACATTAATGCTCATCCCACAGTTGTCACTATGTTATTACAACCTTCAGAAGTGACATTCGTACTGTAATCCAAAAGTGTTCTAGTGTCCCTTTATGTGCTCAGTCCATATCAGAGATAGAGTAAATACCAAAAAAGTTGCACACTATGTAGTGAGCTAAAGGAATCTTACCGCTCTCGGTGACACCCTATCTTCTCCGATCACTATCCGGATCGTCCAATCTCCCTCTGTCGTTTTCGGAAGGACAAAGTGCTGCTAGGCTGGCTCCCAGCGGCTCTTCACGGCTTCTCTACTCCAATATTTCAATTTGAAGGTGCCGACTACTGCTGCTCTGCCTCCTCTCCCCTCACCAGTGTGTCGGCGTCTGACGTCACCCGGCCTGTTCGGTCACGTGACTTCCTCTCTGCCTCTGGTATCGGGGTATTGCAAAATCCTCCGCTCCGTAAGATCTAGGGAATGTCTCCTTCAGTTGGGGTGTCACCGGTCCTGGCAGCCCACTTTGGAAGTCATGTGGGGTAACCCAGATGCCACTGGGATTTGTTTGCAAAAATAAGTCTTACTTAAACCTGGCCGGACGGCACTCTCCTATGCCGTATTGCAGCAATCACCAAAGGAAAACGGCACAGGTGTAAAACTTAAAAATATGGATTCCTGACAGATATCAGTGTTACACTGCAACTCGCTAATTTTGAAAAAAAAAAATGGTTTGGAAATAGCAAAGTGCTACTTGTACTTATTGCCCTATAACTTGCAAAAAAAGCAAAGCACATGTAAACATTGGGTATTTATAAACTCAGGACAACATTTAGAAACTATTTAGCATGGGTGTTTTTTGGTGGTTGTAGATATGTAACAGAGTTTGGGGGTCAAAGTTAGAAAAAGTGTGTTTTTTTTCCATTTTTTTTTCATCATATTTTATAATTAGTTTTATAGTAAATTATAAGATATGATGAAAATAATGGTATCTTTAGAAAGTTCATTTAATGGCGAGAAAAACAGTATATAATATGTGTGGGTACAGTAAATGAGTAAGAGGAAAATTACAGCTAAACACGAACACCACAGAAATGTAAAAATAGTCTTGGTCCCAAACAGTAAGAAAATTATAAAAGTGCTATGGTTATTAAGGGGTTAAAAATAATAATGTTGTTTTTTTTTCAGGCGTAGAGATTATTTTCCCAGTTGAACCATTATTTTATTTCAAATCTAAAAATTATTTGTATTACATTTCTGTCATATAAAAACCAAAAAGTGTAAACAGATCTCTAATTACTTAATTACTTTTATATACTATGGTGATTATTATAATTTGTTTGTAAAGCGCCATTAAATACCATGGGTCCATGAGTGCCTAGTTTATCAGTGATGAAGAGTTATGAGGCCTATGAGTAAATATATGCATGAACGTAGGCC
Source organism: Bombina bombina (assembly GCF_027579735.1). Taxonomy (NCBI): domain Eukaryota; kingdom Metazoa; phylum Chordata; class Amphibia; order Anura; family Bombinatoridae; genus Bombina; species Bombina bombina. The sequence continues at coordinate 1,024,670,689 of NC_069499.1, read as the reverse complement.
TAATATAAAGAGAACAATGTTATGGTATTAAAACTGAATTCAAAACTTTTTCCATGTATAATGAAAGCATTCGAAAATACTGTGTCTGAGAAGAAACTTCCTCTATTAAAGGGACAGTTTAGTCAAAATTAAACTTTCATGATTCAGATAGGGCATGTAATTCTAAACAACTTTCCACTTTACTTTTATCATCAAATTTGCTTTGTTCTCTTGGTATTCTTAGTTGAAAGTTAAACCTAGGTAGGCTCATATGCTAATTTTTAAGCCCTTGAAGGCCGCTTCTTATCTGAATGTGTTTGACAGTTTTTCACATCTAGAGGACTATGTGTGCCATATAGATAACATTGTGTTCACGCCCATGGAGTTACTTATGAGAGGGCACTGATTGGTTAAAAAGCATGTCTGTCAAAAGAACTGATATGAGGGTCCAGTCTGGAGAGGCTTAGATACAGGGTAATCACAGAGGTAAAACGTATATTAATATGCAAAATAGGGGTATGGGTAATAAAGGGATAATCTATATTTTTAAACAATAACAATTATGGAGTAGACTGCCCCTTTAATGTAATATAAGGTTTGCTTCACCACAATTTTAAAGTCAAGGAATGTTACAACTCTCAGTCAGAGATATCCTATATTATAAAAGGCCAAGTGTTTGTCTGAAGCCGTCATGCGCAGTAGAGACAAACACTTGGCCTTGAGATAGGGAGCGCGAGGTACACAGCATACAAGCAGCTGTGAGATAGGGAGCGCGAGCTGCTCAACAGCTGTGAGGTCTGCTGCGTGAGAAGCGGCAACGCGCTCCCCAGACCTCACAGCTGTTTGTGGCCGACGGGAGCGTCGCGTGGGGCGTGGCCGGGCGTCGCGAGGGGCGTGGCCGGGCGTCGCGAGGGGCGTGGCCGGGCGGGTGTTGCCGCAATGGGGCGTGGCCGGGCGGGGTCCCGCGAAGACAGAGCCAGAGAGGGAGCAGGAGGGGGGGGGGGGAGAGCCAAAGAGAAGGGGGGGGCAGAGAGCCAAAGAGGAGGGGGGGGCAGAGAGCCAAAGAGAAGGGGGGGGCAGAGAGCCAAAGAGAAGGGGGGGCAGAGAGCCAAAGAGAAGGGGGGGGCAGAGAGCCAAAGAGAAGGGGGGGGCAGAGAGCCAAAGAGAAGGGGGGGCAGAGAGCCAAAGAGAAGGGGGGGCAGAGAGCCAAAGAGAAGGGGGGGCAGAGAGCCAAAGAGAAGGGGGGGGCAGAGAGCCAAAGAGAAGGGGGGGGCAGAGAGCCAAAGAGGAGGGGGGGGCAGAGAGCCAAAGAGAAGGGGGGGGGCAGAGAGCCAAAGAGAAGGGGGGGCAGAGAGCCAAAGAGAAGGGGGGGGCAGAGAGCCAAAGAGAAGGGTGGGGCAGAGAGCCAAAGAGAAGGGGGGGGGCAGAGAGCCAAAGAGAAGGGGGGGCAGAGAGCCAAAGAGAAGGGGGGGCAGAGAGCCAAAGAGAAGGGGGGGGCAGAGAGCCAAAGAGAAGGGGGGGGCAGAGAGCCAAAGAGAAGGGGGGGCAGAGAGCCAAAGAGAAGGGGGGGCAGAGAGCCAAAGAGAAGGGGGGGGGGCAGAGAGCAAAAGAGAAGGGGGGGGGAGAGAGAGCCAAAGAGAAGGGGGGGCAGAGAGTCAAAGAGAAGGGGGGGGGAGAGAGAGACAAAGAGAAGGGGGGGCAGAGAGCCAAAGAGAAGGGGGGGCAGAGAGCCAAAGAGAAGGGGGGGCAGAGAGCCAAAGAGAAGGGGGGGGGCAGAGAGCCAAAGAGAAGGGGGGGGGCAGAGAGCCAAAGAGAAGGGGGGGCAGAGAGCCAAAGAGAAGGGGGGGCAGAGAGCCAAAGAGAAGGGGGGGCAGAGAGCCAAAGAGAAGGGGGGGGCAGAGAGCCAAAGAGAAGGGGGGGGCAGAGAGCCAAAGAGAAGGGGGGGCAGAGAGCCAAAGAGAAGGGGGGGCAGAGAGCCAAAGAGAAGGGGGGGGGGGCAGAGAGCAAAAGAGAAGGGGGGGGAGAGAGAGCCAAAGAGAAGGGGGGGCAGAGAGTCAAAGAGAAGGGGGGGGAGAGAGAGACAAAGAGAAGGGGGGGAGAGAGAGCCAAAGAGAAGGGGGGGGGGGAGAGAGCCAAAGAGAAGGGGGGGAAGAGAGCCAAAGAGAAGGGGGGGAAGAGAGCCAAAGAGAAGGGGGGGAGAGCCAAAGAGAAGGGGGGGAGAGCCAAAGAGCCAAAGAGGAAAAAGAGCCAAAGAGGAAAAAGAGCCAAAAAGGAGAGAGAGCCAAAGAGGGGGGAGAGAGAGCCAAAGAGGGGGGAGAAAGAGCCAAAGAGGGGGGGGGGGAGAGAGCCAAAGGGGGGGAGAGAGCTAAAGGGGGGGAGAGCCAAAGAGGGGGGAGAGAGAGAGCCAAAGAGGAAAGAGAGCCAAAGAGGAGAGCAAAAGAGGGGAGAGAGACAAAGAGGGGGGAGAGAGAGCCAAAGAGGGGGGGGCAGAGCCAAAGAGGGGGGGGGGGGAGCCAAAGAGGGGGGGAGAGAGCCAAAGAGGTGGGGAGAGCGCCAAAGAGGGGGGAGAGAACAAAAGAGGGGGGAGAGAGCCAAAGAGGGGAGGGGAGAGCAAAAGAGGGGGGGGGAGAGCCAAAGAGGGGGGGATCCAAAGGGGAGGGGAGAGCCAAAGAGGGGGGAGAGAGAGAGCCAAAGAGGAGAGAGAGCCAAAGAGGGGGGGAGAGAGAGCCAAAGAGGGGGGAGAGAGAGCCAAAGGGGGGGGGGAGCCAAAGGGGGGGGAGCCAAAGAGGGGGGAGAGAGAGCCAAAGAGGAGAGAGAGCAAAAGAGGGGAGAGAGCCAAAGAGGGGGGGGGAGAGCCAAAGAGGGGGGGGAGCCAAAGAGGGGGGGGGAGCCAAAGAGGGGGGAGGAGAGCCAAAGGGGGGGGGGAGAGCCAAAGAGGGGGGAGAGAACAAAAGAGGGGGGAGAGAGAGCAAAAGAAAGGATGGAGAGAGCCAAAGAGGGGAGAGAGAGAGCAAAAGAGGGGAGAGAGAGAACAAAGGAGAGGGGGGAGAGAAAGCAAAAGAGAGGGGGGAAAGAAAGCAAAAGAGAGGGGGGAAGAGAGAGCAAAAGAGAGGGGGGAGAGAGCAAGGGGTGGGACCGCTGTTCTGAAAAAAATGGCCCGTGTACACGGGCTTTAGTACTAGTTCTTTTATAATTTAGAATCCCATAAAAAGTTTGATCATCTGAAACAGGGATGAACAACTTGCAGCCTGAGGGCACTAGTTTGGTGACCGCTGGTAAAAATGAGCACTAAGAATGTGTGATTTGTAGTCCTGGGAAAAAGCAAAATTAAAACTGTGCTTTGGGGTTGACACAAAGCTAATGTGCCCTCTGGAGGGGAGAACAGCAACTTTTACTAAATCCGTGCAGCGCCACTGGACATTGGACATTATTATTTCTTAGTTAAATAGTCATAAATTGAATAATGGTCCTTAAGGATTCCTAAATATTGATCTGCAGCCCCATGTATTAGGAAGATGGCCATCACTGATCTAAAATGTCTGCTACCAACTCAAAAAGTAATAAGTTATATTTTTCAATATAGTTCTTAAATGTTAAAGGGACAGGAAACCCCAAAATTTTCTTTTATGATTTGGATAGAGCATACAATTTTAAAGAACTTTCCATTTTACTTCTATTCTGAAATGTGCTTCATTATTTAGTTATCCTATGCTGAAGGAGCAGCATTGCACTACTGGCAGCTAGCTGCACACATCTAGTTAGCCAATCACAAGAGACAATCTGTGCAGACACCAATCAGCAACTAGCTCCCACTAGTGTATGATATGTGTGTATACTTTTTCAACAAGGGATACAAAGAGAACGAAGTACATTTGAAAATAGAAGTAAATTTAAAAGTGTCTTGAAATGACAAGCTCTATCTGAATCATGCAAGTTTAATTTTGATTTTCCTATCCCTTTAACCCCTTAATGACCACAGCACTTTTCCATTTTCTGTCCGTTTAGGACCAAGGCTATTTTTACATTTCTGCGGTGTTTTTGTTTAGCTGTAATTTTCCACTTACTCATTTACTGTACCCACACATATTATATACCGTTTTTCTCGCCATTAAATAGACTTTCAAAATATACCATTATTTTCATCATATCTTATAATTTACTATAAAAAAAATTATAAAATATGAGGAAAAAATGGAAAAAAACACACTTTTTCTAACTTTGACCCCCAAAATCTTTTATACATCTACAACAACCAAAAAAAAACCATGCTAAATAGTTTCTAAATTTTGTCCTGAGTTTAGAAATACCCAATGTTTACACGTTCTTTGCTTTTTTTGCAAGTTATAGGGCCATAAATACAAGTAGCACTTTGCTATTTCCAAACCACTTTTTTTCAAAATTAGCGCTAGTTACATTAGAACACTGATATCTTTCAGGAATCCCTGAATATCCATTGACATGCATATATTTTTTTTTAGAAGACATCCCAAAGTATTGATCTAGGCCCATTTTGGTATATTTCATGCCACCGTTTCACTGCCAAATGCGATCAAATAAAAAAAATTGTTCACTTTTTCACAATTTTTTTCACAAACTTTAGGTTTCTCACTGAAATTATTTACAAAAAACTTATGCAATTATAGCATACATGGTTGTAAATGCTTCTCTGGGATCCCCTTTGTTCATAAATAGCAGACATATATGGCTTTGGTTTTGCTTTTTACTAATTAGAAGGCTGCTAATTGCGACTGCGCACCACACGTGTATTATGCCCAGCAGTGAATGGGTTAATTAGGGAGCATGAAGGGAGCTTCTAGGGTTAATTTTAGCTTTAGTGTAGTGTAGTAGACAACCCCAAGTATTGATCTAGGCCCATTTTGGTATATTTCATGCCACCATTTCACCGCCAAATGCGATCAAATTAAAAAAAACGCTAAATTTTTCACAATTTTAGGTTTCTCACTGAAATTATTTACAAACAGCTTGTGCAATTATGGCACAAATAGTTGTAAATGCTTCTCTGGGATCCCCTTGGTTCAGAAATAGCAGACATATATGACTTTGGCGTTGCTTTTTGGTAATTAGAAGGCCGCTAAGTGCTGCTGCGCATCACACGTGTATTATGGCTAGCAGTGAAGGGGTTAATTAGGTAGTTTGTAGGGAGCTTGCAGGGTTAATTTTAGCTTTAGTGTAGAGATCAGCCTCCCACCTGACACATCAGACCCCCTGATCCCTCCCAAACAGCTCCCTTCCCTCCCCCACCCTACAATTGTCCCCGCCATCTTAAGTACTGGCAGAATATCTGCCAGTACTAAAATAAACGTTTTAAAAAAAAAAAAAAAAAATCTTTAGCATATTTACATATGCTTTGTAGGATCCCCCCTTAGCCCCCAACCTCCCTGATCCCCCCCAAAACAGCTCTCTAACCCCCCCTCTGCATTATTGGGGGCCATCTTGGGTACTGGCAGCTGCTTTGGGTTAGCATGACCTAAGAGCTCTAGTTAACTGTTTTGCAAAACCATAAAGTGTTACAAAACACATCAAAAATACATTACAATGTACAGTTACACTCACAATAACACCATCTTAAAAAAAATTATTAAAAAAAATATTTCACAAAAAAGTTATAAGGGGTCAAAGATATGAGGTCCCAGGTGTTAGAAGAAACAAAAGGCAGGCAAAGGGCTTTACCATAGACATAGATATATATATACATCTCTAAAGATTATGTGAATATATAGAGTTGTAATCAAAATTATTCAACCCCCATTGCAAATCCGGTTTATCTTTAAAATGTACAGACTTTCAGCTGTTTCAATAAACAAATCAAACAAAAGCAATTTCAATAGCTCAACACAATGAATGCTTCAAGTGGTTTCCCCAAATTCAACTGAAAATGCAACTTTTAATTAATTAATTCTGCATTCTCAAAATTATTCAACCCCTGAATAGAATCCCTCACTACAGCAGAAATATGAAAAACAGGTGCTGTCTCAAGGGCTACATTAGTTGCTAGAACACATGAGATATCTGAACTGGCTAGGGGTTTGTTGAGTGTCACATTTGACTACATGGTAGAAATATGGCTAACCCATAAGAATGGTCCAAAAAGTTAAGAGAAGAGATCGTCGCCCCTCACAAACAAGGAACAGGATACAAAAAGATAGCGAAGGCACTGAATAGTCCTAGAGAGACCATTGGAAGCATAGTTTGCAAGTTCAATGCTCAATAGCATATAAATGAGCCACAGAAGTTTTGGGATTCTGTTTTGTGAAGCGATGAAACGAAACTGGAACTTTTCGGCCCGATGGATCAGCGCTATGTCTGGATGAAGAAGAATGAAGCATACGCTGAAAAGAACTCTCTGCCTACAGTTAAGCATGGTGGTGGCTCGGTGATGCACTGGGGCTGCTTTGCATCCTCTGGCACTGGAAACCTGCAACGTGTGGAAGGAAAGATGGATTTATTGAAGTATCAGGAAATACTAGGAGAAAACGTCATGCTGTCTGTAAAGAGGAAGCTGAAGCTTGGGCGTCATTGGACCTTCCAACAGAACAATGATCTCAAGCACACCTCAAATTCCACCCAGGCTTGGTTGCAGAAGAGGTCCTGGAAGATTCTACAGTGGCAATCACAGTAACCTGACTTAAACCCCATAGAAAATCTTTGGTGGGATTTGAAGGCGGTTGCAGCACGCAAAACCCAAGAATATTGCTCATAAGGAATACGCTTAGATTCCTCAGGAACGCTGCCAGAAGCTGGTGTCTGGCTATGCATCTTGTTTGCAGCAAGTCATAACAGCAAAAGGGTGCTGTACTAAGTACTTCAGATGCTTGTCCTGAAGGGGTTAAATAATTTTGAGACTGCAGAATTCATTAAAAGTTGCATTTTTAGCTAAAATTGGGGAAACCACTGAGCTATTTCAATTGCTTTTGTTTGATTTGTTCATTACAAACAGCAGAAAGTCTGTCAATTTTGACAAAATGGGGTCAATTTATTATAGTGCGAGCGGAAATTATACAATGTAGCGTATTATGTCCGCTACACATCGATAAATGCCGACAGCATATGCTCTCTGCATTTATCATTGCTCCAGCAGTTCTTGTGAACTGGTGGTGCAATACCGCCCCCAGCAGATTTGCGGCCAATCGGCCGCTAGCAGGGGTGTCAATCAACCCGATCGTATCCAATGTTCTGCACATAGCATAGGTATAAATATATTTTTTTTCAAAAATGCCATCAGATATACAGTATGTATAAATATGTGAATGTGAAACATTTATATCTGTTTAGCACTCTTCATAATATGCAATTTTGTTTGTGCGTGAGTAGGGTGTTTTCTTGCTCCATTGACTTCTATGTGGGAGTAGGTTATCGTTCGTGCAATATCCTAAATTCAGGCTTTTTACGCGCATCGGGATAGCAAAACATTTTACTTTCAACTTGTCATACGAGCGCAAGCCGACACACACAAAAAGCTTACTTCTAGCGCAGTTAACGCTCCAGTAGCGTTAAAATGTGCTCCTCTTGTAATGTGGCTCTATATCTTGTAAGAAAATAAACATCTCTATCTTATTTTATGATAAAAAAACTATATTTCCAGGGGCTTTTTTTTAAAGATGTGTTTCCTCTTGTAGTAAATTTGTATGTTTCTATGTTCTTCAATACTTTTATTTTATACTGTTTTTTATAAGGGCTATTTAACGATTCTTACATTTGAGGAATTGAAAGCACAGTTGTCTGAAATAGAAATGTATTCTTATTTTATTTTATTAGAACTTTATTTTCCTTGTGTAATAACAACTTTCCAATGCTATCTTTCTGATAAAAACCTTGTTATTTAGCACTAAAATATGACAGTTTAGTAAATTAATTTAATTTATGGGAAATCTCATTTAATTCTGATTAGAAATAATTATACATTAGCTTATCCACCAAATTATTAATCATCAGTAAATGACTACCTGTAATGATTATAATAATTGCATTTTTTTAAATTCCTATTTTAAAACTGATGTAAAAAGTTTTCTTTATCAGCTATCCATTTGTTATAGGTAGAACTAGACAGAAACATCTCCTATATTTAGGGCTAGATTTATCAAAGGCTAGGCAAACTCTGTATGTTCTTCGCCTGTAACTGCGCCCCAGCTCACCTCCGGAGAGGCGCACATGTGCGCCTAAATTTATCAAAAAAATAGACGTAACTTTGCGCAGGCGAGCTGGGGCGTAGTAATGATAAATTGCGCCTGTCGGGAACAGCATTTACTCCCTATTTACTCCCTATAAATATTTGCGCCGCCATGTTTTGATTATTAAAAAAACGTTTTTTAGGTAACTAATTAGCTAATATTTATATTACACAATGTTTCTGTGCTGTTTGTGCCATAAGTTGACACAAAAATGTATATATCAATATATCGATATATACATATAAAACTTTTAGTACCATATGTGCCTGTGGAAGCACAAATTACTGGGAATAAGAGTATCTTCTTTGCGCTGAACTTTTGAAAAATTAGTTAAAAGAGTAAAGTTCTGCATCTCAAGATGTAAAAGCATGTATTATAATGGTGTTCGACTGAGTCTGTATTGCGAAATATACAACACGCAATTACAGCCGGAATTATCAGCGCAAAGCAATGATGAATAAGCAACTGGGCGTATTTGTAGGTCGGGCTGTTAAATTACGCTGATTACTAATGTATATTGGTGCACTCGGGAGCGCGCCTGTGCGCCTAGGCGAATGCAAGTGAAGTGCGAAGAAGTTTCTTTCAGATTTGCGCAATTATAGGCGCAGAGTACTTTGATAAATATGAGGATCCGTTTGTATGCGTTATTTTGGACGATATTAGAGGAGAATGGCTTTGATAAATCTAGCCCTTAGAGTTATACTCACAAACGGCTAGATCACAAGTGAGGCACTATCTTACATGGATATAAAACCCAATTTTTTCTTTCATGATTCAGATGGAGTATGCACTTTAAAGCAACTTTCTAATTTACCCCTATTATCAAATTTTATTCGTTCTCTTGTTATCTTTATTTGAAAAAGCAGGGATTTAAGCTTAGGAGCCGGCCCATTTTTAGTTCAGCACCTGGGTAGCGCATACTGATTGGTAGCTACATTTACATTTATTCCCTAGTAATTGACTCTGAATCCTCCTTGCATAGTAAGTAGCCACACGCTCATTACTGAATAACTCACTAAGGCTGTGATTAAGACTTTCCCTTAGGTGTGCCTCCTACTCCTATGATGTAATCAATGTCTCTTAGACCTGCGCCCCTTAGACTCTCCATATTTTCAACATTGTTGAAATTTGACACAGCCCATCTGTAAGTAGTTGTCACATTAGGATTGATTAAGTCTTATACACAATAAAAGTAAGAAACAGATTGTGTAAATCTTACTGGTTGTGCAATAGTATAAATGACTGCTTAGGCGACATTAACATGAAGTGTATGGGGGTCTATAACATGTATCCGGATTGAGGGCCATCTGTAATAATGTAAAGTTTAGATATAGTGGGATTAGATGAACAAAGAAGTATAACATGAAGTTTCCTCTTTTATATAAATTATTGTATACATTGTACTTGCGCTCTGAATGTAACTTCAATCATGTTTTCTATACTTGGGTTGATTATTGCTGTTGTTATCAGCATGTAACCATGGCAACTGAATTTTGGTGCATTTTCAGAGGTTGGGGGTTGGTCTGTTTGGTCTATCTAAATCTGTACGTTTGGGTCACTCCTATTTGGTCTGAGGAAGAGGTTACACCCCCCAAAAAGTCACTGTTATTTTTTTATAAAACTAATTTGTTTTTGTTTTTGAAAATCTAGTGAGAGCAGTATGTATTTGTTCTTCATCTAATTTTTGGATCTGGCACCCTGGCTGCTGACACTGATGTAGTGAGAGTACAGATACCTTTGGACTGTTAGACTATTTGGAAGGAGACTCTAGATGATAAGAAAGGTGCAAACAGTGCTCCAACAAGATGAGAAGAGAAGTGAAAAAATGGAAAGAACACAGACCTCTAATATAGTATTTTTAATTACAACGAGCCCAGTAAAAAAATACATCTGTTCACTTTGATTTACCTCATAGGTATGAGGTATTTTACCTGCAAGGGGGGGGGAATAAATTCCCTATCTGTGGTAATGATGATATTTTATCAATATAACAGCAACATTTCCACAACAGGGTTAGCCCCTTGTAACCAATCCCCAAATTAACCAGAAAAGTGAACATAAATCTTAAAAAACATAATATATATTCAATCCCTGTGGGATCCTTTGAATAATACCCCTATCACTTTATGAGGATTAACACAACTGCTATCTTCCGCTTCTTAGAGTTTCACCGTTTTTTTGTTTTTTATGGATATACAGGATGAAAATGACACATTTCAAAGCTTTGTTTATGATAGTGTGTGAGAAGGATGACATTTCTGTAGATATCAGGATATGTTGGCTATGTTACTGCATGTAAATGTGTGATTTTACTGACTATCTATATGCATCTCAGGAAAAGTATGTGTAGGCTAATGTGAAGAGATGAGGTCACTGTTTATCTTTCCACCATTATGTCAGTTCATATCACCAGAATGTGTACATTTGACTTTCTGTAGGGGTAGTGAGCTTACATTTTGCATAGTTGCCTTGTTTCTCACCTTTCATTATTTATACAGAGGGAAGATGGGAACGTACTCTTGTCTCAGCTTGTTTTTATTCACCAAGTCAATTCATTCCTCATGGTTTCTTCTCAATGACACAGTTTAATTGTTAACATTTCAGAACTTTTATTACAATTTCCATAAAGCTTAAAAAAATACTGAATTACATTTTCTTTCATACGTTTAAAATTGGTTTTAATATTTTTGCTTTTATGATTGCGAGTTTATTTAACTCTTGTTAATGCACAGATGCACAGTAAAGTCACGTATTATCTGCTGAACTGAACTGGGAATAAAAAGCAGCCCTGGTGCTTATATAGTGATCTGGAAAAGACACTTCAAACAGTTTGTCACTCTATCTCCCAGTGTGACTTGTCTAGACACTAGAAACCATTTAAAGGTGGGCTTCTAAAAAGGTGCATGGTCTAGGTAAGCCCATCTTAAAATGTGGGTCGCAACTCCATATGGGATTGCTTAACTCGAATGTGGGGGTCGCAAAAAATTCAGGAAGGCTCGCGTAAGAAAAGGCCTCATGATTCCATAATTCATCCCGCGATCTTAAAGGGACATGAAACACAAATTCTTTCTTTCATGATTTAAAAAGAGCATGCAATTTTAAACAACTTTCTAATTTACTACTATTTTATAATTTGCTTCATTCCTTTAATATCCTTTGTTGAAAAGCATATCTAGATCGGCTCAGTAGCTGCTGATTGGTGGCTGCACATAGATGCCTTGTGTGATTGGCTCCCCCATGTGCATTGCTTTTATTTAACAAAGGATATCTAAAGAATAAAGTAAATTAGATAATAGAAGTAAATTGGAATGTTGTTTAAAATTGTACTCTCTTTGTGAATCATGAAAGAATTTGTTTGGGTTTATTGTCCCTTTAAGGCCGGTCTTAAGGGTGTGCGACCTGTGCCATTGCACAGGGCACACACTCCAAGCGCCGGCTCCCTGCTTCCTCCCAGCACTCCCTCTTTCCCTCCTCTGCCGCAGTGCTGGGAGGAAGTGATGATATGTCACTTTCTCCCAGCGCACTGTTCTGCTCAGGAGAGAAGAGAGAGCCCTGCAGAGAAGGTCCTTGCCCTGCAGGTATGGTAGGAGGCCTATCTTTGTACGAGTTGTAAGGGAGAGTACTGGTAGCTACACTTAGAAATCAGTATCAAACTCCCATGAAGGTTTTTTTTTCCCTGTCACCATGGCTCACATATTAACCTGGTCCCTGGGTAAGCAAAATTGCTTTCAGGTGTTATCAGATCTACTTCATCAAGCCTTCTATACTTTTTGTTTCCCAATCTTGGATTTCAAGAGATCCGGTGAAGACAAAGACTTTAATATGTAATCAAAATCTCTCAGACCAGGGCTTTTCAGTTTTTCTTTCCTTGCATGCAGGAAACAAACCAGCTTTTATGAATATCCATATACAAGCACAGATGAGTCCATTAGTAACTCATGGGGGAGTATGGAAGGGAGGGTATGACCATGGAAGGGGGTATGAATATGAAGGGGAGTATGGAAGGAGCAGGGGAGTGAGCAGGGGAGTGGGGAGTATAAGCATGGAAGGGGGAGTATAAGCATGGAAGGGGGTATGAATATAAAGGGGGAGTATGGAAGGAGCAGGGGAGTGAGCATGGAAGGGGTGGAGTATAAGCATGGAAGGGGGGAGTATAAGCATGGAAGGGGGTATGAATATGAAGGGGGAGTATGGAAGGAGCAGGGGAGTGAGCATGGAAGGGATACAGCTGCATCGGTTCACTAGCAGCACCACCCCCATAACTTGTAGCTGGCCAGCCCCAGTTGCTATGGCCCACCAGGAAAACTCTTGGTGTCTTGATAGGCCAACCCAGACCATCAATTTTGTGCACAAACTGTGTAATAAAAAGGATTGAAGTTATCCCTGGTGTCATGAATACCTCAAGATTTAGATGCTTAGGGGTTAATATTTTTTAGCCTGTGGGCTAAAAACATTTGTTTTTTTCAAGAAGAAATGTGTTGCTGTGTTTATGTGCTGTGTGTGTGTTTTTCCTTTGATAAACCAGATGCCCCTAATAAATAGTTTATAAGGTCCACTTCACCAAATGTTATTGTGTATGCATTGATGCATCAAGAAAAATAAAAGTGTCAGCTCAAGAGACAATAAGCAGTGCATTCTCCCCAGAGCAGATAAGGTTAATAAGAGGACACTAGTGCCATTTAACATATGCTTTTAAACATGCTATGACACTAGATGAGGGAAATATGACAACCATGACATATTTGGTACCAAACTAATTCTCAGGATGTCCCTGGGAAGTTGCATATATAGGTGAATGTGCTAAATATGTACAGAAGTTGTAAGGTGTTCTATGATTTCAGCCAAAGGTGCTAAGCTTTATGACCGGTCGTAAAGGAGAGCGGTGGATATTTTCCTAACCCCCTCTGCAAGAAGGTTGGCTCAAGCAATGATATCATGGAAAGAGGTATAAAATTTTGTGTTTAACAATTCAGGGTGTTCATTCTTCATGGGAGACTGTACACTACAGAGTGAGTGACCATTTTTTCCTGTCATCTCCCTGGCGCAGATACTTACTGCTAGGAAAGTATAAGGTTTCTGTTATGTCTCCTTTTTATTTTTAAAACTGTTTGCTTGTGTATAATTCTATTTGTTAACATCGTTTTATTTATAATGCATTGTGCTAATTTTTCGCATAATAAATCATTCAATTATTACGTTTTTTTGCCTTTGTCTAATATTTGAACCACGTTACTGAAAGAGACTGGTAGTGTTAGTACTGTGATTTTAGGTTATTTTTTGCTAAATTGTATCTGGGTTTTTTCTTAAGATTTCCCATAAATAAATCCTAAGTGGTGGCAGCAGCTTAGAGATAGTTTTAGTTTAGTTTGGGTAGCAGTAAAAGGGGAGTTTGGGGCATTTTTTCTAAGTCTAGTACAGACTAGAGAGTGTTGTTAACCCTTGCACCCATTGAACAAATAGCAATTGAGGGATTCAAGGATGCACTGGTAGCTGATAGATGTTGCAAAAACCTTATTGAAGAAAACATTAAAAGTTCATCACTGAACAAACTTCATTTCATAGACAAGTGAGAGGTGCTAGTTCCACCCCAGGGACTGCTTGCTGACGCGTTTCGGCTCCAAGGGCCGTAATCGTAGCGACATGGCTACGATTACGGCCCTTGGAGCCGAAACACGTCAGCAAGCAGTCCCTGGGGTGGAACTAGCACCTCTCACTTGTCTATGAAATGAAGTTTGTTCAGTGATGAACTTTTAATGTTTTCTTCAATAAAGTTTTTGCAACATCTATCAGCTACCAGTGCATCCTTGAATCCCTCAATTGCTACATGTTAAAGAAACGGAGGATTTGCACGGAGTTACAGGTGATTATTCCTGTAAGCATAGTCCACTCACCTCTCGCGAGAGTTGAAGCATTGGGGAGAGATAGTGACGTCAGACGCCGAGAAACCTCGAGGCTGGAAAACGGAGCACAGCCTAGCGGAGCAGTTGGTTTGTTTTCTGCAGTCCGCATATAGGACCACATCAGCAGAATAAGGTACCGTGGTGCTGGGAAACTCTGAAGCCTGTGGGAGGTAAGGTCTATCTTTGAAGTACGTCTACACTGTCGTTTGCGCCCCGAAGTAGAGGTGAGTGGTGAAGAAGCGGACTTGATTCATGCTAGAAATACAGTTCTTAAATGCTCACAGATACTTTTGGGAGTGAATTGGTGCCGATATCGTTTGTAAATTTACCCATTGAACAAAGTCACAGGCTTGCCTGTGACAGATTAGTGAAAGTAGAAAGGGTCTGTTAACCCTGGTGGTCACACTTGGATATGAAAAAAAGCAGTAATTTAATATGCTAAAAATATTTTTTCAATGAAAATGGTTAATAAATATGCTTATATTTAATTTAAATCTAGCAGCGTATACATTTTTTTTTAACAACTGATACTTCTCTATTATTTACCAACTACCATAGCTCACTAGGTGGAGAAAGACAAAAATTGGTATATTTGCTGCAGGAAGACAATTTTTTCAGAAAAACTAAATACTGAATCGCCCACTGTAAGGTGTGAAAAAGGAAATGTTTGAGTATACTGCCTTTTCATCCTTACATTTAATGCACTCAAGAGATCCCTTTACATTTTGTCCTATTTTTATAATGACACCCATGAGACCTTTCTGCTCCACCAACAATTACATACAGGATTTCTCTGATGTTGAAGCTAGGGCTGGAGAAATGTTCAGTCCTTTCCCAATAATGTAATGAGAGAGAGAGAGAGAGAGAGAGAGAGAGAGAGAGAGAAATACCTATGTACCCGATGATCTAAAGACCTCTGCTCTGGCAGTTATAACTGTGAGGTTCCTTAAACAATTTTAGAAGGGCAAATATTAGCTTGAGAGCTGTTTATTTTACTATGCACAGTTCTGGATGTGAAGGAGAGGCATGTGCATTGCAATAAAATGTTTAAAAAAAGCGCTCAGAGATTTTGTGTGATTTCTCTCCATGCAAATGTGTTTTTAGTTATCAGGCATGATCAACAGGCTAATGGAGGGGCAAAATAATCGGGATCCATGACCCACATGAAGGCAATGGGACAAACGCCTACAGTGTTAGGGACAGGGAGAGAAAGGGTACAGCAGCACCGTATGCTTGAAGAGCTGAGGCGGACTTCAACAGATTTAGAAACTAAGAGATGTTAAAGGGATAGAAAACACAAACAATGTTATTGTTTAAAAATATAGATAATCCCTTTATTTACCATTCCCCAGTTTTTCATAACGATCACACTGTTATAGAAATGTCATTTTTACATCTGTAATTACCTTGTATCTAAGCTTCTGCTGACTGCCTCCTTATCTCAGATCTTTTGACAGACTTGCATTTTAGGCAATTAGTGCTGACTCTTAAATAACTTCACGTGTGTGAGCACAATGTGATCTATATGGCACACATAAACTAATGCCCTCTAGCTGTGAAAAACTGTCAAATGCATTCAGATAAGAGGCTGCCTTCAAGGGCTTAGAAATTAGCATATGAGCCTACTTATGTTTAACTTTCAACTAAGAATACAAAGAGAAGCAAATCTGATGATAAAAGTAAATTAGAAAGTTGTTTAAAAAATTACATCTGAAGCATTAAAAGTTTAATTTGGACTTTACTATCCATTTAAGATCAGATATTGCATTAGTAGAAACTAGACTGCTTTATTGTACATGCTGTTTGTGGAGCAAATGAATAGCATTTAGGGTTGCCAAGTGTCCAGTATTTCAGCAGGCTGTCCAGTAAAATCTATATAAAATAACAGACTCTTAAATGTCTAGTTTTTTATGTGCTCTGTCCCTCTATGCATTAGAAATATGATCCAGAAAAAAAGCGAGATTGCACATGTAGTGCTCTATGTGTTACTGGTAAACAAGGAGGACAGTAAAATACATCACTGTCTTATGTATTTATGGGGAGGGGGTTTTAACTTACTACTCTGCCTAGGTTACATGCAGCCACTGGATTAAAATCTTTACTCTTTTTGTTTCACTGAGAACCATAGGGGTATTACAAACTCTGGTTGTGCACTATTGGTAGGGGGTCGAATCGCTGTTTTGTGTGTAAATGGCAGCCAAAGAAGCATGTTCAATGGTGGTACCTGAGGTAAAGCTTTGGACATGGCTCATTATGTGGCTCCATCTAACACCTGTGCTCAGTCACCTACAAACTATTTTATTAGAGGATAAATGGCAACCCTGGTCACATGAGTGGCCAAACCCACCCCACTCCTCTTCAAAAATTGTCCTGAACTTGAAAGGTGACAACTCTAAATGCAATTCATGCCTGGCACATATTGTCTAACTCCCTCTAGGTGAGTATAAAGAGAATACTGCCTACAAAAATATAAACAAAATCAAGAAACAATATTTATCAGAGCAATGTAGTTATCCTCAGTAGTTGTTCACCAGAAACATGACAAATACAACAACAATTACTTGTGCTGGTTATTAAGAAAAACATGCTACAATATCTGTGCAGTCTAATCAACATATCCCACGCATGAAAAACGTTATTGCAAAAGATGTGATCACTTTTCCAAGAAGCATTTTTGCAATCAAATGTATTTAGCAAAAATAATTATAAATGAGAATGAAATACACTGTTGTTCATTTCAAATTCCACTGTTACTATGTAAGTGTTTTCTTATACATGTGTAACTAGGCATCTATTATTAAAGATAAAGGGCTAGATTACATGTGAGGCGCAATCTTCCGAATGCTAATGTTGGGGCAAATTGCGCTTTTTGGGGCGTACTTTAAAAAAAAACCTTGATATTACAAGTTGAAAGGAAATGCTAATGCACGGGTGCAATCGCTATTTGCACTTTGGTAAACACCACATAAAAAATGCATGTCACAGTATAGTAACACTCATATTAGCACTCTGTGATTAAAATGATTGCTTAAAAATATTGCATTCAAAAGTTATGACTTTGTGCACATGGGCACAGTCGTGCTGGAATAGGAAAAGACATTTCCCAAACCATTACCACAATGCAGATTCATCACTCCAGAAAACTCATTTTCACTGCCCCAGAGTCCAGTGGAAACCCATTTCATGAAGCTCCCGATGCACGGTTCTTGCACTGATGTTTCTTGTGAAAATTTGTATTGATGAAGTTTATTTTTAATAAAACAAAAAAATAATAATTGAAGAATACTTAAATGTATATTAGAGGGATTAGGTGAGTATATTACAGCTGGGGAGAGGATTACAGGATAATGAATACAGTGTTGCGTTGGGGGGAAAATGAATAATCTGGGGTTTGTGATAGGGACAAGCTAGGGTTAACTGCAATAGATGGGAATAGGTCAGACGGTATAAGTAATGGCTGAGGGGGAAGGGAAGTTACAGTGACAGAGTGGACCAAAAATAGGCCCGGGCATTTTAAGGCACAGCAGCCTATTCCATCCCCATTTGTTATTTAACCATACCCCAATACTGATATAATGTGTTATAATGTGCTAGTTTCTTATCTGCTGCTCACATTCCTCTTCTACTCTCACTTCTCAATAATGCTTGTAATTGCTTTTCTGGCAGAATTCTGAGCTTTTTTCAGATTCCCCTTCTCTTCCTATAATTCGCCCTTTCCCAGCTGCCCACGCCTTTTGCCATTGCAGCAATATCTCACTCTTAGTTCAGAACCTCAGCAAGGCAAATGTCATGCACTAAACCTGGCATTACTAAATCAGCACAATGTGCATCATATTATTCCCATGGCCTCTTTGGGGTTTGTGCTGCACTAGACACTATAATAATTCAGCAACCCCGCTAACCCCAACATTATTTTCCATTGAATAATCAGTGAAGTGAAATGTACACAATTCATTTTATTCCACTGTACTGAGTCAGCTATGATGAGTGAAAAGGTGATTTAACCTGTTATGTTCTAAATAATGATCCAAAAATGTTCCTTCCCGTCCAAATCACATATTTAAAGTATCAATATTCACCAGTTATTCAAATGTAATTTATTACACTGGAAAAATGTAAAATAGTCACTCAACCTATATAATGTCAGAAGCATAAATAATTATTGAAATAGCACAGCTATATATAGTGTATTTAATACTGAATTAAAAACAATAATAAAGCAGCGGAAGCATATTACCCTTTTATAGAGCCTAATAAAACAAACAATGCATGACAGGAATGGAAGTTTAATAAACATATAGCTCACAAGTACCGTGTGAATCCCTTGCAAGGCACTGGTTAAACCCCATAACATCGGTTACACAGAAGCACAAACACCTCTGCTCCTCCATCCACACACTTACCCCAGTCAACCAGCACAGGGTGGTCCTACAATAATGCACAGAGATGACAGTGCGCTACAAGGTGTGATTGATGAATGGGCGGGGCTTCCCACACAGTTCAGCCTTTTTAGATGTGCAGATTAGTGCTCTGAGCCTAGGGACTACAAGTCAAAGTAGGTTGGTTGGCTTGGTGGTTATTGTAGTGTTCAGGATTCATTACAAAAGCAGATCAGGTTTATTAAAACTCTGGGCATCACTTTAAAAGCACTATGTGCTAGAATACGAGTGGCGAGCGAGCGAGCGATATGGGGTATTTCTAATTTTGTTGCACAGAACGGAAATATTGTGCATATTACAAGTTTAAAGTAAGTATATTCACTTGAGTGCAATTGAATTTAACGCGTATCAGGTTAGCGCGACTTCAGAGTTCTGGTTAACTGTTACGCGAGACAAAAAAAAGTTACACAAAACACATTAAAAATACATTTAACAGTACAGTTACACTCAAATTAATACTTTCTGATAAAAAATATTTAAAAATTTGCATTAAAAAGTTATAAGGGCTCAAAGATATGAGGTCTCAGGTGTATGGACTGCAAAGGGCTTTAACATAGAGATACAATCATACATACACATTTCTAAAAATATATATTTATATGTGTGTACATATGTATTTTTTATTTGTTTATAGATCTATTTACAGGCATATAATATATATATATATATATATATATATATATATAGACATATAAAAATATATATAAGTGCATTGGAGCCCTTTACAGTCAAATAGCTGAAAACATGAAACATTATATGTATGTAATATTCATAATTAAAGTGTTTAACTACAGTATGTATTTACTGTAAATACTTCACATTCCAATGTTCTTCACATGGGGGAATATGTTCAAAGTATTTTTAAATAGATGCTCCTATATATATCAGTATATATCTATACCTATTTAATTATTTATCTATATATAGATATATGTATATATATATACAGTATATATTTATTTATATTTAAACTTTTATTTAAAACCAACAACGGGTACAAATATAGACAAGGTATGTTATCTCACCACACAGGGCAGACTAGACAATTAGTATAAAAATTAAATAAAACAAGATTACAGGGGCCGATTTATCATCGGTCTGTCCGACATGATCCGCTCAGCGGATCATGTCCGACAGACATCGATGAATGCCGACAGAATACTCTGTTGGCATTTATCATTGCACAAGAAGTTCACCAGGATCAGGCGGATTGATGTCCGCAGCCTCAGAGCAGGCAGAAAAGTTATGGAGCAGCGGTCTTTAGACTGCTGCTTCATAACTTCTGTTTCTGGCGAGCCTGAAGGCTCCCGTGGAAACAGGAGAATCAAGCTCCATTCAGAGCTTGATAATTTGGCCCCATAGAATCAAGTGTTTAAAGGTACAATAGATTGTGTTAAACAGAGGACAGACAGTCAAGTACAAAACATGCATGTAAATTGTTGGGATTTTAGCATTTTCTTAAACTAACTTAAAAGAAAACTCAAATAAGAACATAGACATCTTAAACAAGAACAGTCTCTCTATAGAACATACAGTAAAATGTATTATGTATTCAGGCATAAACTCATTTCAGTTGAAAAAGTTTCACTTGTTAGCGCGCATCTTATAATTTTCAGAATACGTTTTATAGTGCTGTAGCTCAAGGAGAGGTAAAAATAGAATAATAAAAGAATAAAATAAGTTACAAAAACTAACAAACAATATAACTTTAACATGAAAGGTCAGTATGGAAACAGAACTATTAATTATTGTTGTAGCCTTGAAGTCAGGGACGGCTCAACCATGGGACCAAGTGTGACTAACGGACCCAAGCAGCACTTGACAAGGGGCAGCACTTCAGGGACTTAGTCTGTCGCTGTCACACCTAGACCTGTCTTGTCCTCTCTCACTGTGGGGGAAGTCGCAGGCTCCCAGCAGCATAACCTCATCATGCACAAAGACACCGAACTTGTCAGGGGCGACATTCAAGGTAGGACAAGTGCATCTCTTCCCTAACTTCCTTCCCAATTAATGTGCAATTGTTCATAAGTATTGGTTGTATACAGGTAGGCAGGCTTAGTAAGGTCTGCGGCCAGGATAGTAGTTGATATGCTAATCAGTAATGTTTCTACTGAAGGAGGCATCATTTTTTTCTCGAGCCCAGGCAGCACAATATCTTGAGCCGGCCCTGCTTAAAGTAGATAAAAAACAAAAACACATGGGTTCTGTATATGTATATTTCCACAGGCTGTGAAGAGGGGAACATATCAAAATCTCTTAATATTATGCTATAGCAAAATCTTTCCTCTCTAAATGCAGTACACAAGGCCATTAAAATCAGAATTTAAAAAGGGATAGCTAAACATTAAAGGATACTAGTTTTATGCTAGAATGGTGCACATTACAAAACTGTATAACCTCAGAATAATGCTTACAAATTACTTTATGTGAGCTCTACACAGCTATGGGAATGCAGATAACTACAAAATATTAAGGCCCTTATCTTGTAATCAGCTCTAGTCACATTTGCATGTTGTACTATGATCAATAGATCTTATGCACCTTAGCACAAATACATAGGGTCCTATTTAAGAAAGTGCGAGCAGACATGATCCTATAATGCGGATCATGTCCACCGGACATCGATAATTGCCGACAGCTTATGCTGTCGGCATTTATTATTGCACCAGCAGTTCTTGTGAACTGCTGGTGCAACGCCGCCCCCTGCCGATTCGCGGCCAATCGGCCGCTAGCAGGGGGTGTCAATCAACCCGATCGCATAGGATCGTGTTGTTTTTCGGCGATGTCTGTCTGCCGCCTCAGAGCAGGCGGACAGGTTATGGAGCAGTGGTCTTTAGACTGCTGCTTCATAACTCACGTTTCTGGTGAGCCTGAAGGCTCACCAGAAACATGGGCATCAAGCTCCATACAGAGCCTGATAAATATGCCCTATAGCATAATAACAAGATTATGCACAAAATTCTGAGTTTACTACTGTGCAATGTGAATTACAAAGCTCTTTAAAGCAATAAGTGTTTTTTATTGTCTTTCCTTTTAATTTTTTTCTTTGTTTTCTGTATAAAAAAGTTATAAAATATCATATATTATGTTATATTTCCAAAGATCCCTCCTAGTGAATAGCCTTCTCTCTGTGCCTATATCCACCACAGAAGTTGCGGTATGACTAATAAGTAACATTAACAGTATAGAGACTGAAACAAGCAAAACTACACACATACACCTAGATTTAGAGTTCTGCATTAGCCTTAAAAAGCAGCGCTAAGGGGTCCTAATGCTGCTTTTTAACGCCCGCTGGTATTTAGAGTTTGGCAGGTACAGGTGTACCGCTCACTTTTTTTCCGTGACTCGAGGCTACCGCAAATCCCCTTACGTCAATTATGTATCCTATCTTTTTAATGGGATTTGCCTAACGCTGGTATTACGAGTCTTGGAGAAAGTGAACGGTACAGCCTCTACCTCCAAGACTCCTACCGCATAAAAAGGTCAGTAGTTAAGAGTTTTATGGGCTAACGCCGGAACATAAAGCTCTTAACTACAGTGCTACAAAGTACACTAACACCCATAAACTACCTATGAACCCCTAAACCGAGGCCCCCCCACATCGCAAACCCTATAATAAAATGATTTAACCCCGCCACCACCTACATTATAGCTATGAACCCCTAATCTGCTGTCCCTAACATCGCCGACACCTATATTATATTTATTAATCGCTAATCTGTCCCCCCCCAACGTCACCGCCACCGACCTACACTTATTAACCCCTAATCTGCTGACCGAACATTGCCGCCACTATAATAAATGTATTAACCCCTAAACCGCCGCCCTCCCTAACATCGCCGCCACCTACCTACAATTATTAACCCCTAGTCTGCCGCCCACAACGTCGCCGCTACTATTATAAAGTTATTAACCCCTAAACCTAAGTCTAACCCTAACCCTAACACCTCCTAACTTAAATATAATTTAAATAAAACGAAATAAAATTACTATAATTAAATAAATTATTCCTATTTAAAACTAAATTCTTACCTATAAAATAAACCCTAATATAGCTACAATATAACTAATAATTACATTGTAGCTATTTTAGGATTTATATTTATTTTACAGGCAACTTTGTATTTATTTTAAATAGGTACAGTAGCTATTAAATAGTTAATAACTATTTAATAGCTACCTAGTTAAAATAATTACAAAATTACCTGTAAAATAAATCATAACCTAAGTTACAAATACACCTAACACTACACTATCAATAAATTAATTAAATAAATTAACTACAATTATCTAAACTAAAATACAATTAAATAAACTAAACTATAGTACAAAAAACAAACACTAAATTACAAAAAATAAAAAAATATTACAAGAATTTTAATCTAATTACACCTAATCTAAGCCGCCTAATAAAATTAAAAATAAATAAATAATAAAATTCCCTACCCTATACTAAATTACAAAAGTAATCAGCTATTTTACCAGCCCTTAAAATGGCTTTTTGCGGGGTATTGCCCCAAAGTAATCAGCTCTTTTACCTGTAAAAAAAAATACAAGACCCCCTCCAACATTACAACCCACCACCCACACACCCCTACTCTAAAACCCACCAGATCCCCCCTTAAAAAAACCTAACACTACCTCATTGAAGATCACCCTACCTTGAGCCGTGTTCACCCAGCCGGGCACCACTGGTCATCCGATCCGTCCAGAAGTTTTCATCCAATGGGGCAGAAGAGGACATCCGGACCGGGGAGAAGGCTTCATCCAAGTGGCATCTTCTATCTTCATCCATCTGGTGCGGAGCGGGTCCATCTTCAAGACATCCGACACGGAGCATCCTCTTCTTTCCACGGGTGACGACTGAATGAAGGTTCCTTTAAATGACGTCATCCAAGATGGTGTCCCTCGAATCCCAATTGGCTGATAGGATTCTATCAGACAATCGGAATTAACGTAGGAAAAATCTGATTGAAGTGGATCAGCCCATAGAATTGACCACTACTGCCATATTATCTGACAAAGCATATTATTTGCTTATTTGCTAATAGTACTCCCCACAAATCTATTGCGACTATTATTGGGAATATATCTAGCAGCGCTAGATTCTTCATCCAGCCCATCTCTTTTCAAGCCGCCAGCCATTCCCCTGCGCTCCATCTGCCTTGGTGGTAAGCCCCAAATCCCTTACTACCCGCTGAATCTGTGAACAGTTCCAATTCATCTACCGATTTTACCTCTTCCCATATCCTTACTCCATTAAATTCCAACATAAATGAATCCCATATACTGAGATCTTCCTTGATTTCTGCGCTAAGCCTAATCATGTGTTCAGGGCGTTTAGCCCCCTTTGTCCCCAATTTGAGTCTCCTCTTAAATATCCTACATGTCCTATATGTCGCTTGGGAGCTCGCATTGCCCTCTTACTGAATCTATTAATTTCCCTAAAAATGACAATCCTGTCCCCGGGCCCTTCAGATTTTTCTTCTGTCACTGGTACCCTACATTCTTGTAAAATTAGTTCCAAACCAATCTTCGTCCTTTTACACTCATCAGTTTCTGACCTACCCACTACCAAAAAATCGTTTAGATAATGTGCCAATGTTTCGCACCTGGATCGCTTTACAAAAAGCCAGTGCAGGAAGGAACTGAATTTCTCGAAAATTGCACATGATTTAGAACACCCCATTGGCAGGCATTTGTTTATATAGTAAAACCCCCCACATTTACACCCTATTAACTTGAAACTATCCTGGTTTAAAGGTAGCAGTCTAAAAGCAGATTCCACATCAATCTTGGCCTTTTCCCAATTTCTTCACTATCTGAACAGCGCTGTCAAATGACTGGTACTGCACCGATGCATCCCCTCTATCAGTTGCATCATTTACTGAGCTTCCTTTAGAGTATGACAGATGTTGTATCATCCTATATTTTCCCTTAACTTTTTTGGGAACCACTCCTAAAGGGGACATTACCAGATCGACAAAGGGTTTTTCTCTAAAGGGTCCTGCCATTCTACCTAAACCTATTTCTTTTCCTATTTTTTTCTGCTAAAATTTCTGGAAATTCTGTTACTGATTTAAAATTTCTAGCTTGCGCAAATCCCTTAACCATTCCCTTAACTGGTACCAGGAAGTCA
The DNA here is from genome assembly GCF_027579735.1 of Bombina bombina. NCBI lineage: Eukaryota > Metazoa > Chordata > Amphibia > Anura > Bombinatoridae > Bombina > Bombina bombina. The sequence continues at coordinate 1,024,646,043 of NC_069499.1, read as the reverse complement.
CTGGTGAAGCATTCTATTAATGCAATTCTTTCTTCCTCTAAAGGGTATTCGGCTAGTTCCTTTACTAATTTACCTACTTTCAACTGGGTTTTGACCATGCACCATTGTTGTGCCACTGTTGGCGCCTCCGCCCCCGTGAAAGGGCATTCTGCTAAAATTTCCATTACCGTTCCGTCTACAATCTACCCCAGCATGCGCCCCCCACAATATCTGCATGAATGTTTATACTTACACGTATTACCCCTGTAACACCTTTTGTCGTTAAAGGCCCAACATTCCTTTACCTCTGTTTTAATTGCCCCATTGGATTACCCACTTGGACATTGGACACTTTCATCAATCTAGTCCACATGTCAAGTATTTTTACCCCAAACTGCCTTCTTCCTTTATCCCCCAATTGCAAATTTCCTCTCCTGAATTCCGCATCATAATCCTTCCAAGTGTAACCGCCGTATGTTATATAACAGAATACACAAACAGTGTACAGCTCCACAGAATCACAGGTGCAGGTGGTGAGAGGGACTGTCAGCCTCTATAATATGTAGAAAAGTAGAAAAATCCACAGCACCTTAATGAATTTTCAATGCTTTATTGAAACATCTTTATCCCATACAGGTACAAAGCAGGTAGGCAGCAACGTTTCGGGATATTATCCCTTATGTTATATAACACTTTGCCATCAGGTGAATATATCTTAACACTCCTTTTACTTTGTCAGGATTAAAAGTTAAAAAAAAATCGGCATATATCAGTATACCTGAATGTTTGCCTTGCCTTCCTACCCTTGTCGTCACTCCTTGATGTAAGTGCTACTGCTTCGCTGGTTATTTCCAACACAGTGGCATTTCCACTCAGACTGCTAATCAACCGATACCTACCCATTGCCTTGCTGTTATTCTGCATAATGCCCTAAGGTAAAAGCTAAACTGACAGTGAGCTTTGAGCTGAAGCCAATTCAATATCTCAAAAAAGAAAGTCGTTAATAGATGACACTGACACACCGACACACTGGCTTATACCAGAATGTATTCCCCGTGTAACAGGTTGGCATCTGCATACGATCATTACTGATTCCAATGGATGCGCTGAAGCGATTTTTCCCTTCCACATGTACTATAAAGGCTGAGACCATAATTGAGGGTTCGATGCAAAGTCCTCAAGAATTTCAGATCCGTAAATCCGCCGCTGAGCTTTGGGCTAGTAGGCCAGACAACTTTGCACGGTGTAAGAGAGTGTAGAGTCATTAGATCTGGCCGCATGTGAGTGCAATGGACAATCATCCATGTGGTAAGCTGAATGTCCTCCAGCTATTTCAGAGAAATGTAGAGCTGCAGAGTCACCAGGTAATGCAGGCATCTGCAAACTGGAGACAAATGAACTTTGTGGCTCTGGAGCTGTTAAGTGACAGGAGGTATTCTTGAGAGAAAGGGTTGCCCAGCCACCTGAAACAGCTTCCTCAATCCCTCACAACTGAAGAGTAGGCGGTCAAGCCTTGGTAAAAATAATACAAGCAATTGCGCAGCAATATCTTTTTCTGCTTCCATTGACTCACAAGTAGCAAAGGCAACTTTATTCAAAACCCGTTATGGATTACAAATCGGTAAAATGTATTCTGGGGAAGAAGAGATGGGTTTACTTCTATCCGCTAGAGATTCCCAGACAGGTTATCTGTCTAGGTAGAGGCAGAATGCATCAAATAATGGCTGTTAAATAGACATAGGAAGAGATTTTTTCCACAGCTGAAGAAGCCTGCACCCATCTTCTAGAGCAACTCACTGGAAGTCCCATGGATATATATATTTTATTAAAAAAAATCATCACATCACATATATATATATAGAAATATATTATTCTATGTGAAGAACATTGGAATGTTAAATATTCATAATGCATGTTGGGTTTAGCTCATTTTAATAAACGCAGTCGAGTTAGCGCGTGAGTATGAGTGGGTTTTTTTTGTTGTTTTTGTTTTAAAGTTTACACTCTCCATTGAAGCCTATGAAAGAATATGTTAACGCAGTCGTAATATTAGAAGTTCAACTTTTTGCGCACATCAGGTTATCGCTTGTGTGCTAACTTTCTTTTAGTTTTTCCAACTTGCGAGCGGATCACAAAATAGCGCGCCACTCATAATCTAACCCTATTTTGGTATTAGTGTTGAGACCAACATCAGGGCTTATATTTCCAGGCACAAGGTCCTAGGTGGATTTATTGCGCACTGCTTTAGACCTTTTGGTGTGCGGGCTGAGCTATCCAGCCAGCCCGTCTGGAGTTTAGGCACTGTTCCCAATTGATAGTCCGGGCCTGGATAGAAATTTTGGTAAAAAATATTAGAACGTTTTCTACTGGGACTGGATTAGGACAGCTGGTAAGGGTATTTTCACTGAGGAAGGTCACTGTAAGGTTTATTTCTGTTGGGGGTTGGATAAGTGGCAATTATGGTTAAACTGTGTAGTGCATTTTACTTGATGTAGAGGAACATTACAGAATAGAGGGTTGCATTGAGGTTTATGTGTTTTACAACTGTTTTTAGCATGTTCAAATGGAATGTGGTCAGCTGCAGCAATGTGGGGCTTAGCACATGATTGTGACAGTCATGAGAAACCATTACTATTATTTATACCATACTGGCTTCCATAGAAAGTAATAGCCATTGATAATAATGGAAAACTGATGCATTGCTTTAGCTGTTTATATTGTGAGCAACCAGGGACAGATTTCCCATTAGGCACAGTAGGCATGTGCCTACAGACGCACTGTAGTGAGGGGCGCCTGCCAGTATGAGAGAGTGACTGAGAGAAATTTAAATTTAAAAACTGTGGCTCCATGCACCAGCCAATGAGGCACCACGTCAGTGACATCACACTCACTGACCCTGATGTGGAGCTGACGGTGCGGGAAGGAGGAGAGAAGAGGAGGAGGACTGTCACCTGCCTGGGGTCAGGAGAATTAAATAGAAGCAGCAGTCAGCATCACTGTAAGTAAATTCAATAGAGATGCTTTCACATTGTTTGAGTTCTTCCCCTGCCTGGCCTGGGGCACACAAGACAATGTTCCTCTCCCTGACAGTCCCTGCACCCCCTACTCTCTCTAAATTCCTTCCTGTAGCTCTGTGCGGCTCCTCATTCAGCTGATGTCTCCCCCCCCTCCCCCCAGGGCGCTGCGTGTCTTGTCACTGCAGGTTCAGTCTCTAGAGATTCTAGTTCTAATCCCTGAGAAAAGGAACACTTTCTCTCTGTGGGATTTCCCAGAGTCACTTGACCCAGCCTGTTAGATAAAGGAGTCTTTTACTTGCACCCAGCTTATCTTGTGTTTCCTGCTGCATTAGACCAGTGGCGGCTCGTGGGTTATTCAAATGGGGGTTCACTATACTGCCTCTCCTCTCACTTGCTCTGACTGATTAGAGGGAGCTGCATGCAATGACTTAGTGTATAGTGTCCCTTTAATAAACTGTATTAATGACTTAGTTTATTGTGTCCCTTTACTGAACTATATTAATGACTTAGTGTATAGTGTCCCTTTAATAAACTGAGCAAATGTGGTTGAGTATTTTGCAAGGTTTCATTTTAATGAGAAATATTATACATAGAAACACACAGGTCAAAATTATGTCACATGATCTAGTTTACCACTCAGGATGCTATGTGGGTTATATTTCTGAGCTATGTTTTGTTTGTTGAACCACACTGTATTGTTTATCCTGCTATTCTTGGGCTACCATTTATTTAAATCATTACTTTAAAATAGTTGCTTTTTCAGGATTAGGACAACTAACCAGACTTCATGTATTATAGCATTTGCATCTCTATAACTTAGTTTGGGTTTTTTGCAACCACTGAGACTTTTGTCAGGTCACCAACCCCTCCCCCAACCAATAGCAAAAAGTATGATCCAAAAAAATCTTATATATGTTTCTTTTTCAGACACACACTTTCTTCCCAAGTTCCTCCACTCCCTACTCTTATCTGTCTATCTGCTAATTCTAACAAAGTCTTCTCTGGTCACTGTCTCTGACTCTGACTAATTTTGCACTGCTCACCTCTCTGCTAAATCAATAAGCTCCTCTCCGCTCAACTCAACGGCTATCTCCACAATGAGTTTTTCGTGCCGTTGAGAGGGAGGAGTCTCGTCAAGTGTGATGACCTATCGGAGCACAGGCTGAACTGAACACCACCCCACTCACACAGTTCAGCCTGTGTGATTAAGCCTGTATAGGGATGTCTTAGAGGCTGGGAGGGGCGCCTGCAGGGAAATAGATCACTATGACAGGCATGTAGGGCTCTACCGCACGTGCGTTTAAAAAAAAAAAGTTACAATAATTTTTTTTATTTTTTTAAAAAAAAAGTCTGGATTTGAATTTTTTTGGGTTACAAATAAAATATAATTTTTCCAATTGGGGACTATTGTAAAAATTTTAATTTTTTCAGCAAAAAAAAAATCTTCCTTTGGCTGTGGGTTCACGTGCGGAAGTGCACATATGGAGGAGCCTCCGCTGCATTCGACACATATTGAGTAACGGCAACAGACAGTGCATAAATGTATTTGAAATAATAGAACGCTAATGTTATAGCATCAAATTGCATGATTAGGTTACTGGAATATAGCAAACATCTAAATATAAATAAGGGTATCTCAAAGCAAAGAAAAAATTAAGAGCTGTTTGATAATGCAATACCCTCAGTTTTTTAAATAAATGTGCATTTAAAATCCCACTGCAAGCTATGGGTGTGACAGTTAGTGTCCAGGAAACATGCTAGAAAAAAAGTGAATTACAGATTAGCAATTTAAAATATATATATATATATATATATATATATATATATATATATATATATATATATATATATATATATTGCATGTTATGGAAATCTGATACACAGACCTATACATGCTATTTATTATATGTCTTGGTTTGTATCAATGGTTTGGCACACATAAAGCATGGAATATTGCCTGATTTATGCATTACAAAGCAGCAGCAAGATAGAGACACAGGTAGTGATGACACTGTAACTGCATAAAGTTAAGGTATGTAGGCACATTTAGATATATGCCCCTGTTGTGGCCCCTTCTGAAGTGATTGTAGGCAACTGAGCACCTCTTCTGCACATCTGCTGCAGGGTCCTGTCAATTCATAGAAACATATATAAACTGACTGAGATACATACATCCATACATGCATCCTTCCAGATCTACAGGTAACTCAAATACATCCATATTATCTTCAAAGAAGGGCTGTTAAACTGGTGAATGGTGACCCATGACCTTAAAAGGGTCAAACACCTTTTAATTACAAGACTCTTTTTGCTTCATAAATTAACATACTAACCAAGTGCATTGCTGCTATAAATATAACTGATAATAATAATGTGTGATAACATGACATGACATAACATGAAATGTGTGATAACAATGTTTTGAATAAATGAACATGTTACTTGCTGCAATTGTTTTTTCAATTGCCCCTAAATTATAATTTAACTTTTTTTTTTATTACAAAGTGTTTCATACACCTTATATATTTACATAATCAACAAATGCAAGATAACAAGACAATACAATAACATTTACTATGAATTTCAAATGAGTTGTAAAATTTTTTCTAACAAATTTCAAAGTTATGTATATTTCCACTCCCCCTGTACCATGTGACAGCAATCAGCCAATAACAAATGCATATACGTATAGTCATAATATGTGTGGGTACAGTAAATGAGTAAGAGGAAAATCACAGCTAAACACAAACACAGCAAAAATGTAAAAATAGCCTTGGTCCCAAACGGACAGAAAATGGAAAAGTGCTGTGGTCATTAAGGGGTTAAAGTGCCATTAAAAAAAATGCACGCTTTAGAGAATATCATTTTAAGACTATCAACCCTAGTCTATTGTGTGTTTAAGCCCAGCAAAGGGGTTGAACACACTGTAGAAATATCACTCAGGACATGCAGAGCACTGCTGGTCCCAAGAGGAAAAAGCTGCTAATCCAATCAGCAGCGCTAGTTCCTCATCTGAGTCGTGCAAAATCGGATCAGTGGCTTTTTCCGCCTGTGACCTGCAGTGCTCTGAAGATCCAGAGTAATATTTCTACTGTGTGTTTAACTCCTTAGCATAGAATCAGTAGTCTTAAAATGATATGCTCTAACAAATGATAGCATTTACATACTATAATGTAAATCTTTTAAATCATAAAGTAGTTGTAATCATTTTAAACCCTTAATAAAGTTGATTTAATAAAGCAAAAATATGCCAATGGTATACCTTACAATAAACAAAAGATAAGCAGTCAGCTAATGCTTGCTATATGAGTAAGTGTTATTAAAAAGCCAGTGTAAACAGGTCTGAAGTCTCTTTTTAAATATTTTTAGTGGATCTATTAATCCATGCATGGGAACATTTCCAGAAAGTTAAAAATGCATCGGCTAGATTATGAGTTGTGCGTTAAGGTAAAAAAGCAGCGTTAACAGGTTCTAATGCTGCTTTTTTACGCCCGCTGCTATTACGAGTCTTGCAGGTTTAGGGGCACCGCACACTTCTTTGGCCTTACCGCAAAACGACTTACGTAAACTTTGTAAAGTCTTTTTTCTATGGGACTTCCATAGCGCTGGTATTACGAGTCTGTCCTGGGAGGCCAAAAAGTGAGCGGTACACCCTCTACCTCCAAGATCCCTAACGCATTTTAAACGCCGTAGCATAAAACTCATAACTAAATTTCTAAAAAGTACACTAACACCCATAAACTACCTATTAATAAATAAATAAACCGAGGCCCTCCCGCATCACAAACACTAACATAAAATTTTTAACCCCTAATCTGCCGCTCCGGACATCGCCGCCACTATAATAAACATATTAACCCCTAAACCGCTGCACTCCCGCCTCGCAAATACTAGTTAAATATTATTAACCTCTAATCTGCCATCCCTAACATCGCTGCAACTTACATTATACTTATTAACCCCTAATCTGCCGCTCCGGACATCGCCGCCACCTACATTATACTTATAAACCCCTAATCTGCTGCCCCCAAAATCGCTGACACCTAAATTATTTTTATTGACCCCTAATCTGCCGCCCCCAATGTCACCACAACCTACCTACACTTATTAAACCCTAATATGCCGCCCCCAACGTCAGCCGCCACTATTCTAAATTTATTAACCCCTAAACCTAAGTCTAACCCTAACCCTAACACCCCCTAACTTAAATATTATTTAAATAAATCTAAATAAAATTACTATCATTACCTAACTAATTCCTATATAAAACAAAATACTTACCTATAAAAAAAACCCTAAGCTAGCTACAATATAACTAATAATTACATTGTAGCTAGCTTAGGGTTTTTTTTATTTTTCAGGCAAGTTTGTATTTATTTTAACTAGGCAGAATAGTTACTAAATAGTTATTAACTATTTAATAATTACCTAGCTAAAATAAATACAAGTACCTGTAAAATAAAACCTAACCTAAGTTACAATAACACCTAACACTACACTACAATTAAATACATTTACTAAATTAAAAACAATGAAATAAATTAAATTAAATTAGCTAAATCACACAAAAAACAAACACTAAATTGCAGAAAATAAAAAACAAATTACAGATCTTTAAACTAATTACACCTAATCTAATAGCCCTATCAAAATAAAAAAGGCCCCTAAAATAAAAAACCCTAGCCTAAACTAAACTATCAATAGCCCTTAAAAGGGCTTTTTGCAGGGCATTGCCCCAAAGTAATCAGCTCTTTTACCTGTAAAAAAAAATACAAACACCCCCAACAGTAAAACCCACCATCCACACAACAAACCCCCCAAATAAAAAGCTAACTAAAAAACCTAAGCTCCCCATTGTCCTTTTAAGGGCATTTGGATGGGCATTGCCCTTAAAAGGGCAGTTAGCTCTTTTGCGGCCCAAACCCCTAATTTAAAAATAAAACCCACCCAATACACCCTTAAAAAAACCTAACACTAACCCCCTGAAGATCGACTTACTGTTCTGAAGACCGGACATCTATCCTCAAGGAAGCGGCAGAAGTCTTCATCCAACCGGGCCGAAGTCCTCAACGAAGCCGGGAGAAGTCTTCATCCAAGCCGGGTGAAGTGGTCCTCCAGACGGGCAGAAGTCTTCATCTAGACGGCATCTTCTATCTTCATCTATCCGACGCGGAGCGGCTCCATCTTCAAGACATCCGACGCAGAGCATCCTCTTCTTCCGATGACTACTCCGCATCGGATGAAGACTTCTGCCGCTTCCTTGAGGATGGATGTCTGGTCTTCAGAACAGTAAGTCGATTTTCAGGGGGTTAGTGTTAGGTTTTTTTAAGGGTGTATTGGGTGGGTTTATTTTTAGGTTAGGGCTTTGGTCCGCAAAAGAGCTAACTGCCCTTTTAAGGGCAATGCCCATCCAAATGCCCTTTTCAGGGCAATGGGGAGCTTAGGTTTTTTTAGTTAGGTTTTTATTTGGGGGGTTTGTTGTGTGGGTGGTGGGTTTTACTGTTGGGGGTGTTTGTATTTTTTTTTACAGGTAAAAGAGCTAATTACTTTGGGGCAATGCCCCACAAAAGGCCCATTTAACGGCTATTGATAGTTTAGTTTAGGCTAGGGTTTTTTTTTATTTTGGGGGGGCTTTTTTATTTTGATAGGGCTATTAGATTAGGTGTAATTAATTTAAAGATCTGTAATTTGTTTATTATTTTCTGTAATTTAAAGGGTTTTTGTGAGTTAGCTAATTTAATTTAATTTATTTAATTGTATTTAATTTAGGGAATTTATTTAATTGTAGGGTTAGGTTAGGTGTTAGTGTAACTTAGGTTAGGTTTTATTTTACAGGTCAATTTGTCTTTATTTTAGCTAGGTAGTTATTAAATACTTAATAACTATTTAATTACTTTTGTACCTAGTTAAAATAAATACAAACTTGCCAGTAAAATAAAAATAAACCCTAAGCTAGATACAATGTAACGATTAGTTATATTGTAGCTAGTTTAGGGTTTATTTTATAGGTAAGTATTTAGTTTTAAATAGGAATTATTTAGGTAATGATAGGAATTTTTATTTAGATTTCTTTTAATTATATTTAAATTAGGGGGTGTTAGGGTTAGGCTTAGGTTTAGGGGTTAATAACTTTAGTATAGTGGTGGCGACATTGGGGGCGGCAAATTAGGGGTTAATAACTGTAATGTAGGTTGCGGCGATGTTAGGGACAGCAGATTAGGGGTTAATAATATTTAACTAGTGTTTGCGAGGCGGGAGTACGGCGGTTTAGGGGTTAATATGTTTATTATAGTGGCGGCAACGTTGGGGGCGGCAGATTAGGGGTTAATAAGTGTAGGTAGGTTGCGGCGACATTGGGGGTGGCAGATTAGGGGTTAATAAATATAATGTAGGTGTCAGCGATGTTGGGGACAGCAGATTAGGGGTTAATACATATAATATAGGTGGCGGCGGTGTCCGGAGCGGCAGATTAGGGGTTAATAAGTATAATATAGGTGGCGGCGATGTCGGTGGCGGCAGATTAGGGGTTAATAAGTGTAAGATTAGGGGTGCTTAGACTCGGGGTTCATGTTAGGGTGTTAGGTGTGAACAGAATTTTTTTTTTATTATTATTATTTATTTATATCCAACAATGTGTACAATCATACATATTCCATCTCTTTACGCCACGCAGGGACAAGTATAACATAATGTACTACAAAGAAAGAAAATTCAGAACAGAAAAAAAGATTCCTTTTACTACTATAAACTTTTCAACTTTCTCTTACCAAATCAGTAATACCCTTATGTGAAGTATTTGTACGCAAAGTTGGGGGTTTTATATTTTAATTAAACATAACACCATTTAATCACTCATTAACTAAACAAAGACTCAACCAAACAAATCAACAACAAAAAAAAAAAAAAGGGGGGGGGGAGGAGAGGAAAACAAAGGTTTTTAATAGACCTCTCTAGAATTGGTTATCCACGAATGTGGAAATAAGTCAAGGGCTACTAGATCCATAAAAGAATTTGAGGACAAGAAGGGGGCTAAAATACATTTTTGAACCGACAATGAGTATGATTTAATAATTGGTAACCAACCTGTTAGAATTTTTTTTTTATTTTCTTTTCAGAGGTGGATTGTAAATTAAATGATTCATATATAATTTGCAAAACCTGTGCTAGTCCAGGGACAGAATTAGATTTCCAATTTTTAACTATTCGATACATAACAACTAGAATGATGGTATTCAAAATATTTACCTGAAAGCCCCTATTATTTGAGCCATCTAACCAAAATATCTCATCAAGTGATAACGAGATAGCTACTTTGTAATGTGTATTAAACCAATATTCTACCTTGCGCCATAGTTGAATAATTTTAGGGCAATACCAAAACATATGGAGAGCATCAGCTTTAGGTATCTTACAATGGGGACAAGCCCCGCTTTTGGTAGGGTACAATTTAGATAATTTTGCTGGAGATAAATAGTAATTATTAATAAGTTTTAAGTGCGATTCTCTCCAACTTATTGAGATTTCATATTTCTTCAAAGTCACAAAACTTTGTTTAATTTTCTCGGTATCTATTCAAGGAAAAGTGGGGGCCCAAATAAGGCCCAATTTATCAAGGAAGCTTAAACTTTGTTTAGAAAGCATAATATCATACATAAGGGAAATAGAGGGATTACCAGCCGTAAATTTTTGAATGCATAAATTGATATCTGACCATGCACTTACTCCAACCAAGTCCCAATTTTGGGTATTAATGTAATGCCGCACTTGAAGATAAGCAAAAAAATTGGATCTAGGTAGATGGAAATGTTGTAGAAGTGACTCAAAAGATAACATATGACCATTTTGCGGAAAAATTTGACAAATATATTTATGTGGATTACCAATAATCGGCAAAAATTCAGAGAATGTAAAGTCCACTTCCAACATTGCACACCATTTCTGCCATGCCGCCACAACATTTTTAATCGAGGTTAGATGAAATAAATTAACTGGTAGTTTTTGATAAGGACAATGCAGGTGTAAACATAAATTTTATTTCCCCATAGGAATCAATGGGGCTGCGTTACTGAGTTTTTACGCTGCTTTTTTGCAGGTGTTAGACTTTTTCTCAACCGGCTCTCCCCGTTGATTCCTATGGGGAAATCGTGCACGAGCACGTACGACCATCTCACCGCTGACTGAAGCAGCGCTGGTATTGGTGTGTGGTAAGGAGCAAAATTTTGCTCTACACTCACTTCTTGCCTTTTAACACAGGGTTTGTAAAAACCTTTAATACCAGCGCTGCAGGCAGGGCCGCCATCAGGGGGTGACAGGGGTGACTCCTGTCAGGGGCCCAATGGGCCAGGGGGGCCCCATGAGTCAAGAACAAAAAAAAAAAAAAATTTAAATTTTGGCAGCCACCAGTAGGTACTACAGCAGAGTGCTAATTGAGCATGGGAAATGTTATTACAAGGAGTAAAGTATTAGCATTTGAGAGGATTTCGGAGTGTGCACTAAACCACTATGGACAGTGTGAGACAGACTTGGCGCTTTGTTTGTACAGCGTGTGCCTGAGTCAGACGGCAGATAACTTTCATTTGCAGAGGAGGTAGGACTTAATTCAGTGTGACAACTTCAGTGTGGTAGTAGTTGTTTGGTGGGGCCAGGGGTCCATAAAAACAATTTTTTTTAGCAGCAGTATATTTATGATTATTTGACTATGCTGTAGAAATTCTATATTTAAAACCATGCAGAAATGTTTCCTCCTCAATACACAAATGGTAGGTGCCCTTTTGGCAGATTCCAGTTTACTGCCCCTTTATGCAAGGACTTTCCAGATGCAAGGAGGCATTTTACCTAAGATTTTTACATCTGCATAAAATGTTATACTCTCAGACTAAGATTGCTCAGTGTTTGAAATGAGACAGGTTAACTTAAAATTGTTCAGTTTACACTACAGCTGACTTAATTTTGAAATACATACCAACAAGCCTATATCCTGCATTTAACCAGATCTAATGGCATGAGTACCACAGCTTATGGTTTCACCAAAACCATATAGAGTACAGCATTTTCAAAATCCATAAGTACAGCTGACAGATCATGGGAACATTTGTACACTATATTTGAAGTGGTGCTCTTGGTTGGGGAAAATGGGGAAAAAACAAACAAACATATGTCAACTTTTTAAAAGTACTTTTCTTCATCTAGCTGTCTACCCAGATCATTAATGTACAATTTCGAATTCACAGGATTATTCTTGTTTACACATTTACAAATATGGTTCTTTAAAAAGTTCTCTCTTAATTTCTGCAATTTTTTGTATCATGCATGTCACACACTGTTGATTTAGGGGATGCAAGGTGCATAAATGTTTCCTCCTGTGAGTGTTTCTGTGGGTGTATGTGTTTATGTCTTTGTGCTTTGGTTTGTGTCTCTATGAGTGTGTATGTATTTTTTTTCTGTGGGTCTCTCTGTGAGGGTGGGTGTGTATGTCTTTGTGCATTTTCTGTGAATGTCTGTGAGGGTGTGTGCATATGTCTTTGAGCTTTTTCTATGGGTGTCTCTGTGAGGGTGAGGGTATGTTTGTATTTGTGTATTTTCTCTGGATCCCTCTGTGAGGGTGGGTGTGTATGTCTGTGTTTTCTGTGGATGTCTCTGTGAGGGTGTGTGTGTGTATGTATGTCTGTGTTTTCTGTGGATATCTCTGTGAGGGTGTGTGTTTTCTGTGGGTGTCTCTGTAAGGGTGTGTGTATGTCTTTGTGTGTTTTCTGTCAGTGTCTCTGTGTGTGTGCATGTCTTTGTGTGTTTTCTGAGGCTGCCTCTGTCGGTGTTTCCTTGGGTGTATGTGCAAGTTTGTGTTTGTGTGTGTGTGTCCATTGTCTGTTCCTTTTTAGGAAATTTTGACCTTACTACTGATTATTCACATCTTTCTACAGACTTTGAGACTAATGAGATCTTTACGGAAGTCACCAATCCACCATTTAACCTTTAAATTATTGTTTAGGCAGTTCAGGGCACTTCCTTTCAGCCACTGCATGCTGTTGTCATCATTTAGTTGGCATCTTCCTTTACAAAAAGATAATCAGAACTCCATATTTTGTTTTCTAAATCTCCTTTTTTTACAAAACTGCAGTCTACCTCATTACTTGTCAGGTCAATGTAAACAAGGGCTGAGTGTCTGTTTGGGTGTCTGTGTCTGAGTGTGTTTCTTTTCGTGTCTGCTAGAGTGTCTATATGTGAATCCTTATGTGTGAGTGTTTGTGTGTTTCAGTGTATGAATGTGTGTCTGTTTGTTTGTATGTTACTACCTTTACAACATTTTCAAGTTTAAATAGACACTTAAAAATAAAGTGCATATACGTTTTAGTCACTTGGTCAAAAATTGCACATGTCAAGGGGGGGGGGGGCTGATCAATGGTTAAGTCAGGGGCCCCAAAATTTCTAGTGGCGGCCCTGGCTGCAGGTAAGTGAGCGGTGAGAGAAAACTACTCGTTAGCACCGCATAGCCTCTAACACAAACCTCGTAATCTGGCCGCATGTTTGCTAAACATGGGTACCACATGACGTCCTTATGTAAACTCTTGTATTTCTCTAAAGGGGCTGTAAACTATATATATATTGACGCCAAACTATTTAAGCCCAGGATCACGTCAAGTTATTTCCCCTCCTGGGACCCTAACCTACACACACACACAATGCATGCTTACAAAAAAACAACTGGGAACCTCCCAGGGTAACACCCATTTTTGTATGTTTCCCTATGGGATTAACTGACTGGGTTGCTGGGAACTGCAAAGCTGTCTATCAGTATTCACGGCTGTGGAGTTTACATAACAAATTCGCCAAATTTGGAAATTCGAATCGATTCGAATTTCCGAATTAACCTAGCAACGAAACTAAACTTATCAAAATGCATATGTAACAAATAAATCCGAATTAGTTCGGATTTATTTGTTACATTCAAATGGCCATGGACTAATCACAATTCAGTATAAAAATAAAATTTATAATCACAATTCAGTATAAAAATTAAATTTAGTGAGATTTAGTGAGATAGAACAGTGAAATAATTCCGTTTATGTAACTTGGAACCATCTGAATCAACATAACACATACCGAACTTCCGAATTTACGAATCGAATCCGAAACAAATACATCCGAATTTATTAGAATTCGAATGAAGCCGAAACGAATACATTCGAATGTATACGAATTTGAATCAATCCGAAACAAAATCGAAAAAAATCTGAATCGGTCTAGTGTCCAATTTAGGGTCCCAGGAGGGGAGAGACCTTGATGCGGTCCAGGACTTAAACCGTTTGGCGCCAAATGCAACTGACTCTCCCATTTTTGCTTTTAAACGATCCTTTGTGTCTTCTGGCGAGTGCCAGGTTTTCTGTGTTTTGTACAGATAATTTATGTAAGTTTGCCTATGTCACCTAGGCAGCTCAAGGCAGGGTTAACTGCCTGGGTTGCTAGGAACTGCACAGCTGTCTGTCAGTATTCAGGGCTGTGGAGTTTACAGTGACTTAGGAATCAGGATGTGTACCCTATCCTGTCTTAAAGTGTCAGTAAGCCTCAAAAATAATTATATATAATTCTGCACATAGTGCAGAATTATATAACATTATATTAGCGCAAACTTTATAAAACATAATATTCCTTTTTAATTTTTTAAAACAACGGCTGTTTTACAGACCCGCTCTCTGTGCTCTTCTGAGCGGATCTGTTTTTTTTCACACAGCGCATCGGGCCAGACCGCGCCATAACACTAAGTGCAGCTCGCTCCTGCTCTGTCTGACAGCAGGAGTGAGCTGCACTGTGTATAATGGCGCGGTCGGGCCCGGCTGTGACTATACAGCTGGCCCGATGCGCTGTGTGAAAAAAACAGACCCGCTCAGAAGAGCACAGAGAGCGGGTCTGTAAAACAGCCGTTGTTTTAAAAAATTAAAAAGGAATATTATGTTTTATAAAGTTTGCGCTAATATAATGTTATATAATTCTGCACTATGTGCAGAATTATATATCATTATTTTTGAGGTTTACTGTCCCTTTAAGGGTGCAGTCCATTCCTGTGTTTTTATATACCGTATATGTGTGTGAGTGAAAGATCACTGTTTAAACATGTTTAAAATATATTGAATGAAACTAAGGTTTATTTAAAGGAACAGTCTACTCCAAAACTGTTATTGTTTAAAATGATAGATAATCCCATTATTACTCATAAATATACTTTTTACCGCTGTAATTACCTTATATGTACGAATCTGCAGACTACCTCCTTATCTCAGTGCTATTTACAGACTTGCATTTAAGTCAATTAGTGCTGACTCATAAATAACTCCACAGCAGTGAGTACAATGGTATCTATATAGCACACATGAACTAGCAATGTCTTGCTGTGAAAAGCTATGAAAAAGCACTGAGATAAAGACGGCTTGCAGGGGCTTAGAAACGTCAGAGATTTAGAGGTTTAAAGGTTATAAAGTATATTAATATAACAATGTTGGTTGTGCAAAGCTGGGGAATGGGTAGTAAAGGCATTATCTATCTTTTTAAACAATAACACTTTTAGGGCAGACTATCCCTTTAAAGCTGTGGTTTTTCACTTTGAAACTAGGAAATGCATGTTTGTGCACATCTGATTCAAAAGGACTAATTGCTTACTGGCTGACGTGCAAAACTGTCATCCACTGCTTTATTTGTGGATAGTGAGAAACCTCAGCAGTGGAAAAACAGTGGAAAAACATTTTTTTCTCAGCACAAGAACATACATATTAGAAAGAAATGTAAAAAATAAAAAAGCAATGTATTTTAAAAGGATTTCTTTCAGATGCAATAAAGACTGGAATGCTGCGGTTCTAATTATCACTAAAAATATTGCAATAAAATAATACTGCTAAGTACCACTATAGAGACTCAACATTGATGTCCCACACTGGTGCAAAACGGAACAGTTTCAGCATAAATATAGGTAAAATCATGCAGCTCTTGCTATAGCAAACAATGAAGTGAAAGCACACATGTGTGATGACAGACATACTGGGCAAGATTACATATGCGGCGCAGGCTTCAGCCGAACTGCTGACACCTGCACCGCCCGTAATTTCACCTCGCACTTCGGGGAATCACATATACGGCACCGGTAGTTCATAGAGTGCCGTAAGTCGGATAACTAGCGATGTCCAGAAATGTGCGTAAATACAAATTTATGGAATCGACAGTGACTTACGGCACTTTAGAAACTGCCGGCGCCTAAGAAAATAAAAAAAAAGCCAAATCTCCCGTAAAAGGCTAACACGCCTCCCAAAAATAAACCCAAAACGTAAAACCCCTATATCCACCATCAAACCCAGATCGGAACTCATAATAAAAGTATTAACCCCTAAACCAACAACTCCCACATAGCAATATGCCTAATTAAACTATTAACCCCTAATCCACCATTCACCCAAATGGCAATCTACCTAATAAAAGTATTAACCCCTAATGCGCCACACCCCCACAAAGCAAAGTCCCTATTAAAACTATCAACCCCTAACCTGCCATTAACCCACATTGCAACAAACCTTATAAATGTATTAACCCCTAATCTGCCAAACCCACATCACAACAAACCTTATAAATTTATTAACCCCTTATCCGCCAACCCCCAACAACGCAAATAACTATTTAAATTACTAAGTCCCGTAACCTAACACCCCCTAACCTAACACCCCCTTAAATTAACCCCAATTACCTAAATTAAAAAATACTAAGTTACAATTAAAATAAAAAAGCTAACATTACTTAAAAAAAAAAAAAATTTAATTAAATTAATCTAAGATTACAAAAAAATAAAAAAAGTCTAACATTACATAAAATAATAAATCAAATTATCAAAAATAAAAAAATTAAACCTAATCCCTATGAAAATAAAAAAGCCCCCCAAAATAAAACACCCCCTAATATAACACTAAACTACCAATAGCCCTTAAAAATTGCCTTTTGTATGGCATTGCCCTAAGTTAAACAGCTTTTTTACCTTAAAAAATACTTAGTCCCCCCTCTAACAGTAAAACCCCCCACCCACCAAACCTCCCCAAAATAGAAAAACCTAACACTAAAAAATCCTAAACTACCCATTGCACCTAAAGGGGCATTTGTATGGGCATTGCCCTTAAATGGGTATTCAGCTCTTTTACACTGCCCAAAATCCCTATTCTAAAACACCAAACCCCCAAAAAGTAAAAAAAAATCTTAACTCTAACCCCCAAATAGGTACTCACCATTCCTGAAGTCTGGCAGAGAAGGTCCTATTCCAGGTGGTGGTGAACTCTTCTTGGATCCGCAACATCTTCCATCTTCATCTAGGACCAAGCCGGCACGGAGCGGAGTTGACAGCGGAACTGAAGACCGGCGACCACGGAGCCATTGAGCGTGGAGATCCTCTTCGTTCGATCACTGCCGCACACTGAGGATTGAATTTAAGGTACACGTTTCAATATGGGGTACCTTACATTCCTATTGGCTGATTTGATTCTTCAAATTCAAATCAGCCAATAGGATGAGAGCTATTGAAATCCTATTGGCTGATTTGAACAGATTTTTTAGTGTTAGTTTTTTTTTATTTTGGGGGGTTTGGTGGGTGGGGGGTTTTACTGTTAGATAGGGGACTTAGTATTTTTTAAGATAAAAAAGCTGTTTAACTTAGGGCAACGCTCTACAAAAGGCCCTTTTAAGGGCTATTGATAGTTTAGATTAGGGGGTGTTTTATTTTCATAGGGATTAGGTTTAATTTTTAAATTTTTGATACTTAATTTTTTATGTAATGTTAGGCATTTTATTTTTTGTAATCTTAGATTAATTTAATTATAGTTTTTTTTATTTTTAAAATGAAAGTCAATCCTAGTGTTTTACAAACGCTAGGATTGACTATTGAAACAAATAAAGGGGACTTTCATTCATGAAGTATAAGATACTTCATGTAGAAAGCTCCTTAATTTGTTTCAATCGATCACTGTTCTTAGCTGCTACAGCAGCCCACAGCTAAAAAAAATTTTGCTAAGAGGTTACGCCTTTGGGAGCCGGATTTACCGTACAGCTATTGGCTAAGAGGTAAAAAAACATCTCCTCTTAGCAAATGTTTTTTTTTTGCTGTGGGCTGCTGTAGCAACTAAGCACGGCGATCGATAGAAACAAATAAAGGAGCTTTCTACATGAAGTATCTTATACTTCATGAATGAAAGTCTCTTTATTTGTTTCAATAGTCAATCCTAGCATTTGTACAATGCTAGGATTAACTTTCACTTTAAGTAATGTTAGTTTTTTTTAATTTTAATTGTAACTTAGTATTTTTAATTTAGGTAATTGGGGTTAATTTAGGTGTTAGGTTAGGGGGCTTAGTAATTTAATTAGTTATTTGCATTGTGTGGGTTTGGCGGTTTAGAGGTTAATAGTTTTATTAGGATTATTGCGTTGTGTGGGTTTGGCGGTTTAGGAGTTAATAGTTTTATTAGGTTTATTGCGATGTGGGTTAATGGCGAATTGAGTTATTAATGGTTTATTCGGTTTATTGCGATATGGGTTAATGGTGGATTATGGATTAATATACTTTATTAGTTATTGCGGTGGGGGTTGGCGGTTGACAGGTAGAAAGATATTGCACATGCGTTAGGGGTTAGTTAATATTTTCAGCCAGTTACGGGAGTTATGGTGCTCACATATTCAGCGCAAGGCTTGCTGTGCCTGCCTATGTGTGGCAAGGTGAAAATGGAGTAAAATTTCTCAATTTTCGCCGCGTAAGTCCTTGCGCTGAATATGTGATACTGATTTGCAACGCGGTTCTATGTTAGCTTATAAGAGTAAAAATTGCAACGGGTGAAATATAAGCGCCACATTTATATGCTGCGTGTATATGTGATACCAAAACCGCGTAATAACCGGCGTCACAGGCTTTTGCGGGCGACGCCACATATGTAATCTTGCCTACTGTATCCAAGGCCGGATTTACAGCCCAGGTGCCTGTAGGCACCAAAATCTAAAGCGCCCCCCACGCGTTCCCAGTTCACATGTACAGGTGAAACTCGAAAAATTAGAATATCGTTTAAAAGTTCATTTATTTCACTAATGCCCCTTAAAAGGTGAAACTAATATATGAGATAGACTCACTGCATGCAAAGCAAGATATCAGAAAATTAGAATATTACATGCAATCAATAAAACAAGGATTGTGCATAGAACAATATCGGACCTCTAAAAAGTATAAGCATGCATACTGTATGTACTCAGTACTTGGTTTGGGCATCTTTTGCAGCAATTACTGCCTCAATGCGGCGTGGCATGGAAGCTATCAGCTTGTGGCACTGCTGAGGTGTTATGGAAGACCAGGATGCTTCAATAGTGGCCTTCAGCTCTTCTGCATTGTTCGGTCTCATGTCTCTCATCTTTCTCTTGGCAATGCCCCATAGATTCTCTATGGGGTTCAGGTCAGGCGAGTTTGCTGGCCAATCAAGCACAGTAATCCCATGGTCATTGAACCAGGTTTTGGTACTTTTGGCAGTGTGGTCCTTGGTTTTCCAAATGAGATGCAAAATTTGCTCTCATCAGAAAAGAGGACTTTGGACCACTGAGCAACAGACCAGGTCTGTTTTTCTTTAGCCCAGGTAAGACACTTCTGACGTTGTCATCCCTGCTGCTTGTGCACCTTTTTATTCCACACTTTTCCCTTCCACATAACTTTCTATTAATGTGCTTTGATACAGCACTTTGGGAACATCCAACTTCTTTTGCAATTACCTTTTGAGGCTTTCCCTCCTTATGGAGGGTGTCAATGATGGTTTTCTGCACAACTGTCAGGTCAGCAGTCTTTCCCATGATTGTGATTCCTACTGAACCAGACTGAGAGACAATTTAAAGGCTCAGGAACCCTTTGCATGTGTTATGGCTTAATTAGCTGATTAGATTGGGACACTTTGAGCCTAGAATATTGCACCTTTTCACAATATTCTAATTTTCTGAGATTGTGGATTTGGGGTTTTCATGAGCTGTAGGCCATAATCATCACAATTATGACAAATCACGGCTTGAACTATATTGCTTTGCATGTAATGAGTCTATCTCATATATTAGTTTCACCTTTTAAGTTGCATTAGTGAAATAAATTAACTTTTGCATGATATTCTAATTTTTCGAGTTTCACCTGTATAAACCCATAGATACAGCCTAAAACTTAATAGAATTATATATTTTTACAGCAGCTGCTAATTTTGCCACATAAAAGGCAGTCCATGATCTATAACAAAACACTCCAGACAGTATTTGCCCAGTCTGATGAAATTCCAGTCAGAACAGTATTTTTATATATATAATTTAAACAAGAAATGTGCAGGTTGTCTAGACTTGGTCTTCATTTAGAAACTTTGCAGACCAAGCCTGCAATGTGCACAATCAACTAAGGGTCAGTTGTTGTTTTTAAAAGTGTGTTTATCCTGTGCAACAGCCCTGGCAATTTGCATTTTAGCAATAATATTCATACCTATGGTATTTTATATGAAATATTGCCCTCTGACTGTACAATATCTCATTTTGACAGCCACTGCAGCTGATACATGCCCACCGTGCACTCAGAGATCTCTGTAATAGCGCACAAATAGTCACTCACTGTCACTCGCATAAAAGAACCAAACCCCACTCACTCACTCTTAGGCCACTCTGGCTGCTCTGTCGACATTCACTGGATGTTGGCCATCTTTGTTTAGGATTCAGCATGGTGGTCATCTTTGTTTAGGACAAAGTTATTATCTACTATGGTGTGTGAGGGCAGAGCCGCAGAAGTGTGCAAAAAATGCATATGGAGCAGAGAGACAGATGCCCCTCTATGGAAGGCGCCTGTAGGCACATGCCTACTCTGTCTAATGGTAAATCTGGCCCTGACTGTATCACAGAAATAATTGTGTTGCTAATATATATCTCACTCCCTACCCTCATAGTATTTGGCAGTAAGAAACGTATAAACAAAACCAATGTTATTTTACTTGTTGGAGAAAGTATATACGGTATGTTATGTGAGCCTAGATTACAGTCTTCTCTATAAGCTTTGTGTGGGTTAAAAAGAAGGTCCATTTTGATGAATTAGTGCCCCGGTTTTTAATAATCCTATTAAAAACAAGGGCACTTTAATTCATCAAAATTGACATTTCACTGTTTTCTTCAAAAACTTACCTTTTAATCCTGGCAGCCGCTCCAGCACTTCCTCTGCCCGTCGCAAGCCATCTTTGCAGGTCCAAAATGACGAATCCGGCATCCTCCAATCACAGAGTTGCATCAGGCCAAGATTCCCTCGGGGGAGGAAGCCGTGATTGGAGGAAGCCGGGTTCATCATTTCTGACGTCTGCAGAGGCTTCTGATAGCCGGGGGAATCGCTGGAGCGGCTGCAAAGATTAAAAGGTAATTTTTTGAAGAAAATAATTGAAATGTCAATTTTGATGAATTAAAGTGCCCTTGGTTTTAATAGGATTATTAAAAACCGGGCACTAATTCATCAAAATGGACCTTCACTTTAACTGAGCATAATGCTGTTTTAATTTCAAACCACTTTGACCTATTAAACATACACAGTTTTTTTTTTTTGTTTTTCTTTTTAGCAGTTTACAAATGTCTTTAGAATATGTAAAACTAACAGATACTTAGAATTAATACACCTCACAAATGTAGGTTTATAAAATTGTTTTCCAGACTCTTGTGCTGTTGATAACCCATTTTCACCAACAGCACATCTTGCTTTTGTTTTTTTTTCCCATTCCTATTCTCACTCATGCTCAATTTACAAAGCCCAGCTCTATAATGGGTCAGGGTGAGACCATAGGACCCAGGCAGTACTTTTCAGGGGCAACAAATGGGTTGAATATGGTTGAATCAAATAATATAAAAGTGCCCCAGTATAAACATATTTGTATATGTGTCTGTAAGATGCAGTGCCATGTTGGGTTTAGACTGGCAAGAGTTGGGGTGTCCATTTTATTCTCAGAATGAGGCAGCACATTATCAGTGCAATTCCTTGAAACAGCCATTCAGTTCACATTTCTACAATCTCACTGCCTTCCTCATTTTATTAAAACGTCAAAATAATGAACAAACCACACTTATATGTAACATGTTCAAGTAGAAATTAAGATTTTGCTCATTATTGCAATTAAATGGATATTCTGATGCAAAAATTACATTCACTTACTCTTTAGACCTTAGACTGACCTTAGATTTGCAAGCATAGTTATATAGGTTCAGAAATGCAAAAATGACGCACTCTAATGACACAGAACATATAACTGTTGCATTAGTGTCCATTTAAATCTTTCGAACTTCCGAAAATATATATATTTTTTATTAACTTTGGAGCATAATCTGACTGACATGAGCGTGTCTAAAATTTGTGAGTACAGTCCAGCCCAGCTTCCAGAATGATGCTGATGAGTAGGTTACCTTCTTAAAGAGCACATTTAATTGAGGGCACTACACAGAGATAGTTGTTCTTGGTGTATAGGGTGTAAAATCATGCCAATCTTTTAAGCTGCACCCCACTGCATGAACGGACTTGTTCGGCTGCAGTGGTCCTTCACAATTGCCCCTGAATCAGCTAGAGATGGCCCTAGACCACTGGTTTTCAAAACTGTCTTAAGGCATCCATAACAGGCAAGATTTTGAGGATATCTGAACAAGAGCACAGGTGAAATAATCAGCTAATTAGTAAAAAATGGTTATTTCCTGCTCTCACTGAAAGTAATCTTGAAAATCTGGCCTGTTAGGGAGGCCTGATGACAGGTTTGAAAACTGGTGCCCTAGATTCACCAACTGCACTACCAGCATGCCCAGTTCCGCCCACACAACAACCTCCAGTCTACTTACAGGCACCCTAATTTTGCCCAAAGCTGTGATTCAGTGTTTATTCTACTGGCACCAGAGCTTTGCTTACTATATAATGCTCCAAAAAAATTTGGGGATGATATTTCACCATGCTGGTGAGTTTTTGATTATCAAACCACTAGAAACAATGAGGAATGCTAGAGAATTAAAGACACACCTTAATTGACAGACTACAAATTTAAACCAGGCCACCAATGAATTTCCCTATAGCATTTGTTTCCAACAATTTACAGTAATTGTATCATTTTCTGACCTTATGCTCTCTGTACTTGCAGAGAAGGACAAAAATATGCATTACATCAATTCACTATGCTCATCTGTATAATTGCATTTAATAACCAACTGCTTAAATCACATGGTAACATATGATGACATCTATTTATTTTCATTTAACCCTTGAAGATCCATAAACATGAACATATCAGCACTACTGGCAAGCACTCCTGAAACAACCAAGGAAAGAGTTACAACATGCAAACAAGTTCTCATGTAATCCATGTGTCCTATAAATGTCCAGATCAAATAAAGCAGTGGATCTACTAAAGCTAGTACAATTGGAAGACCACATAGAAGAGACACTAACTTACAAAAAAACAAACACCATATATCAATAATTAAAAACTGTATTTCATATTGCAAACAAAATAAATGTTTTAAAAAAGTTTATGTAGTTTTGTACTTGACACTATAGTGACACGATAACCTGTGTTTGACTAGAAGCCAAGCTGAACATCTTTCTACTCTAACAATCCTCTAACATTCGCATTACACCTAACTTGTAATACCAGCACACATTTGTGTGCGCTGGTATTACTGAGTGGAGTGCAAATATCCTGCTCGCGTATGCGATATTTTGTGCTCCACTCATAATCTGGACCTTTTTTAGGAATGACATTTGAGTTTAATGTTCCTTTAAAGGGACGGTACATCAAAATGAAATTTTCATGATTCAGATAGAGCAAAGGTGGCCAACTCCAATCCTCATGAACTAACAACTGTTCTGGGGGCCTATAGTGGTTATATAGTCTGACACTCTCAGGAGCAACCCTCATGAAATTCTATATAAAAAAGCGATGTCCCTAGAATCTAGTGACGTAACCTACGATCCGCCAGACTCAGTCCGAAACAGATCGATGGTTACGTCACTCCAGATGTTCCCAGCGCAAGTTCTGCACAATCTGACTACTTTTGGAAGTTATCAAGGAACAACCAGGTATGCTCGCCACTATTCCGGCCCAGCGTACCTGGTGTTCAATCCGCCGCATCCAGAGCGGCGGATTCCCATAGGAATCAATGGGAGTCTGACAGCAGCGAGAGCTCATGTTCGCTGCTGCCCGATATCCCATTGATTCCTATGGGAAGTGTCTGCACCTAACACCCTAACATGTACCCCGAGTCTAAACACCCCTAATCTGCCCCCCACACCGCCGCCACCTACTTTATACTTATTAACCCCTAAACCGCCGCTCCCGGACCCCGCCGCAACTAAATAAAATGTTTAACCCCTAAACCGCCGCTCCCGGACCCCGCCTCAACTATAATAAATTTATTAACCCCTAAACCGCCACTCCCAGACCCTGCCGCCCCCTACATTATACCTATTAACCCCTAATCTTCTGCCACCTACATAAAGCTATTAACCCCTATCCTGCTGATCCCGGACCCTGACGCAAATAAATTAATTGTTTAACCCCTAAACCGCCCCACCCGGAGCCCGCCGCCACCTACATTACATTTATTAACCCCTATCCTGCCCCCTACGCCGCCGCCACCTACATTACATTGATTAACCCCTAATCTACCCCCCCTACACCGCCGTCCCCAAAATTAAATGAATTAACCCCTAAACCTAAACCGCCCCCAACATCGCCGCCCCTAAACCTAAGTCTAACCCTAACACCCTCCTAACTTAAATATTATTTAAATTAATCTAAATAAATATTATTATAATTAAATGAATTAATCCTATTTAAAACTAAATACTTACCTATAAAATAAACCCTAAAATAGCTACAATATAACTATTAGTTACATTGTAGCTATTTTAGGGTTTATTTTTATTTTACAGGCAACTTTGTATTTATTTTAACTAGGTAGCTATTAAATAGTTAATAACTATTTAATAGCTATTGTACCTAGTTAAAATAAATACAAAGTGAAAATGAAATAGGAATCATAATAATATGTAAAGACAGCTGGCCAAAGCCGCTCTAATATGTTAAGATAAAGCGATGTATAGAGTCTCTCAAGTTATACAGGTATCTGGAGGAGGTTATGACAAACTATGGTGAGTTAGCTCATTGAAAAATAAGTATAATATACAAAGCTGCAAAAAAACGTATTACCCATTTGCTGCGAGACTGATGTTATAGCGAGTTATGCTATATCTTTGTCTAATCATATATGTGTAGGCCCGGCTGGGACTGTGTGAGTTCCTTACACTATTATAACAGGTGTAGCAACTACCTGAGTCTATTGACTAGTAGGGACCAAACTGATTGTCAATTAAATTATCCAGCAATTCTAGAATGGCATAATATAGGTGAAGTTCCATAAGGACCTGTAAATGTGGTTAGCAACTTTATCAAGTTAATTGTATTTTCTACAGCCTCTTATTACTGTGATTTAAAGCCACAACTTGTGTTTAACAATATGGCTGAATGTGGTCAAAGTTAGTTCTAGGCTAATATAGCACATTTCTGGCAAAGTTTTAAAATATGATGGGGGGGGGGGGTGAGGGAAGCAAATAAGCATGGTTCTTACTTTGATAGGGATCTAATAGATAAACACTCACTGGTAAGTATTATATATACAAATGAGAAGGGGAGATGGTTAGTTAGCCAAGGGATATTGACTTCAAGAATCAGATAAATTATAGAAGAGCAGATTAAATCACAAATTACAAAGTTCAGTCAAATGAGTAACCATGTGGTAGGAAAAACATGTAGTCCTGCTATTCAAACAGAAAGGGGATGGGATGTTTACATGCGTGAGAGAGCACAACAATATCAAACTTGACAATCAACAAAAATGTCCAACATATATAAACATTTACTGTGTAACTTAATAAGTGCACTCTAATATAATTCAACTGTATAGTAAGAGTTACTAGCTTCCAAGACAGTAGCTCGGTCCTAAGGGAAATTAAGCAGAGGTAGGTAATAAGGACTCTGCTATTCCCTGTTGTATATGGGGTATTCCCCCAATATAAAGTCTATGTTGAATCGGCACCCCAGGAATGAAGCATAGATAGTCCAGTAATATGTAGCTTATAGGCTGCCACACTGCAGTATAGACAGGGAAATGACAGTTAAATATCACCACCCTCTGTAGTAAAGGTTTTCTTGTGGTTGTATCCTGTGCATTGCTTATGCCCCATTCCCCACCTGGGAGATCGGCCGCATCTACCCAGGCTTTGGCTAAGGGCGGGTTCACATATGTTTTACTCCTGTTTGTAGAAGGGGCAGGATATGCTGGAGAGTCACTGTTATCCCTCTTCTGATTAGCCTGCGTATCACCTGGCTTCATATCGCTCACTTTATTGAGCTCCCGAACTGGGTTTTGTAAAGCATAGAGTTCAGTGGAAAGGCTATTTACCCTCGGTTGCTTGGGATAATCCTGCAATGTTAGATCCGTCCTCTCCACCATGTGAGACATTTTCTCATCTCCCTCTATACTGTGGGCCTGCCAAAATCAAGAGCTGGTCAAAACAGTTAAGCATTTTATGTTCAAAGTCAGCTAGTAGGGCTATTATTATTGTGCAATGTTCCTCCTCCATTTCTACTTAAAGGGACAGTATACTATAAAATTATTTTTCCCTTAATGAGTTTTCAATTACTTTTTTACCAGCTGTAAAATGTATGATATTTGATTTTTTAAGGCCTCATATGACAAACAGACTTCTTACCAACCGACCGGTGTCAACCTTACCATTTCCTCATCAAAGTATGGCGCTGCTTTTCTCTATATTGTCTTAGTAGCTGCTTCTGCTGACTTTGTATAGCTGGGAACAGCGCTCTCCCCAACGTGTGTGCTCCCTCTTTTGTGCTTGCTGCATCTCGTTGGGTCCCTTTTCGTCATGGACCTCGTGACCAGAGGTGCTCCAATCAGCACTTAGCTGAATAGAGGATAAACAGAAGGTGCCAGGTGTGTAGGGGGGAATCCAAAAACTAACAACATCAAAGAATACCGGCACATCTTCTTAGTAAAAGTACAAAGTTTATTGCATCACCAAAAAAATGGCAAAAGTTATGCTTTATGTTTCGGCGCTTAGGCCTTAATCATAAGCAAGACTCAATAAAAAAACAAACAGGATTAAAAACACTACCGGTTAGAGCTTAGTCACATGATACAATGCACATTAATTAAACATCTTAAGGAGGACTAATTGAGATAAACATATAGTATAATGAAGTACGTAAAGAACCTCTAGTATTATATTAAACCCTAAATTATAAGGGTAGGATATAATCTATTTCTAATACTGTACATATGTTAACAGGGGTAACAATATAAATGTAGGCTTAGGATAAAACATCTAAATTCTTAAGGTAACAAAGCAATACATATTTCAAATAAGACAACATGTTCCATTTTTATTCAGTTGTTAGTGCAACAATCATTATATATTAGAAAATACCTCATTAGGTGAGTTGCAAACTAATACATTGAAAAAGTACTGAAATATCCAAAAATTACCACATAATCTAAACGTTAAGAATCAATATTATAATCCTAATAATAGGTGAAGAGCCAGAAAAGGAGAATACCAAAAGAAAAGCACATCAAACTTAATGAAGATTATCACAAATTGCTATTGTTCTCTGAAAAAGCACAAACATGCTTATGTTTAAATTTAAATAAAAAAAAAAACAGCAACAGCATTTTCTTTGTTACAAAACATGACCTAGAGGGTAAGGGTAACAGACCGCTATTCCCAAAAGTTAATAAGGTCAAAGGTTGAGTTAAACCCTTTTGGGATATGAGTCTCCATAGTAAAGATCCAAAACGCTTCCCTTTTGTATAGCAGTCTGCTAACATCACCCCCTCTTTTAGGACGTTTAACCTTCTCAATGACTGTCCATCTTAGAGTGGTATTAATATTGTGATGTTCCTCTATAAAATGAGTGGCCGGACCTGAGCATTTATGTGACCTCTTTATGTCTGATAGGTGTTCTCTAACTCTTTCACGGACTTCTCTTGAAGTACAGCCTATGGCCTCTATTTATCAAGCTGTCAACCGCAAATACGCTGGAATTCCGCAGCGTATTTGTGGCGAAAATGATTTGCCTTAGTTATCAAACCCTACAGACCGGCAAAAGTAGAATTTAGTGATGTAACATACGATCCGCCGGTTAGTTATCAAAAGTCTACCAGGTACGCTCGGCACTATTCCGGCTCAGCGTACCTGGTTTTCAATCCGCCGCCATGGAGGCGGCGGATGCCATAGGAATCAATAGGAGTCTGAAAGCAGCGATAGCTCATGTTCGCTGCTTCCCAATATCCCATTGATTCCTATAGTAATGTATACACCTAACACCCTAACATGTACCCCGAGTGTAAACATCCCTAATCTGCCCCCCATACACCGCCGCCACCTACATTATACTTATTAACCCCACCGCCACTTTAATAAACTTATTAACCCCTAAACTGCCGCTCACAGACCCTGCCGCAACTAAAGTGTTTAACCCCTAAACTGCCTCTCCCGGAGCCCACCGCCACCTACATTATACTTATTAACCCCTAATCTGCCCCCCCTACACCGCCGCCACCTACCTACATTTATTAACCCCTAATCTGCCGCCCCCAATGTCGCCGCCCCTAAACCTAAGTCTAACCCTAACCCTAACACCCCCTAACTTAAATATTATTTAAATAAATATAAATAATAAATAAATATAATATAAATAAAATAACTATCATTAACTAAATTATTCCTATTTAAAACTAAATACTTACCTATAAAATAAACCCTAAGCTAGCTACAATATAACTAATAGTTACATTGTAGCCAGCTTAGGGTTTATATTTATTTTACAGGCAACTTTGTATTTATTTTAACTAGGTACAATAGTTATTAAATAGTTAATAACTATTTAATAACTTCCTAGTTAAAATAAAGACAAATTTACCTGTAAAATAAAACCTAACCAAAGTTACAATTACACCTAACACTACACTATAATTAAATAAATTAACTAAACTAAATACAATTAAATACAATTAAATTTTTTTTATCTAAAGTACAAAAAAACCCCACTAAATTACAGAAAATAATAAAATAATTACAAGTTTTTTAAACTAATTACACCTAATCTAATCCCCCTAATAAAATAAAAAGCCCCCCAAATTAATAAAAAGCCCTACCCTATACTAAATTGCAAATAACCCTTAAAAGGGCGTTTTGCGGGGCATTGCCCCAAAGTAATAAGCTCTTTTACCTGTAAAAAAAGAAATACAACCCCCCAACATTAAACCCCATCACCCACACAACCAACCCTACTCTAAAACCCACCCAATCCCCCCTTAAAAAACCTAACACTAACCCCTTGAAGATCACCCTACCTTGAGAAGTCTTCACCCAACCGGGCCGTAGTCCTCAACGAATCCGGCAGAAGTGGTCCTCCAGACGGGCAGAAGTCTTCATCCAGACGGCATCTTCTATCTTCATCCATCTGGCGCGGAGCGGGTCCAACTTCAACACATCCGACGCGGAGCATCCTCTTCGTTCGACGGCAACTGAAGAATGAAGGTTCCTTTAAGTGATGTCATCAAAGATGGCGTCCCTTCAATTCCGATTGGCTGATAGAATTCTATCAGCCAATAGGAAATAAGGTAGGAAAAATCCTATTGGCTGATGCAATCAGCCAATAGGATTGAGCTTGCATTCTATTGGCTGATTGGAACAGCCAATAGAATGCAAGCTCAATCCTACTCGCTGATTGGATCAGCCAGTAGGATTGAACTTCAATCCTATTGGCTGATTGCATCAGCCAATAGGATTTTTCATACCTTAATTCCGATTGGCTGATAGAATTCTATCAGCCAATCGGAATTGAAGGGACGCCATCTTGGATGATGTCACTTAAAGTTTTAAATAGGAATAATTTATTTAATGCTAGGAATATTAATTTACATTTATTTAAATAATATTTAAGTTAGGGGATGTTAGGGTTAGGGTTAGACTTAGGTTTAGTGGTTAATAAATTTAATATAGTGGCAGCGACATTGGCAGATTAGGGGTTAATAAATGTAGGTAGGTGGCGGCGGTGTAGGGGGGAAGATTTGGGGTTAATAAGTATAATGTAGGTGGCGGCGGTGTAGGGGGCGGCAGATTAGGGGTTAATAAGTATAATGTAGGTGGCAGTGGGCTCCGGGAGCGGTGGTTTAGGGGTTAATAATTGTAATTAGTTGTGGTGGGCTCCGGGAGCGGCGGTTTAGGGGTTAATACATTTACTAGAGTTGTGGTGGGCTCCAGGAGCGGCGGTATAGGGGGTAAACAGTATAGTATAGTGTGGGTGTTTAGTGACAGGGTACCAAGAAAGCTGTAAAAAAGCCGAAGAGCAGCGAAATCGATGACTGTTAGTTAACAACAGTCCGCTGCTCATCGAACCGTACTTGGTGCACGGCCTTTTGACAACTTTTTTGGTAACTTTGGAGAACGTATTCAGGTTCGCGGCATCGATGTTAGGCAATCTTAGGTGAGCGTATTGGTGCCATTGAATGCAGGTAAGTTGACGGCTTGATAAATAGAGGCCTATGAGGCCAAATTATTAAAGGTCTTGCAGACCTGATCCGACAGTGCGGATCAGGTCCGCAAGACCTCACTGAATGCGGAGAGCAATACGCTCTCCATATTCAGCATTGCACCAGCAGCTCACAAGAGCTGCTGGTGCAACGCCGCACCCTGAAGACTCGCGGCCAATGGGCCACCAGCAGGGAGGTGTCAATCAACCCGATCGTGCCCGATCGGGTTGAATTCCGGTGATTCCTGTCTGCCTCATCAGAACAGGTGGACAGGGTTATGGAGCAGCGGTCTTTAGACCGCTGCTTAATAACTGCTGTTTCTGGCGAGTCTGAAGACTTGCCAGAAACACGGCCCTTCAAGCTCCATTCGAAGCTAGATAGATAGGCCTCTATGTATTGTTTGTTGTTACATGTGCACCATATCAGATTAATCAAATTTTTAGACCTGCAGTTGACACAGTCCTTTAGTGTATATTGTTTTCCTGTCATTGAAGATGTAAATGTGGAATCAAAAATACCAAAGCTGTGCATGCCTTTTATAACTAATCATGAGCTTATTGGATTATCTGTTCTTATCTCACTAAGGAATAATTCATTCCCTATCGTTTTCCCTTTACGGTAAGAAAAGTTACATAACTTCACAGTGTTCTGTAAGCCATTATCAGCCGACAACATTGGAAAAAAGTTCCTAATGATATTACAGATCTGGTAATAATCAGCAGAAAACTGTGCAGTGAAAGTGTAAGGGTTAATCTTCCAGTCACCTAGTAACTCCACCCCTTCTCCCTATTTCAGCACCAGCACACCTGCAGACAAGTGCTTGGTAATTTGTTTTGCTATTGAATTGCACGCTGTGTATCTGGAGTAACTTTGATTGCTTCTATCTACCTAATTTGGATTACAAATATAGGACGTCCTATTCTACAAATTACACTGAGCCTCAGTGTCTAAGGTATCCTGTGTTAAGTTAATATAGCTTTTACAAGGAGAATTTAATTAACCTTTGTGCAGCTCTCTACATTGGATGTTCAGCTGTTACACCTCTCCCTGCAACAGAAGCTGACCTCACCGCCTTCACACAGGCAAGTGCTAACAGGCAGTTCCACACAGTGTACACAGAGATAGGAGCTGCGCTCTCACAGCCTTCACACTGACAATTGCTAACAGGCAGTTCCACTCAGAGTACACAGACATAGGAGCTGCGCTCTCACAGCCTTCGCTGTCAATTGCAAGCAGGCAGATTCACACAGTGTGCTCAGAGAGAGGAACTGCGCTCTGAATCTTTACTCTCTCCAGTAACCCCTACTGTGCTGGATTTGCTTTATGTTTGCATAACCTGTTTCTACCATATCTCCTTTGTATTAGCTTGGAATCCAAATTCTTACAATCTTCCTCTACCCTAACTGTTGTTTATACCATCTGACAAATATTCAGACCTGTGTATTAACCACCTATTATTAAATCACTTCTTAACCTGTGTGCACCTGAGCAATAGGTGCGCTCCTTAAGGAAGTGAAACAAGCACCACTATTCCAAAACAATTCTGCAGCTGTGGTCTACGAATCCAGATCCATTCTCACAGAAAGTAACAGTGTCACTGTTAGTAAAAGAGGTTTTTCAGCTACCCCCAGTAAATACCACAAGAGGAGGAGGAGGGGGGGCAAAAGAGGAAGAAATACAGGAACAAATCAAACAAGATATACATTGAGAAGGGGGAGGAGACAGAACAAATATGTTTAGTAAAATCCTTAGAAACTTCCAATACTATTAATGTAATTAATCTTACTGACTATGTACTCCATGATATTGAATTAAAGGTTTTAAATGATGGACTAGGGTTTGTGCCCACATCTAGATTTAATTTATTTCAGACGTTAGTTGATGTCAATAATTTAATTTGTCAAATGACACTTAAAAAAATATTTTTTAGAATGTCAAACTAATGGTTGGATTATGAAGAGTCAGAATGTGAGTCAACCAACATCTTATCAGAATTAGCTGGATTAGACTACACTGAGTTAAGAGAGCTTCTCTATTAAGCGGCCATTTCTGTTGGAGCTCGGCTCCGCCCCCCCTTTTTTTTAACAGCAAAATAGCTAAATCACTAATGCCCTTTTCAGGGCAATTTTTGGAGTATGTTTTTTAACGATAGGTTTTATTTTGGGGGGGTTCTTTGGTATTAGTATAGGGTTTTTTGATGTAAAAGAGACGTAATTACTTCAACTATGGCATTGCCCTTTTCAGGATAATTTTTAGAGAAGGTTTTAGTTTTAGTATATGTTTTTTTTTTAGGGGGACTTTAGTTTTAGGATGGGGCTTTTACTGGTATTTTTTTTTATTTTTAGCATTTGTTTTGTAATGGTAGTATATTTTATTTTTTTGTAACTTAGTGAGTCTTAGGTTAGGGGTCTTGGGGGGTTAGCTGCTAGGGGGTTAAGTAGTGTAGGGGTATTTTGCGATGGGAGGTTGTGGCGGTTAGAAGATATTTTGTAATGGGGGTTATGGTGGATTAGGGGTTAATAGTGTAGTGGGGTTGCTTATGATGGAGGGGTGTGGTGGTTAAGAGGTTAGGGGATTAATAGTGTAGGGGGTAAATTGCAATGGGGAGTTATGGCAGATTAGGGTTAGGTTACGATGGGGTTGGGGGCACGTTTGTGTGTATATATAATATATATAAACAAAAATATTTATTTTTCATTTTTATATATATATATATATATATATATATATATATATATATTATATATATATAATTTATATATATAAAAATTAAAAATAAATATTTTTGTTTAGAAAAAAACATGCAAAATAAACAACAGTTGTTTAAAATCAATACAATGCTTAACATACATAGTATCGCATTGTATAATAGGATACATATTAATGAAACATTTTATATACATGTATTTACATAGCTCCTATAGTTTTAATAGGAAGGTTTGATCTTTTTTGTCTTCCGCCATAGGGGCTAATTTAACATGCTGTGAATGCAGCAGTGTCCATGCGAGCCATTATGCTCGCCGGAAACATAAGTTAAGAAGCAGCGGTCTTAAGACCGATGCACCTTAACTTATCCGCCACCCCTGGGGCGGCAGACAGCAATCATCCCGATCAGATACGATTGGGATGATTGACACCCCCTGCTTGTGCAATGTTAAATGCCGACAACGTTTGCTGTCGGTATTTAGCGATCTTGGGTGGACATGATCTGATACAGTGGATCATATCCGCCCGCATCATAGTAAATCGGCCCCATAGTCTCTTCACCTTTTCAGTGGTGAGATTTTCCAGTTTGAGGCAGGTAGTGAATAATTACTAACAGTAAGGTTAGAAATGTATTTTTTTAAGTCTTCCTACACAGAAAGGAAGAGAGAAACACAGCGCATCCGCGATTCACAGTATCGTTTATTCTCCAAGCCAATGACACATAACAAAACACACTTACAAGATAAAAGTGTAAAAGATCCACTTCGGCCAACTGGCTAGATAGCATAGCCTGCTGTATTCTTTGAGGGGATTCCAGAGACGTCAACCTGCAGCACCTGGTTTCAACTTCCTCTCCACAGCTGTGTGCAAAACTTTTACGCTGTTGAACGATATCCTGACGTCTCCTATAGGTTCCTCCTCCCTACGCGTTTCATCTGCTCACAGGCAGACTTTCTCAAGGGATATCATACAAAATGGATATTCCTACCGACAGCCAGGACTAATTTAAACCTTCCCATCATCCAGGATGTCATGCAATACATCATCCTGTTTTACATATTGTATCAACGATTTACAAAGTTACAGAACAAACAATATATTCTATTACAATAATGTAATTAATTCATAATTAAAAAGAGCAATTTGCACATTAAAACATAACTAGAAAAAGAAAAGTAAAAAATGTAAAATGAATTAACAAATAATAAATAACTAAGAACAATCTAATATAAAAGCAAACTTGCATCTATCGCTTTGTGACACTTGTTATAGAAAATTAATAGGATGAGATGCCAAAGCTAGCAACATATGTCTAACGGCATATATATAGGAATAGCTCTTATATAATAATTTATAGTTTAGTATATCCCCAAGGTATTTTATTAATCCACACATAATAAAACTAAAGTAGGGCTACTCTATATCCATGCTTATCAGGCATATTTTAGTTATAGCTTATTAGGTATATTTTAGTCCATAAACGCTTGCAAATCAAGGTCTATATTTAGACCTTTTGGTTCCAAGCAATCCACTTAGTTTCTCATTTCCTGAGTAATAAAAGCCTTCTATTGGCACATGGACGTGATTTGATCGTTTTAAGACCGTGATTGTGAGATCCACAGGATTTTTATCATGGATAGTATTGAAGTGATTAGAAACACTCGGCTAGATTTGGAGTTTTGTCGGTAACGACCCGAAAAACTAACGCCGGCTTTTTTCTGGCCGCACCATAAAAATAACTCTGGTATTGAGAGACCACATAAAGGCTGCGTTAGGCTCCAAAAAAGGAGCGTAGAGCATTTTTAACGCAGCTTCAACTCTCGATACCAGAGTTGCTTACGGACGCGGCCAGCCTCAAAAACGTGCTCGTGCACGATTCCCCCATAGGAAACAATGGGGCTGTTTGAGCTGAAAAAAAACCAAACACCTGCAAAAAAGCCGCGTTCAGCACCTAACGCAGCCCCATTGTTTGCTATGCGGTAACCCTTCCTACGTCTGCACTTAACACTCTAACATGTACCCCGAGTCTAAACACCCCTAACCTTACACTTATTAACCCCTAATCTGCCGCCCCCCGCTATCGCTGACCCCTGCATATTATTATTAACCCCTAATCTGCCGCTCCGTAAACCGCCGCTACTTACATTATCCCTATGTACCCCTAATCTGCTGCCCTAACATCGCCGACCCCTATATTATATTTATTAACCCCTAATCTGCCCCCCACAACGTCGCCTCCACCTGCCTACACTTATTAACCCCTAATCTGCCGACCGGACCTGAGCGCTACTATAATAAAGTTATTAACCCCTAATCCGCCTCACTAACCCTATCATAAATAGTATTAACCCCTAATCTGCCCTCCCTAACATCGCTGACACCTAACTTCAAACATTAACCCCTAATCTGCCGACTGGAGCTCACCGCTATTCTAATAAATGTATTAACCCCTAAAGCTAAGTCTAACCCTAACACTAACACCCCCCTAAATTAAATATAATTTAAATCTAACGAAATTAATTAACTCTTATTAAATAAATTATTCCTATTTAAAGCTAAATACTTACCTGTAAAATAAATCCTAATATAGCTACAATATAAATTATAATTATATTATAGCTATTTTAGGATTTATATTTATTTTACAGGTAACTTTGTATTTATTTTAACCAGGTACAATAGCTATTAAATAGTTAAGAACTATTTAATAGCTAAAATAGTTAAAATAATTACAAATTTACCTGTAAAAGAAATCCTAACCTAAGTTACAATTAAACCTAACACTAGACTATCAATAAATTAATTAAAGGGACAGTTTACTCAAAAATTTTCTCCCCTTTAATTTGTTCCCAATGATCCACTTTACCTGCTGGAGTGTATTAAATTGTTTGCAAGTAGCTCCTTTACCCTTATATTGGCATTTGAAATTGTTAATTTAGCATGTGGTATCCACACCTATTCTGAAAGTTTGTGGCCGCGCGTACCAGCTATAGATAAGCTTTGTAAACACAGCCAGCAGAAGAAATTACACTCCCAGTGTGATAAAGCAGAGATAAGGTAATAAAATGTTGATTTTCCATTGTTCTCTCAAAGTATTGGTGATTGTTTTAAGGACAGATATAAGATAAAGAAGCAGGTATATGTGCACAATGTGATACAGTAATGAGATCTGATTATACCTACAAGCTCAACCTATTTTATTAGGCTGTGGCTTCAAAACACAAAATCAGAGCTTTAATATACAGAAATAAACCTTAAAAAGCTAATTTTCATACATTTTTTACTCTGCAGTTGGTAAAAAAAGCAATTGTAAACACATTAAGGGAAAAACTATTTTACAGTATACTGTCCCTTTAAATAAACTACCTACAATTATCTACAATTAACCTAACACTACACTATCAATAAATTAATTAAATACAATTGCTACAAATAAATACAATTAAATAAACTAGCTAAAGTACAAAAAATAAAAAAGAACTAAGTTACAAAAAATAAAAAAATATTTACAAACATAAGAAAAATATTACAACAATTTTAAACTAATTACACCTACTCTAAGCCCCCTAATAAAATAACAAAGACCCCCAAAATAAAAAAATGCCCTACCCTATTCTAAATTACTAAAGTTCAAAGCTCTTTTACCTTACCAGCCCTGAACAGGGCCCTTTGCGGGGCATGCCCCAAGAAATACAGCTCTTTTGCCTGTAAAAAAAAACATACAATACCCAAGCCCCCCAACATTACAACCCACCACCCGCATGATCGGAACAGCCAATAGAATGCAAGCTCAATCTGATTGGCTGATTGGATCAGCCAATCGGATTGAACTTGATTCTGATTGGCTGATTCCATCAGCCAATCAGAATATTCCTACCTTAATTCCGATTGGCTGATAGAATCCTATCAGCCAATCGGAATTCGAGGGACGCCATCTTGGATGACGTCATTTAAAGGAACCGTCATTCGTCGTTCAGTCGTTGGCCAGGATGGATGTTCCGCGGTGGAGGTCTTCAGGATGCTGCCGCTTTGCTCCGGATGGATGCCGCTTGGATGAAGACTTCAATCGGATGGAAGACCTCTTCTGCCCCGCTTGGATGAAGACTTCAGCCGGATCATGGACCTCTTCAGCCCCCCGCTTGGGCTTGGATCAGGACATCGGAGGAGCTCTTCTGGACGGATCGGTGTGATACCCGGTGAGGTGAAGACAAGGTAGGATGATCTTCAGGGGCTTAGTGTTAGGTTTATTTAAGGGGGGTTTGGGTTAGATTAGGGGTATGTGGGTGGTGGGTTGTAATGTTGGGGGGCTTGGGTATTGTATGTTTTTTTTTACAGGCAAAAGAGCTGTATTTCTTGGGGCATGCCCCGCAAAGGGCCCTGTTCAGGGCTGGTAAGGTAAAAGAGCTTTGAACTTTAGTAATTTAGAATAGGGTAGGGCATTTTTTTTATTTTGGGGGTCTTTGTTATTTTATTAGGGGGCTTAGAGTAGGTGTAATTAGTTTAAAATTGTTGTAATATTTTTCTTATGTTTGTAAATATTTTTTTATTTTTTGTAACTTAGTTCTTTTTAATTTTTTGTACTTTAGCTAGTTTATTTAATTGTATTTATTTGTAGCAATTGTATTTAATTAATTTATTGATAGTGTAGTGTTAGGTTAATTGTAGATAATTGTAGGTATTTTATTTAATTAATTTATTGATAGTCTAGTGTTAGGTTTAATTGTAACTTAGGTTAGGATTTCTTTTACAGGTAAATTTGTAATTATTTTAACTATTTTAGCTATTAAATAGTTCTTAACTATTTAATAGCTATTGTACCTGGTTAAAATAAATACAAAGTTACCTGTAAAATAAATATAAATCCTAAAATAGCTATAATATAATTATAATTTATATTGTAGCTATATTAGGGTTTATTTTACAGGTAAGTATTTAGCTTTAAATAGGAATAATTTATTTAATAAGAGTTAATTAATTTAGTTAGATTTAAATTATATTTAACTTAGGGGGGTGTTAGTGTTAGGGTTAGACTTAGCTTTAGGGGTTAAAACATTTATTAGAATAGCGGTGAGCTCCGGTCGGCAGATTAGGGGTTAATGTTTGAAGTTAGGTGTCGGCGATGTTAGGGAGGGCAGATTAGGGGTTAATACTATTTATTATAGGGTTAGTGAGGCGGATTAGGGGTTAATAACTTTATTATAGTAGTGCTCAGGTCCGGTCGGCAGATTAGGGGTTAATAAGTGTAGGCAGGTGGAGGCGATGTTGAGGGGGGCAGATTAGGGGTTAATAAATATAATATAGGGGTCGGCGGTGTTAGGGGCAGCAGATTAGGGGTACATAAGGATAACTTAGGTGGCGGCGCTTTGTTGTCGGCAGATTAGGGGTTAATAAGTGTAGGTAGGTGGAGGCGACGTTGTGGGGAGCAGGTTAGGGGTTAATAAATATAATACAGGGGTCGGCGGTGTTAGGGGCAGCAGATTAGGGGTACATAAGGATAACGTAGGTGGCGGTCGGCAGATTAGGGGTTAAAAAAATTATTCGAGTGTCAGCGATGTGGGGGGACCTCGGTTTAGGGGTACATAGGTAGTTTATGGGTGTTAGTGTACTTTAGAGTACAGTAGTTAAGAGCTTTATAAACCAGCGTTAGCCCAGAAAGCTCTTAACTACTGACTTTTTTCCTGCGGCTGGAATTTTGTCGTTAGATGTCTAACGCTCACTTCAGAAACGACTCTAAATACCGGAGTTAGAAAGATCCCATTGAAAAGATAGGATACGCAATTGACGTAAGGGGATCTGCGGTATGGAAAAGTCGTGGATGAAAAGTGAGAGTTAGACCCTATTTTGAGTGACTCCAAATACCGGCGGTAGCCTAAAACCAGCGTTAGGAGCCTCTAACTCTGGTTTTCACGGCTAACGCCAAACTCCAAATCTAGGTCACTGTGTTTGTCATACCCTATTTTTATATTTTCAACATGTTCAAACTACCTTTTTTAATGCTCCTTTTAGTATGTCCTACATATGTTTTCCCGCATTTACATAGAAATTGGTACACTATATGTAGACTGACATGTGCCTCTAAAATCCAGGCTGAAAGTTTTACTTTTGTCATAGTTGCTGACTTCATTTCCTTTGATGATATGTTAACACATGATGCAACCTTTCCTACAACATTTATAGGTCCCTGCTTGTACTTTTAGCCAATTAGATGAACCAGCTACACTATTTGTGTTATTCTAAAGTTTTAATGGGGCTATCAAACTTTTCAGATTTCTATTCTTTTTAAAGACTATTTGAGGATTATTACCTATATTGTTTTTCAAAATGGGATCTCCTGATAGTATCTCCCAATGTTTCTGTAAAATATTTTTGGCTAGTTTGGCACCTTCATTGTACGTGGTAATAAATTTAACCTGATTATCGTGATCCCTATGCCTGTTGTCTGTTCTATTCGTTTTCATAATCACATCCCTAGGAATGATACGGCACTTTTCCTTTGCCCCTTCTATAAGTTGTATATCATAAACTTTCTGTAGAAGTTTATCCTGCAGAATATTAGCTTCTTTTAGATAATCATCCTCATACGTGCAATTCCATCTGATTCTTCTGAATTGCCTGAATTGATACAATATGTAAAACATGACATCCTGGATGATGGGAAGGTTTAAATTAGTCCTGGCTATTGGTAGGAATATCCATTTTGTATGATATACCTTGAGAAAGTCTGCCTTTGAGCAGATGAAACACGTAGGGAGGAAAAACCTATAGGAGACGTCAGGACATCGTTCAACAGCGTAAAAGTTTTGCACACAGCTGCGTAGAGGACGTTGAAACCAGGTGCTGCAGGTCAGCGTCTCTGGGATCCCCTTGAGGAATACAGCAGGCTACGCTATCTGGCCAGTTGGCCGAAGTGCATCTTTTACACTTTTATCTTGTAAGTGTGTTTTGTTATGTGTCATTGGCTTGGGGAATAAACGATACTGTGAATCGCGGATGCACTGTGTTTCTCTCTTCCTTTCTTGTACAGCTTGCCATTTCGGGACCTACACAGCTGGAGCCCCATGAACTATCAGCTGCGCCGCAAACAGTCAAAATACTCATCGTTACAATCTGAGTTTCATCAAGCCTGTTCTTTATCATCAAGATTTATTAGTCACTTACAGGACTGGGACTAAGCTAGTGTATATTATTTCTATTCAATTTATAGGAACATTTTATTTTTCATAGTTTTGATTGATTTTTTATTTATTTTTTACTTTTAAGCATTATTGCTGATTATTTGCTGACTATTGGTTTATTTATTTATTCATTTATTTGGCACTGATTGGTTGAAATTAATTTGATGTTTGATTTTGTGTTGTTTTCTAAGGTATACTGCAGTGCGTTCTTTCAGAGTCTGATTGCGCTGTTTATTGTTTTTTCTAGTGTAGCTTCCTACACAGAAACCTTTTTTTGTTTCAGCAAACACACTGCCTGTGTTGTGTAGGAACACTTCAAATGCAGCCCCCCTCCGCTGATATCGCAGATGAGTGGTGATGTGGACGTACTTTTGCTGAAGCCACGATCCCTATTATTTCCTATGGGAGACACATCACTACTCGTCGGCACATTGAGGTTCAGCACACTTTATTCAATATATTGACAGACCAATGGACTGCGAGCCTGGCAAACCCAAACAGGCAGTTTCTGTCAATCTTTTGAATATCGGAGCCTAGGATTAGAGCAGTCAATTTTAAACAACTTTCTCATTTATTTCTGTTATCTAGTTTATTTATTTATTAAAAATGTAGGCTCTATCTGAATCATGAAAGAAAAAAAGTTGTGATTCATAACCCTTTATGCAACAGCTTAAACACGTAAGGAAATAAAGTTTAGACTTCTGTTTGTTTATTTGTTTGTTTTTCTACAAAATAACAAATGTGTATATTTAGAGGGCTCTTCTCATCCATTCATAAATTAACAGACTACATAATGTAATTTCTAAACTAATCTGTTTTCATTAAATGCTCCCTTGCACAGTTGAGAGAACATACATCCTCCTTTTTATAGCGAAAAGTATGTCATAGGGTAGTATGTATTTTGTATCCAAGAAATCATATAGCTTTGTAGCAGCTTTATGACTAGATTACAAGTCACGCGCCAACTGCAGCGCATGTGCAATATGTTTTTTCTTTAGGCTCACTCCCGCGTCTTCAGCCTCGCTAGCCTCACCAGTCCTTATGTAATTAAATAGTATTTAATAACATAAGGAATGATGAGGCTAGCGAGGCTGAAGACGCTGGAGGGAGCTTAAAGAAAAAAACATATTGCATGTGCCCTGCAGTCAGCTCGCGACTTGTAATCTTTGTGTTAGAGAGTAAATAGCTTAAGATATTAATAAGGTGAATCAATAGCTCTTTGATTACCCTTTTTTAACCTGCAAAAGGGTGGGTGAAAGAAATGATGGAATATGAATGTGATGGAGGATAGTAAGGGAATTAAAATATGTGAGGATATGG
Source organism: Bombina bombina (assembly GCF_027579735.1). Lineage (NCBI taxonomy): Eukaryota > Metazoa > Chordata > Amphibia > Anura > Bombinatoridae > Bombina > Bombina bombina. The sequence goes on along the minus strand of NC_069499.1, from coordinate 1,024,604,216 downwards.
CACTTAAGGACAAGCAGAATGGGGAGAAAGGGACAGACAGGTGAATAATCATATATTTTAACTTAAATTAGTCACCACTCTACTAAACTGACCAACATACACACAAAAACAACCATAACAATGACAGTCTAGTTGTGGCTAAGTATAGCAAGTTCTGCAAACTTAGGCCTAGATTTGGAGTTTGGCGGTAAAAGGGCTGTTAACGCTCCGCAGGCTTTTTTCTGGCCGCACCATAAATTTAACTCTGGTATCGAGAGTTCAAACAAATGCTGCGTTAGGCTCCAAAAAAGGAGCGTAGAGCATTTTTACCGCAAATGCAACTCTCGATACCAGAGTTGCTTACGGACGCGGCCAGCCTCAAAAACGTGCTCGTGCACGATTCTCCCATAGGAAACAATGGGGCTGTTTGAGCTGAAAAAAAACCTAACACCTGCAAAAAAGCAGCGTTCAGCTCCTAACGCAGCCCCATTGTTTCCTATGGGGAAACACTTCCTACGTCTGCACCTAACACTCTAACATGTACCCCGAGTCTAAACACCCCTAACCTTACACTTATTAACCCCTAATCTGCCGCCCCCGCTATCGCTGACCCCTGCATATTTTTTTTAACCCCTAATCTGCCGCTCCGTAAACCGCCGCAACCTACGTTATCCCTATGTACCCCTAATCTGCTGCCCTAACATCGCCGACCCCTATATTATATTTATTAACCCCTAATCTGCCCCCCTCAACGTCGCCGACACCTGCCTACACTTATTAACCCCTAATCTGCCGAGCGGACCTGAGCGCTACTATAATAAAGTTATTAACCCCTAATCCGCCTCACTAACCCTATCATAAATAGTATTAACCCCTAATCTGCCCTCCCTAACATCGCCGACACCTACCTTCAATTATTAACCCCTAATCTGCCGAGCGGAGCTCACCGCTATTCTAATAAATGTATTAACCCCTAAAGCTAAGTTTAACCCTAACACTAACACCCCCCTAACTTAAATATAATTTACATCTAACGAAATAAATTAACTCTTATTAAATAAATGATTCCTATTTAAAGCTAAATACTTACCTGTAAAATAAATCCTAATATAGCTACAATATAAATTATAATTACATTGTAGCTATTTTAGGATTAATATTTATTTTACAGGCAACTTTGTAATTATTTTAACTAGGTACAATAGCTATTAAATAGTTAAGAACTATTTAATAGTTACCTAGTTAAAATAATAACAAATTTACCTGTAAAATAAATCCTAACCTAAGATATAATTAAACCTAACACTACCCTATCAATAAAATAATTAAATAAACTACCTACAATTACCTACAATTAACCTAACACTACACTATCAATAAATTAATTAAACACAATTCCTACAAATAAATACAATTAAATAAACTAGCTAAAGTACAAAAAATAAAAAAGAACTAAGTTACAAAAAATAAAAAAATATTTACAAACATAAGAAAAATATTACAACAATTTTAAACTAATTACACCTACTCTAAGCCCCCTAATAAAATAACAAAGCCCCCCAAAATAAAAAATTCCCTACCCTATTCTAAATTAAAAAAGTTACAAGCTCTTTTACCTTACCAGCCCTGAACAGGGCCCTTTACGGGGCATGCCCCAAGAATTTCAGCTCTTTTGCCTGTAAAAGAATAAATACAATACCCCCCCCCCAACATTACAACCCACCACCCACATACCCCTAATCTAACCCAAACCCCCCTTAAATAAACCTAACACTAAGCCCCTGAAGATCTTCCTACCTTGTCTTCACCATCCAGGTATCACCGATCCGTCCTGGCTCCAACATCTTCATCCAACCCAAGCGGGGGTTGGCGATCCATCATCCGGTGCTGAAGAGGTCCAGAAGAGGCTCCAAAGTCTTCCTCCTATCCGGCAAGAAGAGGACATCCGGACCGGCAAACATCTTCTCCAAGCGGCATCTTCGATCTTCTTCCATCCGGTGCGGAGCGGGTCCATCTTGAAGCAGGCGACGCGGATCCATCCTCTTCTTCCGTTGTCTCCCGACTAATGACGGTTCCTTTAAGGGACGTCATCCAAGATGGCGTCCCTCGAATTCCGATTGGCTGATAGGATTCTATCAGCCAATCGGAATTAAGGTAGGAATTTTCTGATTGGCTGATGGAATCAGCCAATCAGAATCAAGTTCAATCCGATTGGCTGATCCAATCAGCCAATCAGATTGAGCTCGCATTCTATTGGCTGTTCCGATCAGCCAATAGAATGCGAGCTCAATCTGATTGGCTGATTGGATCAGCCAATCGGATTGAACTTGATTCTGATTGGCTGATTCCATCAGCCAATCAGAAAATTCCTACCTTAATTCCGATTGGCTGATAGAATCCTATCAGCCAATCGGAATTCGAGGGACGCCATCTTGGATGACGTCCCTTAAAGGAACCGTCATTAGTCAGGAGACAACGGAAGAAGAGGATGGATCCGCGTCGCCTGCTTCAAGATGGACCCGCTCCGCACCGGATGGAAGAAGATCGAAGATGCCGCTTGGAGAAGATGTTTGCCGGTCCGGATGTCCTCTTCTTGCCGGATAGGAGGAAGACTTTGGAGCCTCTTCTGGACCTCTTCAGCACCGGATGATGGATCGCCAACCCCCGCTTGGGTTGGATGAAGATGTTGGAGCCAGGACGGATCGGTGATACCTGGATGGTGAAGACAAGGTAGGAAGATCTTTAGGGGCTTAGTGTTAGGTTTATTTAAGGGGGGTTTGGGTTAGATTAGGGGTATGTGGGTGGTGGGTTGTAATGTTGGGGGGGGGGGTATTGTATTTATTCTTTTACAGGCAAAAGAGCTGAAATTCTTGGGGCATGCCCCGCAAAGGGCCCTGTTCAGGGCTGGTAAGGTAAAAGAGCTTGTAACTTTTTTAATTTAGAATAGGGTAGGGAATTTTTTATTTTGGGGGGCTTTGTTATTTTATTAGGGGGCTTAGAGTAGGTGTAATTAGTTTAAAATTGTTGTAATATTTTTCTTATGTTTGTAAATATTTTTTTATTTTTTGTAACTTAGTTCTTTTTTATTTTTTGTACTTTAGCTAGTTTATTTAATTGTATTTATTTGTAGGAATTGTGTTTAATTAATTTATTGATAGTGTAGTGTTAGGTTAATTGTAGGTAATTGTAGGTAGTTTATTTAATTATTTTATTGATAGGGTAGTGTTAGGTTTAATTATATCTTAGGTTAGGATTTATTTTACAGGTAAATTTGTTATTATTTTAACTACGTAACTATTAAATAGTTCTTAACTATTTAATAGCTATTGTACCTAGTTAAAATAATTACAAAGTTGCCTGTAAAATAAATATTAATCCTAAAATAGCTACAATGTAATTATAATTTATATTGTAGCTATATTAGGATTTATTTTACAGGTAAGTATTTAGCTTTAAATAGGAATCATTTATTTAATAAGAGTTAATTTATTTCGTTAGATGTAAATTATATTTAAGTTAGGGGGGTGTTAGTGTTAGGGTTAGACTTAGCTTTAGGGGTTAATCAATTTATTAGAATAGCGGTGAGCTCCGGTCGTCAGATTAGGGGTTAATAATTGAAGTTAGGTGTCGGCGATGTTAGGGAGGGCAGATTAGGGGGTTAATACTATTTATTATAGGGTTAGTGAGGCGGATTAGGGGTTAATAACTTTATTATAGTAGCGCTCAGGTCCGCTCGGCAGATTAGGGGTTAATAAGTGTAGGCAGGTGTCGGCGACGTTGAGGGGGGCAGATTAGGGGTTAATAAATATAATATAGGGGTCGGCGGTGTTAGGGGTAGCAGATTAGGGGTACATAGGGATAACGTAGGTGGCAGCGCTTTGCGGTCGGAAGATTAGGGGTTAATTATTTTAAGTAGCTGGCGGCGACGTTGTGGGGGGCAGGTTAGGGGTTAATAAATGTAATACAGGGGTCGGCGGGGTTAGGGGCAGCAGATTATGGGTACATAAGTATAACGTAGGTGGCGGTCGGCAGATTAGGGGTTAAAAATTTTAATCGAGTGGCGGCGATGTGGGGGGAGCTCGGTTTAGGGGTACATAGGTAGTTTATGGGTGTTAGTGTACTTTAGGGTACAGTAGTTAAGAGCTTTATGAACCGGCGTTAGCCAGAAAGCTCTTAACTCCTGCTATTTTCAGGCGGCTGGAGTCTTGTCGTTAGAGCTCTAACGCTCACTTCAGAAACGACTCTAAATACCAGCGTTAGAAAGATCCCATTGAAAAGATAGGATACGCAATTGACGTAAGGGGATCTGCGGTATGGAAAAGTCGCGGCTGAAAAGTGAGCGTTAGACCCTTTAATCACTGACTCCAAATACCAGCGGGCGGCCAAAACCAGCGTTAGGAGCCTCTAACGCTGGTTTTGACGGCTACCGCCGAACTCCAAATCTAGGCCTAAATAAGGCATTATTATACATTATAGGGTTGTGACCAGTGTTCCCACTAAGGCCAGTTTTGTGAGCAGCCCAGCAGTGAAACAGTTAAATAGAGAAATTTACAAACACTTCACAATTAACTGTTTCACTGCTGGGTCGTTTACAAATCTGGCCTTAGTGGGAACACTGGTTGTGATCCCTTTACATTAACTCATATACATGCAGAGCATGCAAAAACTATTGTGAGAAAAATAGCAGTTACACAAGTAAGAGTTAAAAATGTGTTAAAGACAGAGATCATGGTTATAATATATAAGTTATATGAACTATTAGCCAGCAAAATACAACATAGCAACGATCCTCACTGAGAATTTTATTACCAACTGTAGCAGAACAAAATGGCTTAACCATTATAGTGTGCTTCATTTACAAGGCACCGTAGGGTACAGTGAAGGGATGGATCATTTTTCATTATAATAGAAAGGATTCAAACTCAAGCAAACTAAAGATACCTCAGCATGTCTCCGCTATCTGTGGGATTGCAGAAAGCTAGACATTTGTTAACAGTAACATGATACATGGTCATTAGTAGGCTTAAAGACAAGGGAGTCTGTGTAAAGAGTAAACATTAGCTAAAATGAATGTTCAAAATGAATGTTCTGCAGGACATAGGGTTTATACTCAGGTACCTTCCCATGGGCAGAGGATATTACTGTTAAATGTGTGGAATGTGATTTGGAGATGATGCAGATTCTATCATGGGGGAGGAACAGATATGGACCCTTTAACTTTATGGTGTGGGTGGTCCTCAATGCCTCAATGGTTTTGCTTGTGGGGTTTTGCTATGAAGTAAGATATTTCCATGACTGATTGGTGCCTTAGGTTAGGCTGTTTTTTGGAACATTTTCCTTTCACACTAACAATATTCATGTTTTATTTAATAATTTATTGTTTTTATAAATTAATAATTAAAAAGTTACACTAAATAAAGTACTGATTAAGATATCTGGACCTTATTAGCCTGATCAAAATTATTTACACAAAAACAGCTATTAAAGTTTGCTTTGTTCCTTGTTCTCATTATTATTGGAAATGCTGGGCACAGATCTACAAACACAAAACATACAAATAGAATATAATAACTAGCCAGAACACATTTAAGTAGTATATTACATGAGTTGTATACAAGATTGTAATGTTCAGGATTTGTAGACTTTGCTGCTTTTGGGAGGTAATTAAATTACATAAGCACATTTCAAAAACTATAGCAGAATTTTTCATTCCTTGCAAATTAATCAAGTGGGAGCTAAATAAATCCAGATGGTCAGATACTATTACATCAGTTCTCTCAATATTATAAAACTAGTATATTAGCCAATAGCTACTGAATTATTTCTACCTAATGGATAGTTTGTAAGAAGTCTATTATGAATATGCAGCTCCCATTAAGACCATGCAGTTAGCTTTTAAAATAGATCCACTCTTCTCCGTACAAAATTTTAAAGATAAGTGATGAGTTGTATCATCCAGTTTCTGAGAACATAAATATTCAGCTGCAGCAAAATATTCAGTTTAAGATAGAAGTCAGTAGGTGTGAGAAGTAAGAAATATAGGTTTTTCATGGTTTTTAATAAGCAATGGCATCTGCAGGCGGTTGTTCTGGTGGTCAAATGCTTATTTAGCCTTTGTAGATGTTGCATAAGCACAGGGTTTATTTTAATGAGATTCTAAGCATGAATATGCTGCCATAATGTATTGCGTTGCATCGGTTAAGCACAGGATTTATTTTAATGAGATTTTAAGCATAAATATGCTGCCATCATTTATTTCTTGTACTCCAGATTTCTTCTATCAAGTGTGTGAAGCTTAATTTAAAACTGTATCTGTCTGACCACATTTGTGCCATGATATTTTAGACTTAAATCTCACCACCAAACAGCTATGCCTTATGTTCCAGACAAATTATTATGGCAGTCACACCTAGGGTTGCCAGCCAGGTGTCTAGTATTTAACTGGACAGTCCAGTATTTTTTCAAAGTCCCTGAGTGTTAACTTAATATAAAAGAACACATATACCTAAATCAAATGCATTGCTAATATGGAGCAGAAAGAAGACATGAGGAGCAATTTAAGGGGTCAAAACACATATTTTCACATATGTTACAGGCAGCCAAAGAGGTAAAAATGATTGATTTGTATGTTACTGGCAGCCAATGGGTAAAATTACTGCTCAGTTGTAAAAAATGTACATCGGGGGAACCAGACTGGGGACGAAAGTAGAGCTTTTAGGAAGGTATTGAGTGACTCGCACCTACTATTGAGCTCAGTTACTAACAAATTGTCCAGTATTTTGACAGATGGCAACTCTAGTCACACCAAAACCATCTGAAGCAGAACTGATGGGAGGCTACATAGGACAATTGCTTGGGTACATCTGTAGTCTTATCTTGGGGATAATCACCTTTTACTTTACAACTAAGAGATTCTACTCCTTTCTATAGACTCTCTAGATATTATATGGTGGATGTAATAATTCCTGTTTGTCATTACACACAAGATTTTGAGCTATAAAAGAGGAAAGGCACTAAAAAACTGTGCCTCTTTCTCAATACACCTTAAAGCTGTACATGCATGAGCCTGTTAATATGACGCTCTAAACAAAATGGAGTAGGTATTACAATTCTACATATATATTGTTTCTTTTTCCCCTACACTTATATAATAATATGCAGGCCCTCTTATTGTTTTGCCTTCAGCCTGCTAGTAAAATCTTCTAGGGGCGCTCATGATTACAGTAATCAGTGTAATCAATATACTAATGTCTGCAAGTGCTAGAGCAAACATACTTTATTTGAGATGAGCTGTATCACATTTATTATGACAGCAAAACTCTCATTAAGTACGGTGTTGTTAATAAGATGGCAAAGCAGTTGAAATAAAAAAAATAATATATGTTTCATTAGCATTAAAAAGTAACTTTATAGGTTATGTTACTTAAGTTTAGAGAAATTATCATTTAAACCCACTAAATGTAAGTGTTCCTAAATGGGCTCCAGAGCCTTATTGGGGGAAAAAAAAGTTATTATTTCTTTTGGAAAGTTAAACCTCTGCCAGCATTTTAAGATTTAGTGAGGACATCAGCATCATTAACACAAAGAAGAGATATAACTGTTCCCAAAATTGCTTTCATTACCATAAACTGTCAGCTTGCAGCTATTTACGTAATGAGCATTTGAGACTGCGTTCAATATGACAATGTACAAGAAGAGTATTTCTGCATAACCAAATGCAACATCAACCTCTAAAGGCCTTTCCATAGAAACCCTCTAGTTTGTAGCCAATACTTGTATGCTTTTTTGGCATATCGTTAAACAAATTTTTGGCATATCGTTAAACAAATTTGCATTAGAATATCCCTAAAATACGCCCTTGTGTTCAAAATGTACAGACAACACAGGGTATTGTCTGTACATTTTGAACACAAGGGCGTATTTTAGGGATATTCTAATGCAAATTTCTTAGTGCATGTGATTTCTGCATTACTAATTCTAGCTAGCTATGGCATTCTATTGGTGGATTTAAAGGGACACTCAATCAAAATTAAACTTTTATTATTCAGATAGAGCATGAAATCATCACCTGAGATCAACTTAACCACAATACCAAAACTAATTAATATATATATATATATATACCGGTATATGCAGTCGTGGCCAAAAATATTGGCACCCCTTCATTTCTGTCAGATAATGCACCACTTCGCCCTTAAAATTGTTGCAATTACAAATGTTTAGGCATTCTCATGTTTATTTCTTTTGTTTGTATTGGTATGACACAAAAAAGTGGAGAAAAAAAAGCCAAATCTGACACATTCCACACAAAACTCCAAAAAACTCCAGTGTAACATTATTCACCTAGATTACGAGTTTTGCGTTATGGTGCAGTACGGCTATACCGCTCAAAAATTAGCCATTGCGCACCGGCCCCCCACATTGCCAACACTATATAAACCTATTAACCACTAAACATCTGGCCCCTCACATCGTAACTAATAAACTAAACCTATTAACCCCTAAACCGCCGCTTCCCGTCATCGCTGACACTAAATAAAGCTATTAAACTCTAAACCACCAGCTCCCCACATCGCAACTAATTAACTAAACCTATTAACCACTAAAATCGCCGGACCCCCACATTGCAAAATACTAAATTAAACTATTAACCCCTAAACCTAACACCCCCTTAACTTTAAATTATAAGTTACAATATAACTATCTTTAAATAAATAAAAACTTACCTGTGAATTATAAAAAAAAACTAAAATTAAACTATAAATTAACCTAACATTACTATTCTAATAAAATTAAAAAAAAACTACCAAATAAAAAACCTAAATTACAAATTAAAAAAAAACCTAAAAGTAAGAAAAAATAAAAAACCTAAATTACAAATGTAAAAAAAACCTAATACTACAAAAAATAGTTAAAACAATGAGGCCTATTTATCAAAGGTCTGTTGGACTTGATCCGACAGTGCGGATCAGGTCCGACAGACCTCGCTGAATGCGGAGAGCAATACGCTCTCACAAGAGCTGCTGGTGCAACGCCACCCCCTACAGATTCGCGGCCAATCAGCCGCCAGCAGGGGGGTGTCAATCAACCCGATCGTGCTCGATCGTGTTGAATTGTGGCGATCTCTGTCCTCCTGCTCAAAGCAGGCGGACAGGGTTATGGAGCAGTGGTCTGCAGGCTCGCCAGAAACACGGGTCCTCAAGCTTTATTCAGAGCTTGATAAATGGGCCTCTAAAACTACAAAAAATAAAAAAAGTCTAAGATTACAAAAAATAATAAACGAAATTATTAAAAATAAAAACAATTACACCTAATCTAATAGCCCTTTAAAAATAAAAAGCCCCCCCAAAATAAAAACACCCCCTAACCTACAATAAATATGGGGTACCTTGCATTCCTATTGGCTGACATTTTCAAATCAGCCAATAGGATGAGAGCTACTGAAAACCTATTGGCTGTTCAAATCAGCCAATAGGATTTCAGTAGATCTCATCCTATTGGCTAATTTAAAATTGTCAGCCAATAGTAATGCATGGTTCCCCAAATTTAAACAGGTACCTTGCATTCAAGCGTCAGTGTATGGTGGTGACCGTATGTAGAGGATCATCCACGCTGGATGTCTGCGCCGCTGGTGACAATGCTCCACACCTGCACAGCTCCGCGCCTCCACAGCTCCGCAACACTGGGATGAAGATAGTCCCGAGATGGAGAAAGATGTCGCCGCCTGGATGAAGACTTCTCGCCGCCTGGATGAGGATGGATGGCAGGACTTCTGGAACCGTGAGTAGATATTATGGGGTTAGTAACACAAAATAGGGAGCGCTATCAAGCAGCTACACACAGAACCAAATAAATATGTATATCAGTATTAAAAGTATAGTACTTTAATAAGTACAGAAATCTAAATAAGCAAATATTCTATATAAAAACAAAAAACTAAAAGAATATAGTACCACTGGAGATTTCAAAACAGACAATGTTTAAAAGTCAAGAAAAAATATATTAAAATAGGAAGTCCTATGTATGTTTTTTTTTTAAATGAAAGATCACACTCCTGAAGAAACATGTGATTTAAACTGGATTAATGTGATATCTAAGTCCAGTTTTGAGCCTTTGCTTTATACTTAGATGCAAAGTATTACAAATATTAGGTGTGTTAATTCCCTTGTAGCATATATGTGTTTATCGGCTTAAGTGGGAAGCCTTTATCGTCACTTTAAACTGGATGCAAGCGATATCAAGGCCAAATAGTTTATCTTTATTTTTTACACAGAAACAAAGTATACCAAATATGAAGGGTGTTTAATACCCAGTGTATTGCGTCTTTACAACAGCTTCAGTAGAATGCCTTCAAAGTCAATATTTGCCAAATTAATTATCCGGAATGCAACAACTAGGTTTAGAAGTCCCGGTTACCTTCTGGTTGTTATATTGGCCCTCCTCGACCGTCACCTTCGGCGTGCACTTTCCAGCTCCTGTGTGAGCGCTGCCATTCAGTCTTCCCGATCACGTTTTTCTGTTGGGCCAACCAGAAGGGCGGATTGCCAGTTTCAGAGTCCAAAGCTGATTCCACTAGACACCAACTGGTTTACACCTTTAGACTTCGTTTTGGAGAAAAAAAAATGTGTATTTGAAATAGATGCTGGTACAGAGCGCTCTGTATGTTATCATCAGTATTAACATGGCACCTTATAGTCCATTTTATCAACGCGTTTCAGCTCAGCAGCCTTTGTCAAGATGTGATTGTGTTTCCCCAGCATCCCTTTATATTCACACTTGATTGATTGTAGATCCTCCTTTTTTATTTCTTAAAGGGGTATTTTCTTATGCTTGATGTCCTCAATAAAATCTTATTGATTTAAACTCCCCATCTCTTCTTCTGTATGTTATTTTGTCTTTGAGGTTATCATATACGTAATTAAATCAAAGGTTCCTCATTAGTTAGAAAAATAGGGGCCGAATTATCAAGCTCCGAATGGAGCTTGATGCCCCTTGTTTCCAGTGAGCTCTGAGGCGGTTGACACAAATCAACCCGATCGAATACGATCAGGTTGATTGACACCCCCTGCTAGTGGCCAACTGGCCGCAAATCTGCAGGGGGCAGTATTGCACAAGCAGTTCTGGTGAACTGCTTGTGCAATGATAAATGCAGACAGCGTATGCTGTCTGCATTTATCGATGTGCAGCGGACATGATACGCTACATCGTATCATGTCCGCTCGCACCTCTATAAATATGTCCCATAGTATTTAAAATTCTAATATTACTGTTTTAGCTTTTACTTTTTTATCACCATAAGTGTTATACTAAGTTAAAAACAATTCTTAAGTGTTCTGTTTCTATATTGTTATTACTTTATTGTGAAGGTAATTTAAAAGCCCAAATAATGGCCAAAAAATTATTTATTTGTTCTCAGTTTCCTGATTACATTTTATACGTGTTTATAAAGCTTTGCCTGTTACCATTAAACCTATTAATGTTGAGTGAATCAAAAGCAATCACTGTGTGCTATCCATATTTCGAACTAATCCATAATAGAGTCAATAACCCCCTAATATTTCATACCTTGAGGGTTCTGATTGTGTTGTTCTTTAAAATGGCGTGATAGGAGGTGGCTTTCAAAAAGCCATGTTCTATATTTAATAAGTGCTTGTGTATTCTGTCCCTTAAAGGGTGAGAGGTCTCGCACAAATACTGTTTGTTACAGGGGTACTGAATTAGATACCGATCATAACGTGGTGTATATAATTCAATGCCCTTTAAAGGACAATGCCCATACAAATGCCCCTTTAGGGGCAATGGGTAGTTTAAAGAGCTGTTTAACTTAGGGCAATGCCCTACAAAAGGCCCTTTTAAGGGCTATTGGTAGTTTATTGTAGGTTAAGAGGTGTTTTTATTTTTGATCATTTCATTTATTATTTTTTGTAATTTTAGGGGCATATTTATGAAGCTTCTTATGGAGCTTGATGCCTGTGTTACTGGAGAGTCTTCAGGCTCGCTGGAAACAGAAGTTATGATGCAGGATTGGCCGTGAATCATCAGGGGCGGTATTGCACCAGCAGTTCACCAGAACTGCTGGTGCAATGATAAATGCAGAGAGCATATACATTTATCAATGTGCAGCGGACATGATACGCTACATCGTATCATGTCCGCTCGCACTATAATAAATTGCCCCCTTAGAGTTGTTTTATTTTTCGCAATTTTAGTGTTTATTATTTTTTTGTAATGTTAGATGTTTTTTCATGTTTTCATAGTATTAGGTTTTTTAAATTTGTAATTTATGTTTTTTAATTGGTAGTTTTTTTTTAATTTTATTAGAATAGTAATGTTAGGTTAATTTATAGCTTAATGTTAGTTAGTTTTTTATTTCACAGGTAAGTTTTTATTTATTTAAAGATAGTTCTATTGTAACTTGTAAAATGCCACAGATCATTTTTGAAGTACATTTCAGTCATAAGTGCATAACACCCCTTGATGTAAAGGATGTCTTATCAGGAAACTTTTATACCAAAGGGGTTATGACAAGAGTTTCAGAGGGGGGATCTTGGAATTTAGAGGATTCCTCAAAAACCAGGAGCCAGAAGGGAACAATCCTAGGGCATTGCCACCATATGTGAGCTATTGTACCTAAATGAGAGAGGCAGCGCCAGCACTCATTATTATTTGTTTTTAACAGTTTTTGGCATCTTACAGGCGTAAGATACCACCTGTGCAGTATCTTATAGTTCATCTCAAGCATTCTGCTTGAGATAGAAGTTTTGGTAATATTGGAGAATATATTTTTTAAATCTGCAGGGTGAAAGGTGATACCTAGCTCGTGTTACCATCTCTCGGCATAGTAAGGGATTGCTCGCTGTGTTTGCGACTGCAGTATATTGTATGAGAGAGATAGGGAATGTTTTGTTGGGGTATGTTTATTGCAAAAGGACTCAAACGGGGTAAGAGGTCTCATCATGTTTTTCCTGTCTGGGTGATTAGATATAAAATTAGATTAGATATAAAAGAGTGGCATTGCCATAATTTTAACCAATCCTGAGAACATGAAAGATTATTTTCTATCAGCTCATCAGGCGTGTACCATCTATGTTCATTACCTATTTGCAATGTCATTAGCGATCTGTGTGTTGTTTTGACTACCTGTCCTATATTTCCCAAGCCTGGTAGAAAATCAGGATTATCTGTTAATGGGGTGAGAGGAGAAGGTCTACTGGAAAGGAATGTATTAATTGCTAGAAGTTTATCCCAGATTAGGTATGTTTCCTGAGTTAGCTTTGGGAAGGCAGAAATTATCTGTTTATTGGCTTTAGGACCCCAGAAAAGGACACCCAGGTGGGCCGCGCCGGCAATATTGTGTTCCAGTTTAACCCATGCCTTTTGATCAAAATTAGAAAACTAGTCCAGTATTCTTTGGAGGAAGGTTGCTTGTCTGTATTTAATCAGATTTGGTATGCCCATGCCCCCTTGGGAACAAGGCAGACACATTATATGCTTGTTAATTCTGGCATGTTTCTTATTCCATATAAATTCGAAAATTTGGTTTTGCAACGTTATGAGGAAGGTGGGTTGGAGTGGAATTGGAAGTGTTTGTAGCAGATATAGAATTTTGGGAAGTATATTCATCTTGAAGGCAAAGATCTGTAAAAAACAAAGCGCAACCAGACTCAAGTGCAGGTAGATAACATAAGACACACCACACTGATGAATTGCACTTACAATGTAAACTATTGTATTGCGCACTGCAACATATCACCATCATCAAAAGAAAAGTGTGGACAGAACAATCCGTGTGACAACAAAGTCTCTTTCTTTCCTCCAAGTGAGTCTCTCGATACGGTACTCACTACGTGTGTGATTATCTCCCTTGCAGGCTTCCGTACCCGCAGCTTGAACCACAGTAGCCGTGCCGGAATGCGGATACCAATGTCTCTGTTGTAAAACACTATGGATCCTCGAATAGCTCCAAAATAGTCTCAACGCGTTTCAACCGCCAGCGTGCAGTCTTTCTCAAGAGGTGATGACATTCATCTTGAAGGCATTGATTCTACCTAACCAGGAAATGTTATGGGAGCACCAAGATGATATTTCTAAGATTAGTGTTTTTTGTTAATTTTTATAGTTGATTTTGAAAAGATCTTTTAAGGCAGGGGTCAAGTATATTCCCAAGTATTTCAGTTTTTTAGATTGTCACTTGAATGGACATATTCGTTTTATCATTTGTATATCGGATGGGGGAAGGGAAACATTTAATATTTCCAACTTGGATTCATTAATAAGGAAATTGGATACTTTTCGGAATTCTTTGAATGTGTGTAAGAGTGTTGGGATATACTCGGCTGGGTTAGTATGAAAAATAAATAATATCGTCCGCATATAACAATATTTTATATGAGGTGTTTTCAATATTTAATCTCTCAATAGAGTGCATAGAGCAAATTTGTATAGCTAGAGCTTCAACTAAACATGCAAAAAGTAAGAGAGAAAGTGGGCATCCCTGTCGGGTACCATTTGTTATGGAGAACGATTGAGATAAGGTGCCGTTGACACCACCACCAGAGGAACACCCCTTGAAGATGCATAATCCATAAGGTGGAGAGCTCTAAGCGTTTTATTCTTTGTTTCTCTGGAGGGGATAAAACCCACTTGGTCATTTACAATAATATTGGGGAGGATTAGGTTGAGTCTTACAGTTATTAGTTTGGCGTAGATTTTTACGTCTGAGTTTAATAGGGAGATGGGTCTGTAGTGCTCGACTTTTTCCGGGTTTGGGTATTACGGAAATATGGGCTTCTAGTGCTTGGGATGTGAATAGATTATCTTCGGATAAAGAGTTGTATAGTGGTAAGAGGTGTAGGATTAAGAGGTCTTTGCATTTTTTATAGTAGTAGTTTGTGAGCCCATCCGGTCCTGGGGTCTTTCCAGAGGGGAGATCCTTTATCACCTTCCTCGAGTTCTGTTTTACTAAAGGATTCATTTAAGGAAGCTGCTTGATCTTGTGTAATTTGAGGGAACTTCAGTTTATTTAGATACTTTTAAATTTTTTGTAGCTTATTTGTGTCTACTTTTTTCTCGGCTGTAGGGGTCATAGGAGATAAGTTATATAAGGAATCATAATAAACCCTGAATCATTCAGCAATTTGTTCAGTTGAAAATTGTGTATGATTAAGTTTGTTTTTAATCTCTAGTATATAAGATTTATTGGTTTTACGTTTCAGTTTAAATCCTGCTACATTTACTATCTCCATCATAATAAACTTGTTGCATTTTGAGGGCTAGTTTCTTATCCTCATATATCATGTATGATTTAACTTGTGTTCTGAGGTTTTCTAATTCCTCTTTGATGGAGTTATTAGCGGGATGTACACATTGATCTATCTCTAATTTCTCTATTTGTTCAAGCAATGTTTGTAGCTTTATTTTATTCAATTTAGTCTGATGGGCTTTAATACTTATGAATTCACCTCGCATGACCCCTTTATGGGCTTCCCAAAGGATTCTATTATCCTGCACAGTACCCGTATTAAGTTTAAAGTAATCTCTTAATGAGTTTTCGATTTTGGTATAGTATAGGGGGTCTTCAAGTAGGTCATCATCCAATTTCCATTGGAACGAAGCGAGAGAGGAATTTGGCCATGCTAGGGAGCATTTTATCATGGAATGGTCAGACCAAACTTTAGGTAAAATTTGTATGTCTTTTACTGTTGTAAGGCTAGTGATGTCCATCATGACATAATCAATGCGTGAGTGGCTATTGTGGGGCGAGGAATAAAAAGTGAAAGATTTGACCTCTGGGTTAGTGATTCTCCAAACATCCTGCAGGACTAATGCCTTAAGACATGTTTTCAATGTAGAGTTGATGTGTGGGGATAAATGGGTGCTACCCGTCGAGGTGTCTAGGGATGGATTGAGGGCTATATTGAAGTCACCACAGGCTATAAGGGACCCTTTACTTTCTTCTAGAAGGATGTTTGTGAGCCTGTTAAAAAATATATATCTTGGCTGGAATTTGGGGCGTAGATATTCACTAGAGTGACTAAACTGTTATAAAGGGTACCTATAAGGATTAGGTAGCGACCTTCCTTATCTTTAATTTTTCTAGTGAGTTTGAAAGGAATATTTTTCTTTATTAGGATTCCATCCCATTTTTCTTTACTTTGTTGGATGCATAGTAGCAATCCCCAAGCTTAAAATGAAAGGTTTTAGGTTACTTGCCATGTATAAAATGGGTTTCCTGTAAGAATATTATATCCCCCAAGTGGAATTTGAAGTCTCTCTCTTTATTAGGACTATTTAGACCCTTGGCATTAATAGTAAGGAGAGTTAAATTGAAAGTTAGTGTGGTATGCATCTAGAAAGGTTTAGAGATAGGTTAAGCATAATAAAAGAAATATAATAAAAAGGCTGCATGAGATAAGGTGTATGTCTAGTATGAAAAGAAAACATACATACATAGCAACATAGTAGATGAGGTTGAAAAAAGACCGAAGCCCATCAAGTTCAACCTACACAAATCTAAAATATATTCAAAAAGCTCCAGTTAAGCTTAAATAATCCCACTAAAAGGTGACCCATTTAATACTAGCAATCATATCCATAAATTTTGTTTATAGACAGAAATGCATCCAAATAATTTTTAAATGTATCTAGGGTATTGGCATTCACTGCCTCCTTTGGTAATGAGTTCCACAATTTTATTGCTCTTACAGTGAAAAAACGTTTCCGTTGCAGGAGATTAAATCTCCTTTCCTCCAACCTTAAATTGTGACCTCTGGTCACAAACAATTTTCTTGGAATAAACAGAGCTTCTGCCATCTCTGTATATGGGCCTTGAATATATTTATATAAAGTAATCATGTCACCTCTTAAGCGCCTTTTTTCTAAAGAAAACAGACCCAGTTTGGCTAGCCTCTCCTCATAGGTTAAATTCTCCAATCCCCTTATTAGCTTTGTGGCCCTTCTCTGAACTTTTTCTAGTTCTGTAATATCTTTTTTTGTGATCGGTCCCCAGAACTGCACTCCATACTCAAGGTGAGGTCTTACCAGGGCTTTATATAGTGACAGAATTATGCTTTCCTCCCTTGAGTCAATGCCTCTTTTAATACATGCTAGTATCTTATTAGCCTTTGAAGCTGCTGCCTTGCATTGTGCACCCATCTTTAGCTTGTTATCTATTACTACCCCCAAATCCCTTTCCTCCTGTGTTTGGCTAAGTCTTGTCCCATTTAAATAATATGTTGCCTGTTTATTTTTACTTCCAAAATGTAGAACCTTGTATTTTCCCGTATTAAATCTCATCTTCCATTTACCTGCCCATACTTCTAATTTTTGCAGGTCCCTTTGTAACGAAAGTTCATCCTGCTCTGACCTAATGACTTTACTTAACTTAGTATTATCTGCAAAAATAGAGATGTCGCTATTTAATCCTAGATCCAAGTCATTTATAAAAATATTAAAAAGAATAGGGCCCAGCACTGATCCCTGGGGTACTCCACTGATTACCTTTGTCCAATCTGAGTATGATCCATTACTACTACTCATTGCTCCCTATCTTTTATACAGTTATTTATCCATAAACAAACATTTTCAGCTATTCCCAGTCCCTTAATGTTGTGCATTAATCTCTCATGTGGCACTGTATCAAACGCCTTTGCAAAATCTAAGTATATCACATCAACTGATTCCCCTTTATCTATATTTTTACTTACTTCCTCATAGAATCTAATTAGATTAGTTTGACATGATCTATTTCTCATAAAAAATAAGAGTTAAGTCTGATAACATTGTTCATTCTTGTGTATAGGTAAACAAGATTATAGACGGTGTTGACCACATGTGTGACAAAACAGAAAAAACATAAAAACAACCTAGAGGATAACAATAGAGTAAAAAACAAACAAAAAAACATTACAATTACAACAAGAGAAAAAATCTCTGATCAAGGGAGAGGGATGCATGGCAGTCGAACTCCTCTGCCCTGGTACTGCGGGTTAAATGGGGACCAACAGATTAAGATTATGGGGCAGAGGTTTTGTAAAATGGTATTTTAGGCAGATATATGGGAGTGTATGATAGGGTTGTGGGCCTGAGTACTAACTGCATAACAAGAACACACAAAGGTGTGTACTAAGATTGTATAAACATATAACTTAGGGTTGTAACAAGGTTTTGAAGAGAACTGAGAGTATCAGGAAATAACTTTTGTAACATTAGTAACATGGCTATAAATTGGCCAGTGGGAGTATAACAGTTATGCAAGGGAAACAGAAGAATATAGCTGTGCATCATAACATGCAAGACATATACTCTCCTCAGTTTAAAAGGTCTGTGTTCAGTCACTTGTTCATACTTTTAGAGGAGGAGAATAATATTGTGTCAAAGAGCCAAAGTCTCACCACCATCTTGATAGCAGAAGGTCAAGTTTTATGTGTACCATGGCTTAGAGGCGGGGAGACTGCAGCTTTCTCTTTGCGCTTCCCGTGTTGAACCCTATGCCATCTGGAAGGGTGATCTTTATGCTTCATTTGTTCTCCTTGGTTAGGCTGTGGGCACTTGTTTGACGAGCCTGTATGGATAGTATCAATTTCGAGACCCAGGCTTTTCGTGAAGGCTTCTAGATCCTGTTGGCCTTTGTAGGTATGCGTGGTTCCGTCTTTAGACACTATGAGGCTGAAGAGGAAGCCCCACCTGCACCTAATGTACTTGTCTTGTAAGGCTTTAGTGAGGAATAGTGATGGGACAAAGGTCCGTATATAGCTGTATGGTGTGGTCCAGATATTGAATTTGGGGAAGTTGATGTGCTTTGTTCCATATCTCTTCCTTGTCTTTGAATTTTAAGAAACAAATTATGACGTCTCTAGGCGGGGAATTGGGAGTTATTGCTCTAAGGGCTCTATGGGCTCTTTCTATCTCAATATGGGGGTTTGGGGGTGAGCCTTAATAAATTGAAATATGCCCTGCAGATATTCATGTAGATCCGATGGCTGTACAGTCTCCGGGACCCCCCGGAATCACAGATTGTTTCTGCAGCTTCTGTTTTCAAGGTCTTCGACCTTGTCTTGCAAGGTCTCTATTCTTGAGTTTTGTATATTGGCCTGAGAGTCTATATTGCTGATCATCTCATTTATAGTATCTTGTGTGTCTTCAATATCCTCCATTCTGTGATTTTAGGAAGTCAAAGTCAGACTTGCTAGGAAGGTTGGCAATGTCCGCCTTCAATTGTTCAGTATAGTCCACAGTTATGGTTGTGGAGGGAGTAGTAGCACTTGTACCACAGTCTCTTGTCACTGGTTTGTCCATCATGTGTCCTTGTGGGGTCTCTTGCGATTGAAAAAAAGTACTGACTGAGACGGGTGTGTTAGATTGAGATTTTAGACCTTTGTCCGTCTTGGCCGCTCTCTTTGCTGCCATCACCTGGTGTTTGATATAGTATGAGCCAAACTGCAGATATATATATATATATATATATATATATATATATAAGGCTATTGCAAAAGAATTATCCCAAACACTGCTAGAAGAGTTGGATTGCTATATGATGTTCCCTCAGTGATGGATTAAAGGGAGTTTGCCATGCAGCTCTTAAAATACGCTGGGTATGTCACAGGTTCTACCTACAATCATTGAGGGAAGAGGTATGGCATCATATAAGGCTCTATACATTTTTAAATGAGCTGTGATTCACAACAAGGTTGTGTTTCTCCTATGCTTAAAATCTTAAAACTAGAGCCTTAAGGATGTTGCTATGTTTACAGTATAGAGACCCTTTGAAGTTATTCCCTAAATATTAGGTGCCTTTATGTTACATATCCAGCTCATCTAAGCTAATTTTCATTAGTCATCCTTATCATTCATCCATCTGGCTATAAACATAGCTGTGCAAGCAGAAAATGGGTGGCCACGTAAATGTTACTGTTTGTACAGCGTATAGGCCTTACCACATGGAGACAGGAATGGCAGGTATGTCCAATCTGTGCGGCCTCTCCATTGTCTGTTGTGGACCGGATGATTATTTACCTACTTATAGGGCAAGGTACGGGTCAGGGACAGTGTCCATTCATTCATGGTCCGATTTGCAATATGCGACTTGGGAGCTAAATGCCACACTGAGGACAGACCTATTCTGTGTTGCGCACCCTATCTGGATTGAAAGATGCGGCGACAGGCTCCTAGAGCATGCAGAAGAAACTGTACAGACTCGGGCCATGTTCCGCTTCTAGATGGAGGTAGGAATGTGTTGTTTCCCCCAAATTAGGTGGGTTAGGGGAAAGGAGAACGACTATACTTGCACGGAGCTCTCTCACACCGCGGCCATCTTCCTTTATGGCCAAGCTCCACCTCCAGTTATATTGTAACTTTTAATTTAAAGTTAGGGGGTATTAGGTTTAGGGGTTAATAGTTTAATTTAGTGCTTTGCGATTGGGGGGTCCGGCGGTTTAGGGGTTAATAGGTTTATTTAATAGTGATGTGGGGGCCAGCGGTTTAGGGGTTAATAGGTTTATTTAGCGTTGGCGATGTGGGGGGCGGCGTTTTAGGGGTTAATAACTTTATTTAGTGTCAGCAATTTCGGAGAGCGGCGGTTTAGGGGTTAATCATTATATTTAGCGTTGGCGATGGATTAGGGGTATTTAGACTAGGGGTTTATGCTAGGTCTCCCCATAGACCTCAATGGGGTTACGTTATGACATTCCGCAATCGCAATTTTCTAACAGTTTCATCCCATTGATGTCTATGGGGGAAAGCGTGCACGAGCATCTAAACTCAGCCCTTGGCTTAACGCACCATAATGCACAAAACAAGGAGGTTTTTCAGTAACTCGTAAGAAATGGCAGCACTATGGAAAGTGCGGTACCACTCATTTTATTGTGTTATTTACGCACCCAGTATAGCACAAAACTCGTAATCTAGGTGATTGCTAATTTTTTAAATTATTTTATTATTTTATTAAAGTTATGTGAATTTTACATGTTTTGTACATTTTAAAATACCAGTTGCAAAGAGCATTTTGACGATTTATACCTGTCAAAACTTTGAGACAATTAAACGCCACATATGATAAGCCAAAAGCGATTAATAAGTTCAAAGTAAACTGGGTGCAAATTATCATTCTTCAGCTACCATTTGAAACACAAAATGAAAATCCCACTGCTTTGTAAACTTCCACATTATATTATTTTTATTGACAGCTATTTAAAACTATAGGAAACTTTCATGATTCAGACGTAGGGGTAGCTTTATCAAATGTCGGGCAGACATGAACCGCTGTAGCTGTTTAAAATTGCACAAACATTTCTGGTGAAATGCTTGTGCAATGCCGCCCCCTGCACATTCATGGCCAATCGGCCACTAGCAGGGGGTGTCGATCATCCCGATCATATCTGATTGGGATGATTGCTGTCCGTCACCTCACAGGTGGCAGATGAGTTAAGGAGCAGTGGTCTTACGACCGCTGCTTCTTAACTTAAAGGGACACTAAACCCAAAATTTTTCTTTCATGATTCAGTTAGAGAATGTAATTATAATCAACATTCAAATTTACTTCTATTATCTAATTTGTTTTATTTTTCAGATATCCTTTGTTGAAGAAATAGCAGTCAGTCAATCACACAAAGCATCTATGTGGACCCACCAATCAGCAGCTACTAAGCCTATCTAGATATGCTTTTCAGCAAAGAATATCAAGAGAATGAAACAAATGAGATAATATAAGTAAATTAGAAAGTTGTTTAAAATTGCATGCTCTTTATAAATCATGAAAGAAATAAATTGGGTTTCATGTCCCTTTAAGTTTCAGACAGACCTGAAACTTCGGGGGTAGATTGCAGCATCTGCTGCTTGATAAATCTTCCCCCAAACATGTAAATATGTTATTTCCCATTTTACTTCTATTATCAAATTGTTTTTGTTTTCTTGGTATGCTTTGTTGAAAAGCTTATGCACACATCCTCACAGCAGAAATGCACTTCTGGGAGCTAGGTGTTTTTTGATGGCTACACACATTTGTCTTGTTATGTTATTTATATGCATGCAGTAGTGCAATAATACAATGCTCCAACATATAAGAGCATTTTCTTTTTGCACTTTTATGTCCCTTTAAGCAACTATTAGCCAGACAGAAACACAACTATTTCACAATCGACACATAATTATTTAGATCCAATTCCACAGTCAACAATATTAGGGCTATAGGCCATGGGGTATTATTTAAGTTAACTGACTACTAAACACAAATTATAATAATCTTTTAATTAGAGCAACAAGTGGGAGTTTTTGGAAAGGAAAGGTATGATTGGTTTATGTGAAGGAAGGGGAGGGTTGATTACAAACATATGGTTACTGATCCCTATATAAAGGGGATTCAAACAGTCTTAGAGTATACAAGCCTGATGAAACAGGGTCTTCCCTGAGAAACGCGTCGCTATTATCTCTGCATATACAAGGAGACTTGCCTTTTAACACACCCAGCTGTAATTCGTTGCACTGATGGTATTTTTATTTTTGGAATAATAAAATACTTGGAATTTTTTTTACAAATCTGGTGTTTGTGTGGCATTTCCCTTGTCAGTAACCATAAGGCTGTTTAGCCTTCCTCCCTTCTTGACTTATATTCCATTCTGCTGAAAGTGACCTAGATAAGGGTTGCTGTTGTGAGATCCACGACAACTATAGGACATCTCAACGGGGATTCCCTGGTACAGCCAGCTGGTTTGCTGTTAAATACCAGCCTGCTCCTATAGGCACAAGAGAGTGCCTTCACGTTTGTGAGTATCCTGTATATCATTTTGCTTGGATATTGTCAGCTTTGATTGATCTACACATGTGGCGCCTCTGTTTCTGTTTTCCTTGCAGTTAACCATTCTTTGAAGATACACCATCGTTTGGGTGAAGACCGAGAGCTGCCTTTTCTATTTCTGGATTTTGTTGGACTTCATTTGAACTTTTCTATTACCAGACTGACCACTTGTTACGTCTGTATATATACATTTTTATAAATTTTTTATTTATTATTTTCTTTTTTAACATTTTTTATACTTATAATTTTATTTTTCCATTTTATATATATGGTGTGATTAGTGGCACACTGATTTTATTACTATTTCAGTGGCACACTGTTTTTATCATTTCTTCACCTCTAGTTACTAGCGCCTCCTATAGGGGACTTGTGGTATTAATATTAGTATCACAAATATCCCTGAATATATTTTGTAGTTGATTACCTGTTTTTGGTTAGATAGGAGAGCTGCTCCACCACCATGCTATCCTCCTCTGAAAGAGCATTGAGGAGACAAAATTCCACTAGCAATGAGGGCTGTATACAAACCATCGTAGATCCTGCCATGAATGCCAGTATAGAGAGTCTTTTTTCCAAATTGGAAGACCTACTAAAAAATGAGAACAGGCATTGGTGGGATCTAGATTGTTTGAAAAAATACAAAGAAAAGAAACAGATCCCCAGAGGTCTACGTGTTTTTAAGAATTGCTCTTTTAAAAATAACCCAGAATTACTAACCAAATGGTATAACATTTTAGATGAATGCTCGTTTAACCTTATTGATTTGCTTATCTCCCATAGACAACATTTGGTAGATGAGGTTGGGTTGGAGATAGATTCTGTCCAAAAGGAATTGGAGGCGTTCAAAGAACATCCAGAATACCAAAAACTCAATAATCAGACCATCAAATCAGTTGATGACTTTCAGACAGAAATTATTACTAACAAAAATTCAAAATTGAAAAGAGATGAGGATGACTACAATAAAGGTGAAGTATACACTTATAATAGAACTAAAACCAATACAAATAGTGATTGGACTGTAGTGCAGAACCATAAACGACAAAATAAGAATAAAAACAAAAACAAACACAATTACCACCACAATGATACCCCAGGAAAGAATATAATTCAACACACCAATCATACTAACAATTACCCACATAATAACACATGGTATTCACGTGAGAATCAACATCAAGTCAATGGGGATAATTCCCATAGATCGACATATTCAGATAGAGACTATAGAGGAATGGCAGAACACCAGGAATACAATAATCCCAACCATATTCCTGTTTCAAATAGATTTCGAGTTCTGAATTCAGTACAAGATAATACCTTTGATCACCCTAGGGATGATAGGTCCACTACACATAGAATGGATAATATTCCATCCACTTCATCTGAGGGTTTTTTAGGAACCCCCAATCTGGCACCTCTATGGAGGAAACCCAATCCCTCAACCAACCAAAAGAAAAGACCTTACCCAAACGGGGAAGGAGAGGGAGAGGGAAAACCAACAAAAAAGAAAAACTTCAGAAACTAAAGAAAGGTATCTTTAACCTTTCTTCCCATGCCCTTACTGATGATGAAGTAAGAGTTTTGGGAAGGGGATTGTCCTATTGCCCCCCGAATTCCCACAATATATTCAAACTATTTGTTCGAATATATTTATTAGCCAGACAGAAACAGTTAACCCCACCAATTGAAACTCTACATGAAAAACCTATATTTTAAACTCTCACAAAAAGATTAAATACAAAAGTAAATTCCTGATGCAAGTATTGCAGCTCCCTATCTAGAAATATACCATGAGACAATTTACAGTATCAGCAATAAGCACCTGACAATTACAGGCAGATTCCTGCTTAGGAGCTGCTATGCTTGCAGGACTTATGTGTGTAACACCTTTGTGAGCATTAAACCCATAGCTGAAAGAGATCAGTAAAAATTATATGCTCTAAAAAACCTTCATTACTTTCTATGGAAAGCATCCCTCATCTCTCTGGTACTTCCAGATTCCCTCCATTTTCTTATAGCATTCCGTGAGTTCAGCCACTGTTAAGTCTGCACTATAATTTCTCTCCAAACTAGAGATTTTTTACTTATCAGGCCCATAGAAAGTAATAAAACTGTCTGGGAAACTGAAGCTGTCAGTTTTTCAGTTTTATTTTAAATATAAGAAATACAAAGTGCAATGTCATTTGTAAAAGAGAATGGTTGCAATGGCCAGTATGTTAAATAGTTTCTAGCCCCAGCCCCACCTGTGCCTATGTCATACAAGTACTAGTGTTACTAACCAGTAGACCTAATCACTACCTTCCCCACCACAATTAACATAACTTTCACATACAATTAATAGGGCAGTATGCTGTAAAATTATTTTTTACCTTAATGTGTTTCCAATGACTTGTTACCAGCAGCAGAGTATAAAAGATATGAGAAAATGCTTCTTTTGGTTTAATTTTGTATATAAAATAGCTGGTTTTGTTCTTTGACACCACAACCCATCAAAGGGCTTGTTTCCATTAAGCTGTAAATGGTTTTGCACAAGGTTGCTGTCAGGTCCTGCTGGCCCTTTAAGCACTGATACCTCTTTCCGCTATAAAAGCAGTCAATGCTGGATTATTGAAGCAACTAGGAGGGTGTTCACTCCTCTACTCCTGAATACCTGTTCTTATCCTTAGAAGTCCGTTGCCTACAGTCTCCAGCTCTTCCCTCCGCTTAGCTTAGCCATCAGCTGCCCTCTGAGTGCTACAGTGTGAGTCTCTCTAATCACAGGCGCAGCTTCTGTGTTCAACACCAGCTGGTGTTCAACACCACTTCGCTAGGGCTATAGCAAGACAAGGAGGTTTCCCTTTCTGCATACTGGGATACCTCTCTGTCAAAAAACCATACTGTTTAAACATCAGCTTGTAAGGGTTAACTTCCTGAGCCTGAGTTAGGAACCTCCCTCTGACTGTTCATGCCTATTTAAGCAGTTTACTCCCAGCTACCTTTGCTGGTTTATTGAGTTCACTTGTTTCTGAAGTGCTCAAGCTTCCTGCCGCAATTTACCTTAGGATTTCCTGGCATCACTGTGACCTAGGGATTACCCGCATCCAACCTGCCTTGATTTCCTCCTCAGTGAGAAACCTACCTGCAACCGGAGCGCTCCGTGATCATCTGCTATCCCTGCACTGACGTATCTCCCGATACGTCATCAGCTACAGCCGCTGTCCCTCTCTGCCTCTCAGCGTCTCACAGCTTGCAAGCCTCTCTCTCACTGCTGCAGATCCTCGGCTTCTCTACTAACGGGTATCAGGTTTGAACAAACGAATACTTTTATTCTTTACCTGCTACTGTTTTGCAACACTACATTTATTGTTATGAAATTAGCCACTCAACCAGAAATATATGCAAGTTCTGATATTCCTCATTTCTGTAACCAATTTAAATTCACTGTTTACCACATTTAACACTTTGCCACGTAAGGTTGTGATATGTTTATCTATGACATATATATAACCTAGATTGTGGCTTATATTAAAATTCACTTTGGGAAACCTTTTACTATATTAGGTTTACCAAGTGAAACAAAACCCAAGTTGTACCAAACATATAAGTCACCATATTATGAATGCCTAGTTATGAGGATAATTACTAAAGAAAGATTATAAACTTTGATAATCTTTACAGAATAAACCATAAGCCATAAAAAAGTTTTTAGGAACTAAGTTGAAACTTTATTTTCTTCCTATAGAATTCCACTATAACTAGGATAATGGATCAGGAAACAATGTGCAATAGGATACAAACATTATCTGATAGGATGGACACTCTATCCAATTCTTTTCATGAACTGCAGGTTGAAAATCAGGCCCTAAAAGCCTGTTTAAGAGAAGTACTCGCTCCTAAACCTTTAACTGCAGAAATTCACCCTGAGCCTTTAGTCTCTCCCCCAGAAAAATTCTCTGGAGATCGTTCTCAATTTAGGGAATTTAAAAACTCCTGCATGTTAATTTTTGAAATGAAACCCAGAACATATCAATCAGAAAGATCTAGAGTTCTTACGGTGATTTCTTACCTCAGGGGGGAGCCTAGGGCCTGGGCAAATACTTTTTATGAGTCTGAGGATCCCATTCTGGGATCTCTTACTGCTTTCTTTACACAAATGTCTGCTATGTATGATGACCCATATAGGCAGGTTTCGGCAGAAAATGCCTTGCAGTCACTCAAACAGAAAAAGAATCAAGTTGAAACTTACATTACACAATTTAAAATTTATGCCAGAGACTCAGAATGTAATGAAGTCTCACTTAAGACCCAGTTCAGATTAGGTCTTTCTGAAGAGATCAAGGATGAACTGTCTCGCATAGGAATCCCTGCTTCTCTAGAGGATTTCTTTGCCTTGACCATCAGTATAGACAGACGCTTCAGGTAAAGGCGAACTGAACGGGCTACCTATTCTAAGGGCTACCTTCCAACCACTTCTTACCAAACCAGAGACGTACCTCAACCCATGGACATTGGCATCCTTAAAGGGCCCTTGACCACCCAAGAAAAGTCCAGAAGGAAACAATTAAACCTTTGCATGTACTGCGCCTGTCCTACCCATGAAGTCAAGGACTGTCCAGTTCTATTAAAGAACAAGAAGGGTAAGACATTGCATTCAGCAGTTAGCCTTCTAACAAAATCTCTTAACACTACTTATATAACTATCCCTCTTACTTTGCAGTGGGATCATCACAAGATCACTACTGAAGCTATTGTCGATACTGGTGCATGTAGAAATTTTGTTGATCTTGATTTTGTCACAAAAAATAAAATTCCAGTTGTGAATAAGCATACTCCGGTCTCTGTTAAGGTTATTGATGGCACACTACTCTCGTCCGGACCAGTAATTCATCAAACCATTCCCCTTCAGGTAATCTTTAACCCACAGGTATCTGATGCGCTCTCTTTTGATGTGATCTCCTCACCTATGTTCAATATAATACTTGGTATTGATTGGTTATGCACACATAAACCTTACATAAACTGGGCTGACTGCACTCTCAAATTTCCTATTGTCCAAATTGATTCTAAGATTAATAAAGATGTAACCATTATGCATATAGCCGATTCCATTCTGCCACCTCAGTACTCTGAATTCTCTGACGTGTTTAATAAAAAAGACGCAGAGACTTTACCACCCCATAGGGCATATGACTGCAAACTTACTTACTCCCAGGGGTTACCATTCCCTTTGGGCATATATATCCACTCTCCAAACCTGAATTGGAACACCTTAAAAATTACATAGATGAAAACTTAAAAAAGGGTTTCATAAGACCCAGTACCTCCCCTGCAGGCGCTGGCATATTTTTCGTAACGAATAAGGATGGCACCTTGAGACCTATCATCGACTACAGAGAGCTTAATAAGCGTACTTGTAAGAATAAATACCCGTTGCCACTTATTCCTGAGTTAATAGAAAGATTAAGAGGTGCCACGGTTTTTACCAAGTTAGATCTCCGTGGTGCCTACAATCTGATACGAATGAGGGCTGGAGATGAATGGCTCACTGCGTTCAGGACCCGATACGGGTTATTTGAGTACACAGTGATGCCATTCGGCCTCTGTAACGCTCCAGCTACATTTCAGTGCCTTATCAATGACCTTTTCAGGGATGTGTTGGACGTATATATTGTAGTCTATTTAGATGACATATTGATTTTCTCTCAAAATCTTGAGCAACATAGACTACATGTAAAAGAGGTCCTAACTAGGTTAAGGGATAACAATCTGTATGCTAAACTCGAAAAATGTACATTTGAGTCTAATGACATATCTTTTTTAGGGTATCAGATATCCCCCTCAGGCATTAAGATGCAAAATGGCAAAATTCAAGCCATCCTTGATTGGCCAACTCCTCACACCAAGAAAGATGTACAACGCTTTCTAGGGTCTTCTAACTTTTATCGCAAGTTCATACCTGGATTTGCAGCTATAACAAAACCCTTAACTGAACTTACTAAGCTGGATCATCCTTTTAAATGGACCAGCCAAACACAATCTGTGTTCGATCTTCTGAAACTAAAATTTACCACAGCCCCTATTTTGCAATATCCAGATATGAATAAACAGTTCATTTTGGAGGTTGATGCTTCAGATTTTGCCATCGCTGCTGTTTTATCACAGAGGAAGTCATTCAAGGAACCTCTCCATCCAGTGGCGTATTACTCAAGATTAATGCAACCAGCTGAATTAAACTATCCCGTCGGAGAAAAAGAATTACTAGCTATTAAGTCATCCTTCGACCAGTGGAGACATTTATTAGAAGGGTCTACTCATCCCACAGTCATATATACAGATCACAAAAACCTACAATACCTACAAACCAACCGTACTTTATCCTCCAGACAAATCCGTTGGAGTTTATATTTTTCAAGATTCCAGTATGTCATCACCTATAGACCAGGTACGAAAAATGGCAAGGCTGATGCTCTTTCAAGGCAAGGACAAAAGATAACAACAGAAAATCTGCCTTCTACCATTATTCCTAAACACTGTATTTTTGGCTTACTCACCGAATCCAATCAAGCTTTCCATGATGCTCAAAGAAATGATGCATCACTGCCCTTACCTGGTCTCACCAGTGGCCAGGATGGCTTACTTTATAAGGAAGGTAAATTGTACGTACCTCCTACTTTTCGTACAGCCATTCTTAGGTCCGTGCATGACTCTCCCCTAGCTGGTCACATGGGTAAAACAAAAACTACTGAACTGCTTAGGAGATCGTATTGGTGGCCTGCCATGCTCACCGACCTGAAAGATTTCTTGAATCAATGTACAACCTGTGCCACCTCCAAACATTCTAAACAACTTCCAATGGGACTTCTCCAATCCTTACCTGTACCACACACGTCTTGGGAAGTGGTTTCAATGGATTTCATTGTAGACCTTCCTGAGTCGAATGGCTATTCCGTTATTTTAGTGGTTGTGGATGTTCTCTCTAAGATGGCACACTTTGTCCCGATCTCCTCATTGCCCACTTCAAAACAGACTTGTGACTTAATCATCCAGAATATCATTTGTTTGCATGGCATACCCAAGGTTTTCATAAGTGACCGTGGTTCTCAATTCACGTCTAAATTCTGGAAGAGTCTTTGTGAGGCACTACACATCGAACGTAAACTCAGCACTTCTTACCATCCCCAGACGAATGGGCAGACGGAAAGGGTTAATCAGTGGCTGGAGCAGTATCTGCGCTGCTACTGTTCGCACCAACAAGATTTTTGGGCTGCCTATCTACCTCTCGCTGAGTTTGCTTACAATAACCATCAAAGTTCTACAACTGTCCATTCTATGTGAACTATGGTTTGCATCCTCCATTCTCTCTTATGCCCAGGGTGGAAACTCCCTGTCCTCAAGTGAACGATCTGGTGAATGATATTGCAACTACTCTTTCTGTCGTTCATGATAACATCCTCCAAGCTCAAGCATCCCAGCGTCGATACTATGATCTTCGTCACCGAGCTAGCCCACGTTACGTTGTCGGACAATATGTTTGGTTATCCACGAAGAATTTGAGAATACCCTATCCTTGTAAAAAATTGGGCAAATTGTTCATTGGACCCTACCGCATCCTTCGAGTTCCCAGTTTGGTTACTGTTACCTTACAGCTTCCTTCCTCATTCAAGATCCACCCGACCATCCACGTCTCTTTGGTCAAACTCTGTAGCACCCCTCCTGCCGATACGGCTCCACTGACTTCAGCTGATACTGTTCTTCCTGATGAACAATATGAAGTTCACAGCATTTTGGACTCTCGCTACAGACGTGGGGTACTCTTTTATCTGGTACATTGGAAGGGTTTTGGTCATCAGGATGATTCTTGGGAACCTGCTTCCAATTTGACTGCTCCCAGGTTGGTTTCCTTATTCCACAGACGTAATCCTGATCGTCCTAAACCTTGAACCTCGCTGTGGTTCTTTAAGTGGGGGGCTCTGTAAGGGTTAACTTCCTGAGCCTGAGTTAGGAACCTCCCTCTGACTGTTCATGCCTATTTAAGCAGTTTACTCCCAGCTACCTTTGCTGGTTTATTGAGTTCACTTGTTTCTGAAGTGCTCAAGCTTCCTGCCGCAATTTACCTTAGGATTTCCTGGCATCACTGTGACCTAGGGATTACCCGCATCCAACCTGCCTTGAATTCCTCCTCAGTGAGAAACCTACCTGCAACCGGAGCGCTCCGTGATCATCTGCTATCCCTACACTGACGTATCTCCCGATACGTCATCAGCTACAGCCGCTGTCCCTCTCTGCCTCTCAGCGTCTCACAGCTTGCAAGCCTCTCTCTCACTGCTGCAGATCCTCGGCTTCTCTACTAATGAGTATCAGGTTTGAACAAACGAATACTTTTATTCTTTACCTGCTACTGTTTTGCAACACTACATTTATTGTTATGAACTTAGCCACTCAACCAGAAATATATGCAAGTTCTGATATTCCTCATTTCTGTAACCAATTTAAATTCACTGTTTACCACATTTAACACTTTGCCACGTAAGGTTGTGATATGTTTATCTATGACATATATATAACCTAGATTGTGGCTTATATTAAAATTCACTTTGGGAAACCTTTTACTATATTAGGTTTACCAAGTGAAACAAAACCCAAGTTGTACCAAACATATAAGTCACCATATTATGAATGCCTAGTTATGAGGATAATTACTAAAGAAAGATTATAAACGTTGATAATCTTTACACAGCTACGTCATTTAACCACTGCTGAGTAAAAAGGAGACTGTTATACTTGGTATTTAGTTCTTGCTTTATTTAACGAATGTCATACTCCCAGAATACTGTGAAATAAGTATTTTATTTATCGGTTTGATGCCTGAACTGCTTACATAATTAAAGCACAATTATTGTAGTCTTACAAGGCTTACATAATAATCCAGCCACATTTATATATAACTAGAACAGTTATATGCAACCAGATTTCCTTGTAGATTGTTAATAATTTGACTCTGTGACTTTACCCGCTAACAACTCGCATACACCAACCAATACAATGTCTAGTCTATGTCTTATATCAGAACACCAAATACCCTTACACTACGAAGATTTCACAGATGTCTTTAATAAGAAAGACGCAGAATCTTTACCTCCTCATAGTGCTTATGATTGTCCGATAGATCTTCTACCTGGGGTAACTATTCCTTTTGGTCACATTTACCCCTTGTCCTGAGTTAGAACATTTGATGTCTTACATAGACGAAAATCTTAGAAAGGGATTCATTAGACCGAGCACCTCCCCTGCTGGTGCAGGGATATTCTTTGTGAAAAACAAAGACAGGTCATTCAGACCCATTGTAGATTACCGTGAGCTTAATAAAAGGACCATAAAAAAGAGGTACCCCCTTCCACTGATTCCTGAGCTCATAGAGAGGTTAAGGGGTACTTCTGTGTTCACTAAATTGGACCTCAGAGGAGCCTACAACCTCATCAGAATGAGAGCTGGAGATGAATGGCTTACAGCATTTAGGACTCAGTACGGTCTATTTGAATATACTGTAATGCCATTCGGTCTGTGTAACGCTCCAGCGACATTTCAATGTCTTATCAATGACATATTTCGGGACATCCTTGATCTTTTCCTTGTCGTATACTTGGATGACATATTAATATACTCTCACAACATCACAGATCATAGGGAACATGTTAGGACAGTGCTCACCAGATTACGTGACAACTCCTTATATGTTTAGTTAGAGAAATGTATATTTGACGCACATGACATTTAATTTCTGGGTTATCGAATAACACCACAAGGCATCAACATGGAGAGTTCCAAGGTGATCACTGTAAGAGACTGGCTAAAACCCACAAATAAAAAAGAGATACAATTTCTTGGGTTCGCTAATTTTTACAGCAATAGCAAAACCTCTGACTGATTTAACAAAGTTACACTCTCCATTTCTTTGGACACCTCTTACCCAATCCTATTTCGACCAACTTAAACTTAGGTTTACAACTGCTCCCATTCTCTGATTCCCTGACACCGACCACCAGTTCATTTTGGCACCTCTGAGTATGCAATAGGAGCCATACTCTCACAAAAAAACATCATTCAAGGAACCTCTTCATCCTGTCGCCTTTTATTCCCGACTTATGACCTCCGCCGAGATTAATTACCCAGTGGGAGAAAAGGAGCTCCTGGCTATTAAGTGTTCTTTCGACCATATTCTCATCCTATTGTAATTTACACAGACCATAAAAACTTGCAATATTTACAGTCCACTAGAACCTTATCCTCTAGACAACTCCGCTGGAGTCTGTACTTCTCCAGATTTCATTATGTTATAACCTACCGCCCTGGAAGTAAAAACGTTAAGGCGGACGCCCTTTCACGCATCTATAACAAACCATCCTATAAAACAACTCCATCATCTGGCATACCCAAGCATTGTTTCATAGGACTCCTTTCCACTTGGATTCTAGAAATTAAAGCCACTCAAATCGCAGAACTCGACAAACCACTAGACTTGCTACAACCAGATCACCAAGGTCTGCTCTTTTGTAAACAAAAACTCTACATCCCAACGACACTCCGATCCCAGATTCTGAAAGAATATCACGACTCACCCCTAGTTGGACACCTAGGAAAACAAAAAACCTATGCAGTTTTGAATTGCAGCTTGTGGTGGCCCAACATGCATAAAAGTGTAGATGATTATGTGAAGTTCTGCTCTACCTGTGAGACCGACGGGCCTTGGAAACTGATATCTATGGATTTCATAGTTGATTTACAACCTTTTTTCACTTACACCACCATCTTTTTCATCTTGCCTACGGTCTCCAGCTCTTCCCTCCGCTTAGCTTAGCAGTCAGCCTAACCTCCGTGTCCACTCTGAGCGTCTCCTGCTGCGTGACGTCATCCAGGTGCTCCAGCTTTAGTCTCTCTAATCACAGGGGCAGCTTCTGTGTTCAACACCAGCTGAAGTCCGTTGGACATTCTGAGCTTCACCCGCTAACCGCTGCCAGTCTGAACTAGGTAAGAGCTGACTGCCCTCCTGCTCTCCCCAGAGTTTCCCCATAACTCTGCAGGAGTTTGCTAGGGCTATAGCAAGACAAGGAGGTTTCCCTTTCCGCATACTGGGATACCTCCCTGTCACAAAACCATACTGTTTAAACATCAGCTACGCCATTTAACCACTGCTGAATAAAAAGGAGACTGTTATACTTGGTATTTAGTTCTTGCTTTATTTAACAAATGTCATACTCCCAGATTACTGTGAAATAAGTATTAACATTTATCGGTTTGATGCCTGAACTGCTTACATAATTGAAGCATAATTATTGTAGTCTTACAAGGCTTACAGTTGCAAAATGAAAAAGAACTGCGGAAGCCATTACGCTTATCACGCTTTCCATCATTATCGGCTGGGGGGTAAAGACGAAGCCGAAAAGTGTAAAATTGCACCCAGTTTTCATTGATCTTGCAAACAGGAAAAACACTGTCAATAAAGTCTTAAACAGTATGGCATGTTTAACTAGGTGTAAAAGAGAAGCCTATATCCCATTGAGATATTAAAGTTTGCAAACAATCGAAGTGTTTTACTCTATGAATGTAATGTTATATGTAATATTTATTGCTGGCCCAGGTATAGGACTGGTTGGAGTTATGTTCCTATTTAACTGCTTAATGCCCTTGCGATGCTCCATGCCATTCTAACAGCGCTGGCCTTTAACACCCTTCGGACATTATGGAACGTCCTATGTTATTGGGCGTCCTGCAGCCTACTGCTACTGCTTTATGGAAAATGATAACTAGACTGGGGGCATGCCTTGCATCGTAGGCAGTCCCCAATTAACCGATCCTGGCCTTGAAATCACGTGACCGCATCAACGATCGCTTGATTTTGTTTTTAAAGCAAGTGTTTACATCGGAACTAGCGCAATCTTGATTTATGCGAGAATCCCTACCGTGTTTTTTTAACTGTAGTTAACTGTTTTGTGAAATTAAAAAGTTGCACAAAGTACTTCAAAAATACATTAGAAAGTACAGTTACTTAGGTATAGTTATATTAACACTGTCTAATAAAAATTATTCACAAAAAAATATTGCACACAAAAGTTATAAGGGCTCAAAGATATCAGATCTCGGGTGTTAGGGAAAAAAAAGCCTGCAAAGGGCTTTAACATACACGTCTAAATATGTATATGTATGTATGATATATTAACGTATTTATATGTATATATGTATTTACAGACATATATACACAAATAAACACATAAATGTCAGGGTACCTGTGTATCACATAATTTAATATTTAATTTTAGATAATATCTAATTTGATATGAATTGATCTCACTACAGCCCCTGCCCCCTCACTGTTTAAGACAAGTTGAGAACAAAAGGGATGATACATTTGTTCAATTAGTGAAGATAGATCACCAATTGAACCTTTCAAGCCAAGGCTTTACAGGGAAGGGAAACATTTGCTCAATTAGTGAAAACAGATTTCTTTAAAGGAAGCCTTTATAAGAATTTTTTCCTATCTGTAAACGACAGTCGCCAGGTCTGGGTCAGATCTTTTGAAGCTTAAGTGTATGCAGAGAAGAACCTGTTTTACAGGGAAAGTGACCATCCACCCACGATGCAAATTGGTACATGCTGAGTTTTCAATAAACATCCTCCCCAGACTTGGTGACAACTTAAACCTTAAAAATGTGTACTTTGAAAGCATAAAGGTCTTGAAGAGTTAAAGTTTAAACAAACTATCTATATAGTTTTCAAATATTTAATATATGCCTCAGACTGTCCAAATAAATCATATAAACGTATTTTTGTGGATCTGAGAAGAAATGCCTAACAGTAACATATTAGATAAGTGTTTGCTGAATTTAATAAGTAGCTATATAGTCAATCTAAAATGTTTAACTGTGTCAGAATAACAACATTGTCTCTTTCATTTTAGACCTAGGAGAAAACAGTAAATTGTCCCATAAATTATATGTTAATTGTGGTTTTTTAGACTCAGCAAGAGATATACAGATATGCAATGTTTATATTAATATGGGATAATAATAAAATATAAATAAATATAGCTATATGAAATGACATCAGATTGCTACTCACAAGGTATGTCTATGATATAAGATGGGAGTTGTAAACTGAGAAAATATTAATTAGATCCATGCTAAAAGTATTAAAATCTTTTTAAGTGCCATAATGAAGTAATATACTCATGTTTAGTATGAAAATACTCAGGGTAAATAGTATTATATGGTCACACACATGCATACAACATATAATTTATTAATATTAGAAAATAGTAAGTATATTAAATATACATTTGAAGATATATAGTGAACTGTATTTGCTGTTATAAATATTGATAATGAGACTGCATTTCTAGTTGTCTGCTGCCCCCTAGTGGACTAAAACTGGTATGACAACCAAAAAAATGGAGACACAGAGGCACCAATATGACCTAGTAACGTCTATACAGAAGAATATTCAATGTGATATAGGATGGTTCTCACAAAGATGAAGCACCCAATGGTGCAAGTGGCGCAGACTGGATCATTTGGCAGTGGTCCAGCTCACTGTGTGCCAGCACTACTTCATCTTTGTGAGTACCATCCTTTATCACATTAAATATTTTTCTGTAGAGACGTTACTAGGCCATATTGACACCTCTGTATCTTCCTTTTTTTCCAGATCATTCATCACCAGGGACTGACCATTCTTTTGACAGAGTACTGCCTCCTGTTGGATGTAAAGGACTTTATATATGCAATACATTCTGTTGTGCTATAGCTTGATTTGATGTGTTGCTTATATTATTTCTTGAAGATTTTTGCTACAGGATTTGTATTTAGGAAGCGCCCCCTATGGGAATATCTTTGTTGCTTATATTTCCCTTATTCTCTTGGTATGACAACCAAACGAATTGACGGTTAGAGCCCATACATTTCCAAGTAAGCCAATAAGGGACAAGCTCCATTAAGGGCCTATCAAAGGGACAAGCTTTGGTAAGTGCGTATCCAAAACGTTCACCAATGATTACAAAATAGAAGCGGGGTTATCACTAGATAAACTCATGCAAGAGAAAGGAAAAAGGGTCTTGTGGTCTTTTGCTAAAATTTTGACTGAACTAGATAACCTTGCTGCTTTTGGAACTATAAGCAAAATTGAGCTAACGTTTTTATCCAGAATTGCATATACCTCTTCATATGAGGTGAACAGATTTATCTGAAAAAGCTGAAACAACCAAATTGGTTATGTGGTAATGTATGATCTATATTTTTAATGTTTTAAATCAAGGTATTTTAAAGCTATAGTTAAATTGCAGCTGGTAATTTAAAGTTTGGTATTTTAAGTTTATATCCATAGCCCTGGGTAAATTAGAACTAGTCATATTTAGTGCTAAGTAATTTATTTGCTAGACAGGATTTTGCACTCCAGATTTATAGGTCAGTTATTATTGCAAACTCTTTCAGAACTGTACATAAATTGGTTATTGTAGTTAAATCTCTGGTAGTTATAAATTAAGCATTGTTAAGCTAATAGTCCATATTCTGATATTGGAATGAACTGAGCTGGGTAATTATACACTGTACTGGAATTCTCATTTGTGGTATTTATTGTAAGTAAGGTTCATTTTAGAGATATATGTTGGTTTGCTTTATAAAGAATATTGAAACAGCATCAGCGTGCATAATTGATTCATAATCTAGTTTCTACATAAATATATTACAAAGTGTCTATAAAGCTAACTAATCTAAGAATTTAGGAATAAATATTAATTTCAATTGTTTCATATATGCATTTTAATTGGAGATTATTTTAAAGATAATAATAAATAAGTTATATTGTAACCCTACTATATTTATTCATTTATTTATTTATAAAATATTTTACAAGGAAGGATACATTGTTTTCAAGTATGT
Source organism: Bombina bombina (assembly GCF_027579735.1). Lineage (NCBI taxonomy): Eukaryota > Metazoa > Chordata > Amphibia > Anura > Bombinatoridae > Bombina > Bombina bombina. The sequence continues at coordinate 1,024,566,536 of NC_069499.1, read as the reverse complement.
TCTGGGACCATAAAACATTGCATTGATACAATAGGGTACAATAAAATACAAAAACAATAATAATACGCAATATATGCAAAAGTTTATATACCGACATATTATCTGGAGGCATTGCTAGAAGAATATTATCTTGATCACATTGATATAACATATTTTGTAGTAAATTACAAATAATTATAATCTAGAAAAAAAAATTAAAAAATTAAAAAAAAATTTTTTTATATATATTTTGAAATTATTATTTTTTTCTCATTGGTCAAAATTATATTAGCGTTTTTTAATTTAACCAAATACTAAGCCAAAGTAAGGGAATCAAATGAATCTATACTCAGTGTTAAAATATTTTCCCCAAAATTACCCCTCACTAAGGACGATGTCCTTAAGATGGACGTTATAGGCCACATTAAAAATAGGTGTAATATTGTGGGTGATTTAAATGATTATATGGATATTCTTGCAATTAAGGCTAAAAATATTCCTATTGATAATGGAAGGTGGAATGAAGGAAGTGAATTGTTCCAAGAATTATTAAAAATTAATCAATGCAAAAATTCTAGAAAACACGGTGAGATAATACTAAAATCCTGGCCCCTTGTAATATGTATTATTGATGAAATGTCCATTCACCTTATAGAAAAGGAATTGAATTACAGGAGTTAGATGATAATATTCGCTCATCACACAAATGCGAAGAGAATTTAGAAATAGCCGAAAATGAAAGTTACATTTAAACAAGATATGGACGCCTTAGATAAGCATAACCAAAATTTAGTAACTAAAATAGAAATAAACAACTCACACAGAGCCAAAAAGAGTTAAGTGAATTAAAAAGGTATAATGAAAACCCCTCCATTGATAGTGAAAATAATGAAAATAATAATCCACTAAAGAAATATTGTAGTTTAAAGATTCCTAGCTAACGAGCATGAGGACTAAAAAATAATGGACTCTCTTCATAGAAGACTGTCTATGATGCATACTGTCAATACACTCACCAAGTACCACTGACTTTAAACCAATTCAAATACATATGTCCTACATATATTGAAATTGGAAGGGGGAATTATGTCAGGGTACCTGTGAAGTAACATTCAATAAACTACAGATGTATCACATAATTTAATATTTAATTTTAGCTAATATCTAATTTGATATGAATTGTTCTCACTATAGCCCCTGCCCCCTCACTGTTTAAGACAATTTGAGAACAAAAGGGATGATACAATTGTTCAATTAGTGAAGATAGATCACTAATTGAACCTTTGAAGCCAAGGCTTTACATGGAAGGGAAACATTTGCTCAATTAGTGAAAACAGATTTCTTTAAAGGAAGCCTTTATAAGAAGTTTTTCCTGTCTGTAAACGACAGTCGCTAGGTCTGGGGCTGATCTTTTGAAGCTTAAGTGTATGCAGAGAAGAAACAGTTTTACAGGGAAAGTGACCATCCACCCACGATGCAAATTGGTACATGCTGAGTGTTTAATAAACATCCTCCCAAGACTTGGTGACAACTTAAACCTTAATGGCAAAATGTGTACTTTGAAAGCATAAAGGTCTTGAAGAGTTAAAGTTTAAAGAAACTATCTATATAGTTTCCAAATATTTAATATATGTCTCAGACTGTCCAAATAAATCATATAAATGTATATTTGTGAATCTGAGAAGAAATGCCTAACAGTAACATATTAGATAAGTGTTTGCTGAATTTAATAAGTACCTATATAGTCAATCTACAATGTTTAACTATGTCAGAATAACAACATTGTCTCTTTCATTTCAGACCTAGGAGAAAACAGTAAATTGTCCCATAATTATATAAATTAGCAAGAGATATACAGATATGCAATGTTTATATTAATATGGAATAACTGCCCTTTTAAGGGCAGTGAAAAGGAGCTAAATGCCCTTTTAAGGGCAATGCCCATACAAATGGGTAGTTTAGGTTTTTTTGTTGTTTTTTTTAAATATTTTTTATTGAGATTCACTTTAAGGCATACAATACTAAAATGTCAATACATAGTATGCAAAGAAGTAATTTCAAAACATCATATCAATGAGCAAACTTAAATAAAATAAAAATCAAAGTTGCGAGACATTTGTGAGAACAGGATGTGTAAATTAAGCCTATCAAACTATATACCTTCTAAAGAGCTATAAGGCCACTCTTGGATCTCTGTAATATATAAAAAGTATATTAAGTCAAAGAAGGTAATTGGAAACAATACAAGACCTCTCATGCGTCTCAATCAGTGAATCTTATTTCTCCTGTTTTAAGGGAAGGGGTTATCAATTAACGCTTATGTATTTCAATCATCAATAAGTTTTCACAGTCTAGGTACAATCAGGTGATCCGCCAAATATCTGTGCGACGACATTGGCCTGTGGTGGAGATGGATACCACACTACCATTTCAGAGAATTTCTGCCCCCAGTATAGTGTACCGCAGGGCGAACAACTTAAGAAATCTGTTGGTCAAAACTGATCCTGTAAAACACTACAAAAAGGAGACATGGTTGAAATCAGCTAAGAAGTGCTGCTTCCCATGTGGGAGTTGTATCACCTGTAATGGTATGCTTAGGGGCAACACGTTCCAAAATACACATAATAATCACAGGTACATGATATGCCATAGGCTGTTGTGCACCAGTACCTTTGTGGTGTACATGCTGATATGCCCATGTTCAAGGGTTTACATTGGTAAAACGGTAACCACCGTGAGTGGATGGCCAATCATTGTTGTGCCATTCACAAGGCACTCACCAAGGTTGAATCAGACCAGCCAGTGGCACGCCATTTCATCAAGTTCAAGCATGCTGTTTCAAGTTTGCAATCGATGCTGATTAACCATGTACCCCCCATGCCTAGGGGTGGCAATCGAGCTAAAAAATTGCTACAACTTGAGAGTAAATGGATTTATCAGATGGACACTCTAGCCCCAAGGGGCCTTAATATATCCCTGGATTTCAGCCCCTTCTATAGAAGGAAGTGATCTATGATCTGAATACCTACTGGGCTATCACAGTTTGATGATGTTTCCATCACACTCCATTGTGCTTTTAACTATATTCTCATCTGGGTCTCACTGTTTGAGAAGGTTTCTAGTATACTCCATTGGGCTATGAAGTGGTCCAATATATCTAGCATTTATTTTGATGTCTAGGCAGTATTTGTCGTTTTGCATGACTAATGTGGGTTTATATGTATGCTATAAATGGTTTGGTAATCTTATCCTCATTTGCCTTTATGGTGCGATATGTGCATTATATAATGCTATGAATTAAGCACTTTGATAATCTTTGTACCCATTTTTTCCTTAACAGCAATATTGTGTGACAAAAATAAGTATTGATTTAGAAAATCACCTTTCCTTTTACCCGTATAACCATTAGCGTTACTTTTTGTGTTATGTATACAACGTTGCTATGGCAACCTGGGTACGCACGTCATGACGTTACGCACGTTGTCGCACCTTTGATGATGTCACACACATGTGCTGAATGGCGGTACGCTTAGGCTGTAGTAAGCCATAAGATGGGTATATATAGATTGGTTATTGTATGCTTGTCATTGTTTTTAGGTTTCCCCTGTTGAATTTTTGACATCTGACAAAGGCACATCAATGTGCCGAAACATTATGTCTTTTTAAATTTTGATTGAATAAACTTATTTTTTATGAAGACCATTGAGTGCCTGTGCTTTTGGACTGACTTGGATACACTTTGCAGTACATCGTGGCACTTTACAATTCTGTGAGATTGTACTGTCCTTTTGTGGATATGTGAATATGCTTATGGCGTTTTGGACTAGCACTCCAATTATTTAACACATGGACTGTGGACTTTAACTGCTTACTGTGAACCTGCAATTTATTCTGTGACAAACTTTTTTGCTGTCTTTGCAAAACTTTGCACTTTAGGATGGCTGAACCCATGACTAATATGGAGAGCCTATATCATGATGAGGATTTCAACACTGATCCTCTGGAATTCACTGATGAGGACGCTGAACGTATTAGAGTATCTGATGACCTGAGTGAGTTGTAGGGTGATACCCCTATAAACATCTATCACAAAATGTTAAACCTGCGTAGGAAAGAGATTGATTACCATTTGCATGTTGTATTTCTATCAGGGTATCATAAGAAAAAATGTATACCTAGGGGTATCAGGGTTAAAAACATCCCTACCCTGGGGAGACAAAATGTTGAATTCTGTTGGAGGTGGTGCTCTATACTGAACAAGTGTTCTTATGATTTGATCCTTCTTGTGATTGAAGAGGTTACTAGATTAGAAACCAAAATAAAAACTGAGAGTGATATCATTAAGGATCAAAGCATACATATATTACTGGATGATAAGAGTCAAGAATGGGTGTCTAAACTGGATGGCTTGGTTAACAAATATCGCAATGAGCTCATTGCTTTCAAGAATAAAAAACTTAGTAGTGTTGAAAATGATTATAGAGACAAACATGTATATAAATGGCTATATGGCAAGGATGAAATGACATTCAATAGGCAACGCAGAAATCTGCATTCAAGAAATACACTTAGTATAGTGGATAGCAGTGGAGGTGACTCCTCTGAGACTGACATGGCTAACAACAATTAATCACATGACAACACCTCTGAGCAAGCACAGTCTTTTTTAGGGGTGGCTACTCGGTCTACGGCCAAGCCCCCCTTCATGCCTTTACCCTCAAAAGGACAAAGAGATGCAAGATCAGAAGGGGTGGGCATAAACTCAAAAAACTGACAAAAAAGAAGTAGACATAGTCTAAGGCCCTTTTGGACCTGAGCAATGATACGTCCATCATTTTCCATCCTGAGGATAAGGGCAGTTCCATAGTGATCCAAAACTATACTGATTACAAACAAGAAGCACTTAGACAGTTATCTGATGTGAACACATATGTTAAATTGAGGGGTAATCCTATTACATTATTTAACAATGTCATTGATGGTTACCTTAATCATGGATACGAAGCAGGTACACTAAGTGAACAAGAATTATAATTTTTAATCACTGACTATCCAAAGGTACCAGTGTTGTACTTATTACCTAAGGTCCATAAAACCCTGGTAAACCCACCTGGCAGACCTATTGTGTCTGCCAGGGGTTCTGTGCTGTCAAGTTTGGCCATCTATAATGACTTCCACCTTCAACCGGTGGTAAAAAACACCCAGGCCTACCTCCAAGATTCTCCTAGTATGATTAAAATACTTAAGGAGTACATTAATTTATAGAGTAGGGATGTCCTAGTCACCATGGACGTGCACAGCTTATATACTGTTATCCCCCACACTGCAGGGGTTGAAGCTGTCAGGTCCATGGTGACTGGGAACACTTTATATAAGGGTCCCCCAATTGAGTTCTTATGTGAACTATTAACTTTTTGTTTGGAGAGAAATTACTTTAAATTTGAGAGTGTTTATTTCCTCCAGGTCGCAGGCACTGCCATGGGTTCAAACGTGGCACCCACTTACGCTAATTTGTACATGGCTTGGTATGAGCAGGAATTGATAAAACCATTTGAACATCCTAATGTGCAATACTACACATGCTATATCGATGATGTCTTATTGGTGTGGAGAGGTAGCGAATAAGAGCTACAAGAGTGGGTGTCTGTTTTGAACTCCATGGCAAGTCCCATTAGATTTAAACTTGAACATGATCTAAGTACTGTGCATTTTTTGTATCTTAATATCTTGCAACTCCTTGCTTGATGCTAGAGGTTTTCATCCCAGGCACCAAAAGAAGGGGGTTGTCACCGCGCAGCTCACTCGGGTCATCAGAAATAACAGTGAGAAACCCATGATGCAAGCACAATTAATGGAGATGGGAGGTAAACTCTCGTCAAGAGGCTATGCCAAAGAAGAAATTGTAGCCATCCAGGAGAGGTTGCTGAACACTGATGTTGTTGTGAACACCGATAACTTGGCCACGACTAATTCTGAACAACTACTTAATGTGATCACCACATATGCACCCAGATGTGAATACCTAGCAAGGGCTGTGCAACGACATTGACCTGTGGTGGAGACGGATATCACACTACAATTTCAGAGGATTTCTTCCCCCAGGATAGTGTACCGCAGGGCGAACAACTTAAGAGATATGTTGGTCTAAACTGATCCTGTAAAACACTACAAAAAGGAGACATGGTTGAATTCAGCTAAGAAGGGCGGCTTCCCATGTGGGAGTTGTATCACCTGTAATGGTATGCTTAGGGGCAACACGTTCCAAAATCCACATAATAATCACAGGTACATGATATGCCATAGGCTGTTGTGCACCAGTACCTTTATGGTGTACATGCTGATATGCCCATGTTCAAGGGTTTACATTGGTAAAACGGTAACCACCTTCCGTGAGCGTATGGACAATCATTGTTGTGCCATTCGCGAGGCACTCGCCAAGGGTGAATCAGACCAGCCAGTGGCACGCCATTTCACCAAGTTCAAGCATGCTGTTTCAAGTTTGCGATCGATGCTGATCAACCATGTACCCCCCATGCCTAGGGGTGGCAATCGAGCTAAGAAATTGCTACAACTTGAGAATAAATGGATTTATCGGATGGGCACTCTAGCCCCAAGGGGCCTTAATACCTCCCTGGATTTCAGCCCCTTTTATAGAAGGAAGTGATCTATGATCTGAATACCTACTGGGCTATCACAGTTTGATGATGTTTACATCACACTCCATTGTGCTTTTAACTATATTCTCATCAGGGTCTCACTGTTTGAGAAGGTTTCTAGTATACTCCATTGGGCTACGAAGTGGTCCAATATGTCTAGCATTTATTTTGATGTCTAGGCAGTATTTGTCGTTTTGCATGGCTAATGTGGGTTTATATGTATGCTATAAATGGTTTTGTAATCTTAGCCTCATTTGCCACCTGGTATCTGTATTTATACTGAGTAACATACAATATAGGAATATACTGCCCTTAAATGTGCATTGTTCTTGTTTTTAATTTTGCTACACACTTTTTGCTGTTTTATTAGTGGGGTCCAATTTGATACTTTTGTCACCTATTAGGGTGCGATATGTGCATTATACTGTATAATGCTATGAATTAAGCACTTTGATAATCTTTGTACCCATTTTTTCCTTAACAGCAATATTGTGTGACAAAAATAAGTATTGATTTATACTATCACCTTTCCTTTTACCCGTATAACCGTTAGCGTTACTTTTTGTGTTATGTATATAACGTTGCTATGGCAATGTGGGTACGCACGTCATGAAGTTACGCATGTTGGTGCACCTTTGATGACATCACACACATGTGCTGAATGGCGGTACGCTTAGACTGTAGTAAGCCACAAGATGGGTATATATAGATTGGTTTGTTGTATGCTTGTCATTGTTTTTAAGTTTCCCCTGTTGAATTTTTGACATTTGACAAAGGCACAATGTGCCGAAACGCTATGTCTTTTTAAATTTTAATTGAATAAACTTATTTTTTATGAAGACCATTGAGTGCCTGTGTTTTTGGACTGACTTGAATACACTTTGCAGTGCACTGTGGCACTTTACAATTCTGTGAGATTGTGCTGTCCTTTTGTGGATATGTATATATATATATATATATATATATATATACACATATATATATATATATATATATATATATATATATATATATATATTAATATATGACTGTAAACACATATATACAAATATAAATACAATAATATATATGTATACATATATAAACATATATATATATATATATATATATATACACACACAAATAAATATTTAGACATGTATAGGTATGTGTCTCAATGTTAAAGCCATTTGCCTGCCTTTTTTTTCTAACACCCGAGATCTCAAATCTTTGAGCCCTTTAAACTTTATGTGCAATATTTTTTAAATATTTTTTATCAGACAGTATTAATATGAGTGTAACTGTACTTTGTACTGTGTTTTGTTAAATTTTTTTGTTTCCGAAAACAGTTAACCACAGCTCTGAGATTGCAATAAGGATTGAAGCGTAAAGGGCGAATGTGCTAGAGCAATCGCGATTTCGCACCATTTGTGTGTCAGTATATTTATGAAAATCTTAGTAGTGCTATCCAAATAATATATCAGCTTAGGGCAGGGTTATAATCACAATACAAATAATAATTTTCCTTAAAAATAGGAACCCTTAATCAACATGCACCTACTAGACCATACAATTAATATAAATATCTGAATTCTTTTATTTAGTTAATATCCATGAACATATTGAAATATATTTGCAATAAAAGGAAATATTATATGTGCTTGAAAACTATTTAAATATGCTATGCAAAATTCATACACGCTTATCTTAAAAACCAACCTTATTTACAAATCTTTTAAACATCCAAGCAATACAATTCTAAACTGTGCTCTTAAACAATAGGATAATATATATTCTGCTATTTAACTGCAATTTATCCTAATACAAAATTTACAGCATCAGAACTTGCACAGATGAATTACTTAACAAATCAGATACAGATTTAAACAATATATAGGCTGGGAAATGTTAACTTAAAATCCAAACTATTTCTTTAACTCTGCTACATACAGTAATAGTAAATGCTTACTTTAAATGCTTGTATACAAATAGGCAGGCTAAGAGCTATCTGAAACAATGGCATACAGTTTAAAAGTATAATCTGCTCTTTAAATCTATTAACTGTAAAGGCTATGCATATGACTTATCTTACAATAAAACTTTTGTATACATCACCAAACAGCAATCCAGTTTCCAATGTTTCGCAACAGATCCAATTTCACCTCAGAAATTTCAAAATTTGGGGATAATGCATATGGAGTCCAATAGTAGGTGTGTGCTTTAATAATAACTGCAGCAGTTATTCCTTTCTGGATCAGTCAACACAACCCCCCTTTTAGTCTCTATGCTGGGGTTTAAATCATCTGATCTCACCCCTCCCCATTTTTTATTGTTCTCAGTCATTGGTGAATATTAGAAACGCCCACGGAGCCTTGTCCCTTGCCATTGGATTAACCGGAATATCTCATTCCCAACAGCCAAAAGGCTTTCTGGCTGTAGTTCTCTCATGGCAACACCGGGTGGCAGCATTACAAACAGACAAATTACCTTTAAAATTTCTAAACATTTTTAAACAACTTAATTACTTTTATAAAATGATTATTTAATCAGACCATAACTTTTTATAGCGATTATTCACAACATTTGTTTTGGATAAGTTATATCTTAATGAATTTTCTGATCATTTTGATATGAAACATCAAATACATCTAACATTATATTAAAATAATTTATATTTCATTTAGTCATATCACATCAAAGTAACTTCCATATCTTCATCTCACTATATTTTAAGAGATGTATTTAAAACTTTATAAACATTTATTGCACATTTATATGATATGACTTATTTCATTTCATGCAGGCATTCCATCTCTTTCTAAGTGCATAGATTGATGCTCATGACCAATGGTTGTCTGCAATAAAAAAAAAAGAAATAATTATTAGAAATTATCCAAGCATTCATATGTCTATGGTACATATGAAATAAGATTAAGTATTATTAATCATTTACTTTTAGGTCCACAAATATTTATTTATATTCTTAAAAACACAGAGTTTAAGATATTCATGCTTTCAAAATATACACGTATATATCACATACACATATATATATATATATATATATATATATATATATATATATATGTGTGTGTCTCATATCCATTAAAATATATACAGTTGTTTTGAAATCATGTGCTGTTATCCTAACGTTCTAACTGCCCTTTAAGTAACTTCAGACTCCCTGTCTCCCACTCACCACATGGGGTCCCCTGCACTTAAGTGCAAATGCTGAAACTCTCATAAAACATGTTACTTTTGAGATCCTATTACACCTTTTCGGTTTGAAAGACAAATGGTATCCTGATTCCAGGTATCAGAATGCTGTCATTTAACATTGGTTCCCAGGCAATCATACAGATGGTTCCTGAAACTGTGTTAATTCTCAGTTCCTTGCTAAATTATACAATTGCATAATTTAGCATATTGAGTGTGTGAGATCTCCCAGAAACAAACCTTTGTTCTCATTTTAGCCAGGAATGCAATTGAAGAAGTAGGGGAGAACTAAACCTGTCTGAAGTCAGTTCTTCTGAATGCAATGAGTTATTATTTTTTTACTGGTCAGTGAAAAATATCTGATCAAAGATACAGATTTATTAATCTTGAAATATATGATTAAAATATATATTTATTAACCTCACATATACCTTGACATAAATCCCCCTTCCAATTTTAAATAGATGTAGGACACATGTATTTAAATTGGTCTAAAGTCAATGGTATTTGGTGAGGACGTTAACCGTATACATCAGAGGCAGTCCTTTAAGTAGAAAGTCCGTTATTTTTGAGCCAGTCATCTTGTATGTCTTTAGTGTAGTTGGGGATATGACACTTCATTCTCCCTCTATAACTTGTAGTTGGGATCTGGGATGACATGCCCGCAATTGATTGATATGGACCCATTTATCTATGAAACTTTCATTTTTGGGGATCCTTATTTTATAGGCCACTGGAGATATTTTGTCAGTAATGACGAAAGGACCTTTCCATGAGGGAAGAAATTTCTTCTCCCTAACCTGATCTCTTCCAAAGTTATAAAGATAAACTTTATCATTTATTTCATATTCCTTTTTGGACGTTTTGAGATCATAATAGGTTTTAGTGGCAGTTGTGGCTCTTTCTGCATATTGCAGATGTTTTCTTAGGTTCTCCACATATTGATGTGTATTGGCAGCGTTTATCAAGTTTTGGTCTGATGTACGGTACAGCAGATGCTGAGGTAGAACCATTCTTCTACCAGTCATCAGTTCAAAGGGTGACATCTTGGTAGCACTACTTGGAGTTGCTCTTAATGCCATTAAGACTAGAGGTAGTTTTACATCCCAGTCTTTACCCGTTTCACTCACAAACTTTTTGAGGATTTTAACAATGGACTGGTTGTAACGCTCTACACCACCACTTGAGGCAGCTCTATAAGCAATATGGAGCTTTCTTTTTACCCCTAGTATTTTCCACATTTTGGTCATCACTTCGCTAGTGAAGTGGGTCCCCCGATCTGACTCGATTCTTTGGGGCAAACCAAATCTGGAAAATACATGGTTGATGAGCAACGCTGCACATGTTTCCGCACTATTGTTAGGTGCGCTAATGCACTCTACCCATTTAGTGAACAGGCATGTCACTGTTAACATGTACTTGTTACCTCTTGATGACCTTGTTACCGGACCAATAAAATCAATTTGTATATCTGACCATGGCATTACCATCCCCCTTTTTTGCAATGGCGCTCTATGCGTTGGTGCAGTGGGTTGAAACTGTGGGCAGATTAAACACCCTTGACAGTAGGTTTGAACATCTTTCAACATGTGTGGCCATTTCAATGGTTTTGAAAACAGCAGTTAGTTCTGCAACTTGACTGGATCTTGGTCCAATGTTGAAACCTATCGATATATTTGGGAATCCATTTGCCCCAGTTATACCAATGCCAGCGACTAATCTGCGCTCATTATCAATAGTGGCATGGTAAGAACAACCATCAACATACACCCAAGGTAATGTTTGGCAATTTTCCTCATTGTACATTTTATATGGGGAAAGCAATTGTTCTTCCAGAAAATCATCTTCTGATAATTCTTCCCCAGGATCTCTAGCAGTACAGTTGTGGAGCTCAGCAAGCCCTTGTGCGAATGGATTCTTTTTATTCTGCTTGTAGCGAATTTCTAAGGGCCAGCCTTGTAAGGAAAGAGTCCACGCTGTTATGCGGCTATTAGACAAATTCCAATCTCTTATTCTCTCACTTTGCAAATATAGCAAAGGCTGGTGGGCCGTTTCTACAATAATTTTCTCGCCCTGTATATAGCTGCGGAAATTTTGTAGAGCCCATACAGTTGTTAAGAGGGCTTTTTCGCAATCGTTAAACTTTATTTCTACTGGGGATAGATTTTTGCTCGCATAAGCAATGGCTTTGTTCAAATTATCATGCTTTTGGTATAAAACAGCACTCATGCTTATATCTGTGTAACCTGTCTCTAAGAAGAAAGGTTTCCCACCTTCAGGGTACGCTAAGCAAGGTGCTTGAGTGAGTTTTCTCTTCAGCTCTCTGATGGCTGTCTCTTGAGACTCACTCCAGTGCCATTTCACATCTTTCTTTAGAAGAAGTAGTAGTGGTTTAGCTAATTCCGCATAATTATCAATGAATTTGCGAGAATAATTTGTCATACCCAGGAATGATCTCAATTCCTTTAAGTTAGTTGGGTTTTTAGAATTCACTATAGCTTCCACCTTTTTCTTCTGGGGATTTAATCCTTCAGAGGTAACTTCATGTCCCAAGACGTTTACACAAGTGCGGCACCATTGAGCTTTTTGTAGGTATAATTTGACACCTGCCCTTTAAAGTTGGCTGAGGATGTGTTTAAGTTCTGCGATGTGTTTTTCAAAGTCTGTGCTTTTGATTAAAACATCATCAACATAAGATAAGGTCCCCCTTTCCAGTGCGTCAGGAATAGCCTTATGCATGAATTCAGCAAATTCATGTCCAGAATTTATGTATCCAAATGGAAGTCTCTGGAATGCATATTGGACCTTTTGGAAAGAGAATGCCAGCTTATATTGGTCCTCTTCATATACCTTTATGGTCCAGTATCCCTGTGCACAATCAATGGCAGTGAATATTTTGGATCCCTGCATTTGTGCTAGGTACTGGTCAATGTATGGTACAGGCCAGCCACACATGTATACTCATTTGTTTAGCTGTCTTAAGTCAGCACACAAACGCCATTGTCCATTGGGCTTAAGGATACCTAGAATAGGATTATTATAAGAGCTGTGCACCTGTCTGATAATACCTCTTTCTTCCAAATTCCTTATGATCTCTGCAAGAGAATCATATGAGGCTAAGGGAAGTCTGTATTGTTTGACAAATACAGGTGGTGTATCGGGATCTGTTTGTATCCTTGCAATGTGCAAGTCTGTAGTACCACAGTCATAAGAATCCTTAGCGAAAATATCCTTGTACTCCATCAGGAGTTCTCACAGCTGTTGGCATTCATCATCGCTGGAACAGCCATTAGCTAAGGATATTTGCTCTTCGACTATTTGCTGAAATCCTGGAAAGATTTCAGGCTGTCCTATTTCATAGGCTTCTTCCAACCTAGAGGTGAGATCCCCTTGGTTATAGTTTACATTGCTCCCATGACTCTGGGTATTGGGGTAATCTTGCTGTTTGATTGGCTGATCAAACACTAGAGAGGCTTCTTCAATTTTACAGATGCCTTCCTCTGAGCTGAAAGGATAAATAGACTGAATATTAAATAGACCCTCTTTCGTAGATGCAAAGGATTGTTCTATTAATTGTTCTTCAGTTAAGTATCCTTCAGGTATTAGCCCAATTACATTATTCTGGAATCCAAAAGTGTAATAACTTGATTCCAGTGCATATCCTATGGTAGTTCCCTTGGATAATGTTATATCCTGTGGGGTCATGTTATGCACAACAATATGTATTGGAACAGTTCCAATATTCACCATAGGAGTGTAGGTCACTGTGACACCCAGACTTTGTATTCTATGGGAGAGGCAGATCAGTGTTTCAGAAGTTTTTAATTTCTGACCTCTCTTTACCTGTAAGGGTAAAATAAATTTTTCAGCCCCAGCAGGAATTATAACATCGCTAGATACCTGCATATTCACAGCATATGGCAATTGCTGGTTTGATTTTAGGGCTGCATTTTCATCCTGAAATACTTAAGGGTCCCCCTTTAACCTGCTCCAAAGGCAAGAATTAATCAAATCTATTTGTATGGCATATCTATGTAAGATATCATTGCCAATGTATATTTGATTATGGGGAGTATTTAAAACTAAAAACAGGTGCTTCACTGACTTATTACCTATAGAGATAGATAATAAGCACTTAGCTGTGATGTTATAGCTTTCAGACCTGTCATCCAGGCCGTTGACACGGTGGTCTTGGGGAGAAAGATATTTAATCACTTTAGGTTCAGCTATTTGCGCTAATAAACCTTCGCTTATATAGCTAGCTTCCTGTTTTAAGTTTATTTTAGCATACTTGGTTTTACCAAGGTCATGTACTTGTATAGGGATAAATAGATCCTCTTTAACTCTCTCAATCCCTGTGAGGTATTGAGTGTGGTCTCCCCCCTTAGGGATTTTATGATCCCCCTTGAGGAGTGATATGGTTAATACATCACCATCTAGGGAGATATTCGCTATCTTTCCAGGCGATATTTTAAAAGTATTACCATCAGAGCCACTAAAAGGAGTCTGATCATCTATTTGTAGAATAGTAATTTCAGCTACAGAGTTATTCCTGAAATGAACCTCCACAGCATCTGGTTTTTCTTCCACCACGTGACAGCTGTGTCGGGTGCGAGATATACCAGATTTTTCATAATTGATAGGCCGTTTAACTTGTGACCAAATTACATTATTTATGCAATCAATTATGGTGCTTAATCGTTTTAGGAGATCACTACCAATAATTAAACGATCAGTTGGCAGATCCACTATAATGACAGGGTGTCTTATGACCCTGTTCCCCAATTTAAATTTTAACCAGGCAGTACCGTAAACTTTTAGGGAGTCACCCCCAATACCTATTAGAGAACCGTCAAAATCTCTTATTTTAGGTTTGTGGGGTGTTAGCTCATTTAGCTGTGTGTAGTACCTGTGGGATAAGATAGTTGCCTGTGACCCAGTGTCAATTAATCCCCTGATAGGGTTGGAGACTAAATCTTGCAGCTCAACTAATACATAATATCTTCCTGCAGTTTCTACCATTTCACACATAAAGTTGGCATTATCATACATTTGTGGGCTTCGCCACGTGTTACCTGAATTTGCCATGCTTTCCGATGCAGAAGAAACTTCATACCTACCTGTTTCCTCTAGGACAGGGTCGGCTGGATTCTTTTGTACTGCATCTGAGGAGACAAGGTTAAGAGAGTGCTGCAAAGGAAGAGGTTTGTTAATTTTTCCCGGATGAGGTTGCCTGTCATCACAGCTAAATTGTCAGTTTCCGGTCTGTGGGGAGAGAACATGATTAGCATCATTGATATTTATTACTACATTTTGTATATCTCTCCCCTCCCCTTTAGGTGATACTGCAGTATTTATGACTGTGCCTGTGGTCCACTGCTGACCACTGGCTGTACCCCTAAAAAAGTATTGTTCGGTTGCTGAGCCGTAGATTTTTGACTCAAATTAGCGATTTGTTCGCTCAACCGATTTAACTGGGTAAACAGCATATCTACCTGATTGTACAAGTTACCTCTACCCCTGGGCCTATCTCTTGGTGCCCCATAATAATGATTCCTGGACCATTGGGTTCCCTCAGAATCAGGGCCGCTATTTCTATTCTGGCGTGGTTGCCCCTGGGGTTCAGCTTGCTCAGTATTAGTACCTTGGGGAGCATTATATACCTGGGGTGTCTGGTTACCCTGAGAATATCTTCGCCGTCTATTGTATCTACCCTTGCGCGGATACCAATTATTTGGTGAGTATTCTCTTTGTGAGTAATTATTCACCTGATTATGTCCCCCACTTTGGTTATAGTCTCCCTGCGCCTCAACCTGTGTAGGGGAGGGGGCAGAGTTAAACCTCTGTGGAGATGGCCTGTTTTGACTGGTCACCTCTGCATAGGTCTTCTTTTCAGACTCCAAATTGAGGGGGTTAGGTGACACCTTAGTTTCTGCTACAATTTTGGGTTTTGACTCCTTTTTCACCCCCTGTTCACTGGACTGCTGAATAGAGTATAATTTTGTACTCTCTATGATCAGCCATTCCAATGAGCAGTCCTCATCAAAATCTCTAGCTAAGTTGATTTTGATGGGCGTAGGCAGTGCTTCAAAAAATAAATTTACAAATTCTGAGCCATCAAATCTGGGATTATCTTCAGCCATACTGTATGCATTTTTCAATACAGAAAGGAATTCGATTGGACTCTGATTCGCACGACACTTTAAACCATATACTGCTATTTTCGCGGCAGTTTTAGTGCGATATTGCCCGAATTCTTTTCTGCATTGTCGTTTTACCCCATTCCAGGAATGAATATTCATATCCTTTAGTGAAGCAAAGAATTTGTGATGGTTACTGTCAAATACCCAGGGCAGAAATTCAATTTTCAGTTTCTCACTTGTAACATTCATTATAGCTAACGCATTTTCGAAAGCCTCTAAATGATCAATCACAGATGTTGTTCCCTTATTGGAGAATATAGGTACTGCGCGTTGTACGAAGGTGATTATTTTATGGAAATCATAGACTTTATCAGACTTACTTTGGGCTTCTTGAGGGGATTGTCTATTTGGGAAATCTATTTCTGACCCGTTAGGGGTCATTTGTCTATACTGTTCCATATATTTCTGTACCTCGTCCCTGACGCGTTCGCTAAAGGAGTTAGCATTATCTGCATTATTCTCACTGTTAATATAAGGGTTTTCATTATGGCGCTATGACCTTTTTAAATCGCCTAATTCTCTCTGGCTTTGCGCAAGCTGTTTATTTAAATCTTGTATCTGTGCGAGTAAGTCGATGTTATGTTTATCTAAGGCGGTTAGGTTTTGGGCAAATTCATCCATTTTATTTTTGGCTATTTTTAAATCCTCTTCGCGTCTGCGTGAGGAACGAATACTATTTTCTAGCTCCTGTATTTGCAATCGTTTGTCTGTGACACAAAACGACATTTCGTCAATAATGCATATTAACAGGGGCCAAGATTTTAGTATTAGTTCCTCTCGCTTTTTGGGAGTTTTGCATTGATTAATCATTAACAATTCTTGGAAGAATTCATTCTCTTCATTCCACATATTATTATTAACGGTAATATTTTTAGCTCTAGTTTCAAGCATATCCATAAAATCATTTAATTTACCCGCAATATTTAACTTCCCTTTAATGTAACTTACGATATCTTTCTTAAGGACCTGACCTTTAGTAATGGGTATTGTAATGGGACCCATTTCATCGCTATGTATAGAATTAAATGAGTCACTCCTGGCTACAGATATTATTATATTTGTTTAGTATTCAGTTAAACTAAAACGCTAATACAATTTTTTTTGCCAATAAAAAGAGAGAAAAATTTTATATTTCAAAAAAAATATATTATTAATTTTGAAATATGAAAAATTAATATTCCAAAATATGAAAAATTTATATTTTGATTAATTTTGAAAATATGAAAAATTAATATTTTTGATTAATTTTGAAATATGAAAAATTAATATTTTTATTATTTTTTCAAAATTAATCTTTAATAATATTTCAAGATATTAATATCAATCTCGAAATATGAAAATCAATATTTCAACTTTTCAAAAATTATATCTTCAAAATATTAATATCGAAATATGAATTTTTTTTTTCTTTTATAATAATTTCTATTTACTACAAATATATTATATCAAATATGATGAATATTATTAAATCTCATGCAAAGTGCCTCCAATTATTATGTCAGTATATTTATGAAAATCTTAGTAGTGCTATCCAAATAATATATCAGCTTAGGGCAGGGTTATAATCACAATACAAATAATAATTTTCCTTAAAAATAGGAACCCTTAATCAACATGCACCTACTAGACCATACAATTAATATAAATATCTGAATTCTTTTATTTAGTTAATATCCATGAACATATTGAAATATATTTGCAATAAAAGGAAATGAAATAATATTATATGTGCTTGAAAACTATTTAAATATGCTATGCAAAATTCATACACGCTTATCTTAAAAACCAACCTTATTTACAAATCTTTTAAACATCCAAGCAATACAATTCTAAACTGTGCTCTTAAACAATAGGATAATATATATTCTGCTATTTAACTGCAAATCAGTTACAGATTTAAACAATATATAGGCTGGGAAATGTTAACTTAAAATCCAAACTATTTCTTTAACTCTGCTACATACAGTAATAGTAAATGCTTACTTTAAATGCTTGTATACAAATAGGCAGGCTAAGAGCTATCTGAAACAATGGCATACAGTTTAAAAGTATAATCTGCTCTTTAAATCCTATTAACTGTAAAGGCTATGCATATGACTTATCTTACAATAAAACTTTTGTATACATCACCAAACAGCAATCCAGTTTCCAATGTTTCGCAACAGATCCAATTTCACCTCAGAAATGTCAAAATTTGGGGATAATGCATATGGAGTCCAATAGTAGGTGTGTGCTTTAATAATAACTGCAGCAGTTAATCCTTTCTGGATCAGTCAACACAACCCCCCTTTTAGTCTCTATGCTGGGGTTTAAATCATCTGATCTCACCCCTCCCCGTTTTTTATTGTTCTCAGTCATTGGTGAATATTGGAAACGCCCACGGAGCCTTGTCCCTTGTCATTGGATTAACCGGAATATCTCATTCCCAACAGCCAAAAGGCTTTCTGGCTGTAGTTCTCTCATGGCAACACCGGGTGGCAGCATTACAAACAGACAAATTCACCTTTAAAATTTCTAAACATTTTTAAACAACTTAATTACTTTTATAAAATGATTATTTAATCAGACCATAACTTTTTATAGCGATTATTCACAACATTTGTTTTGGATAAGTTATATCTTAATGAATTTTCTGATCATTTTGATATGAAACATCAAATACATCTAACATTATATTAAAATAATTTATATTTCATTTAGCCTAACAGAAAATGTATATTTCATAGTCATATCACATCAAAGTAACTTCCATATCTTCATCTCACTATATTTTAAGAGATGTATTTAAAACTTTATAAACATTTATTGCACATCCATATGATATGACTTATTTCATTTCATGCAGGCATTCCATCTCTTTCTAAGTGCATAGATTGATGCTCATGACCAATGGTTGTCTGCAATAAAAAAAAGAAATAATTATTAGAAATGATCCAAGCATTCATATGTCTATGGTCCATATGAAATAAGATTAAGTATTATTAATCATTTACTTTTAGGTCCACAAATATTTATTTATATTCTTAAAAACACAGAGGTTAAGATATTCATGCTTTCAAAATATACACGTATATTTCACATATACACACATATATATATATATATATATATATATATATATATATATATATATATATGTCTCATATCCATTAAAATATATACAGTTGTTTTGAAATCATGTGCTGTTATCCTAACGTTCTAACTGCCCTTTCAGTAACTTCAGACTCCCTGTCTCCCACTCACCACATGGGGTCCCCTGCACTTAAGTGCAAATGCTGAAACTCTCATAAAACATGTTACTTTTGAGATCCTATTACACCTTTTCGGTTTGAAAGACAAATGGTATCCTGATTCCAGGTATCAGAATGCTGTCATTTAACATTGGTTCCCAGGCAATCATACAGATGGTTCCTGAAACTGTGTTAATTCTCAGTTCCTTGCTAAATTATACAATTGCATAATTTAGCATATTGAGTGTGTGAGATCTCCCAGAAACAAACCTTTGTTCTCATTTTAGCCAGGAATGCAATTGAAGAAGTGGGGGAGAACTAAACCTGTCTGAAGTCAGTTCTTCTGAATGCAATGAGTTATTTATTTTTTTACTGATCAGTGAAAAATATCTGATCAAAGATACAGATTTATTAATCTTGAAATATATGATTAAAATATATATTTATTAACCTCACATATACCTTGACATGTGATCTCAGCAAAATTAAAATGGCTCGCAAAAACACAATTGTGCTAGTGCAAAACCGTTTGCACCTCACTTGTAATCTAGCCCTTAGGTTTTTGTTGTGGCTCAATTGAGATCTTGTGCATAATGTGAGGTTAGCAAAGTGTCTATAATAATAATCTAGGTTTACTAAAATTGGCAAGTAGTAAGAAGTCTCTAAAAGGGTCATGAGAGTCAAGGGTAAACCTTTATAATTCAGACGGAGCATGCCATTATCTATTATTTTTGCTTTTCAAATTGACATTGTTCTCTTGGTATCCTTTGACAATCATAGGTAGGTTTAGGATCAGCACTTCAGTTCTGGGAGCAAGCTGGTGATTGGAGACTACACACATATGCACCTGGCCATTGGCTCACTAAAGGCCAGGTTATTCAATGCTCCCGCTCGCTCGCTAGCTTCACTAGAAGGATTTTGCGCGCATCAGGTAGCACTCGTATTACAAGTTGAATGTAAAAAGTTTTCGTTCATGCACTAACCTGATGCGAGCAAAAAGGCAAACTTCAAATATTGCAATTGTGTTAACCTATTACTTCACTGAAGTCAATGGAGAAAAAATGTGGAAAAAATCTAACACCCTACATGTGCGTAAACCCGATCACATATTCTCAAGTATGCTAACACGACATGAACATATTAATATTTCACATTCCAATGGTCTTCACATAGCAGAATATGTTCTATTTATTCATAAATATATATATATATATATATATATATATAGTTTGGTATATATATATATGTATATATATATATATATATATATATATATATATATATATATATATACATGCATGGATATATATAGGTATACACCCTGTTCCAAATTATTATGCAAATTATATTTCAGTGTCACAAAGATTAAATATTTTTTTTTTTTCAGTTTAACTCATGGATGGCATTGTGTCTCAGGGCTCTTTTGATCACTGAAAACAATCTCGGACACCTGTGATAATAAGATTGCCAGGTGAGCCCAATTAAAAGAAAAACTACTAAAGGAGGGTGTTCCACATTATTAAGCAGAGCACCATTTTTAAGCAATATGGGGAAGAAAAAGAATCTCTCTGCTGCTGAAAAGAGTGAAATAGTTCAATGCCTTGGACGAGGTATGAAAACATTAGACATTTCACGAAAACGTAAGCATGATCATTGCACTATTAAGAGATTTGTGGCTGATTCAGAGCACAGACGGGTTTGTGCAGATAAAAGCACATTGAGGAACATTTCTGCCAGATCCATGCATCAGATCAAAAGAGCAGCTGCTAAAAAACCATTACATAGCAGCAAACAGATATTTGAAGCTGCTGGTGCCTCTGGAGTCCCACATACATCAAGGTGTAGAGTCCTCCAGAGTCTTGCAACTGTGCATAAACCTTCCATTCAGCCACCACTAACCAATGCTAACAAGCAGAAACGGCTGCATTGGGCAGAAAAATACATGAAGACTAATTTTCAAACAGTCCTGTTCACTGATGGTCCAGATGGATGGAGTAGTGGATGGTTGGTGAAGGGCCACCCTGTTCCAACAAGGCTACGACATCAGCAAGGCGGTGGTGGAGTCGTCTTTTGGGCCGGAATCATGGGAAGAGAGCTGGTCAGTCCCTTTAGGGTCCCCGAAGTTCCTGACTGACCACTTCCTTCCCTGGTACAGAAGGAAGAACTATGCTTTCCGTAATAAAATCATCTTCATTCATGACAATGCACCATCTCATGCTGCAAAGAATACCTCTGCATCAATGGCTGCTATGGGGATAAAAGGAGAGAAAGTCATGGTGTGGCCTCCATCCTCCCCTGACCTCAATCCTATTGAGAACCTTTGGAGCATCCTCAAGCAAAAGATCTATGAGGGTGGGAGGCAGTTTACATCCAAACGGCAGCTCTGGGAGGCTATTCTGACATTTTGCAAACAAATTCAAGCAGAAACTGTCCAAAAACTCACAAGTTCAATGGATGCAAGACTTGTGAAGCTGCTATCAAATAAGGGGTCCTATGTTAAAATGTAACGTGACCTGTTAATATGTTTAAAAAGTTAAAATGTTGTTCAAAGTTTGATTGAAATAGCTTTTGATTTCAGTAAATATGCTGTTAACACAACAAATGACAATTTTTCAGTTCCTCACAACCTATAAAGGGTTTTGAAACTTACTGTGCATAATAATTTGGAACAGTGCATTGTAAGTTTTTCATTTTGAAAAAAAAATACTGTAATCATTAGGAGGTTTGTTCAATACAATTTGAATTGTACTCTTAATAGTTGATAACATGAGAATTATGCTGACTGTTGTTTACATTAATTTTTTAGGTAAATGAGAAAGATATCATTGGCATAATAATTTGGAACAGGGTGTAGATATTTACAGATATAATATATATATATATATATATATATATGTCTGTAAATACACATATACGCATATAAATACATAAATACATATGTACACACACACACATATATATATATGTATATATATACAGGGTATATATACATATATACATACACATACATACATATTTAGACATGTATAATATGAGTGTAACTGTACTTTGTAATGTAATTTTGAAGTGTTTTGTGCAACTTTTTTGTTTCGCAAAACAGTTAACCAGAGCTTTGAGGATGCGGTAATTATTCTAGCATAAATTCTGATTGTGCTCACAGGTTCACATTTATGTTCAAGTTGAAATACGAGAGCTAAACCTGTAACGCACAAACAGCAGGGATAAACACCTTTCTGTTCCTGCGTCACTGTTAGCGCACTACTCGTAATCTGGTCGTAGATTTCTTAAGCTAGTATTGGATTGCTGCTGTGGAGCTGACTTTAAATATATGTTTAACACCTTGAATGAGTTTAACAGAAAGTTATATGGAAGCAATAGTAAAATAATAAAATTAAAATGTTCTAACTCATTTGAGCACTTTATTTTTAGTGGTTTTATGTCCCTTTAAGTGTCCTATAAATATGATTCATTTTGTTCTGCAAAACTCCAGCTTGCTGTAGTAAAACCATTTAGATTCTTCAACATCTAGGGCAGTAACTATTTTTTTTCCTGTGGCAGCAAAATATAGTGGTCCCTTTTCCATGCAGTTATATTCCTTTTTTCACACTAACAAATCATATTGTACCACATCACAGCATTTGTGTAATATTACCCCATTGTGTTACCCAGAGGGAAGCAGCTATGTGCCTCAAGAATGGTTTAATTTAGAAATAAAATATCTGGTACATGGCATAAGCAGTTTTTAAAGCTCTTTAAAATAATGATTGTTTTAAGGTTGACTGTGCTTTTAATATGATTTAAGTAAAAAGTCAATATTGTTTCTCTTTCAACATTTAAGCACCGTGTTATGGTATGTTACAAAAGCAATAGCGCATCCCTACAAATTTGAAGGAAGTCGCCCTAAGCACTATCAGGCAGCAGTGATTTGGATGAGGGATTCATGCGAATGTGTCTTGTTTGCAAAAACAGCCCTCATGCCCTGCAGGTGTCTGGAAATGAGCATTTGAAGTGCTATGGTCTGTTTGCTATTTCCCAGAGCCTAACCGAGGTTCTGACTGCAAGATAAAGGTCACTGCACCTGAATACTCCTGCTGGGAAGAATAATTATACCCTTAATCATAGCTTGATATTGTTTGTGTAAGGGAACAGTTTGAACTGAGGAACATTTACAGCTATCTATCTGCAACGAAAGAAATTTATGAGACAAAGCTATCCTGGTGTCTGCATAAAATCACATTTATACCTATTGTGTAAGAAATTTGCATGAAAGAAGCTTTACTTTGCTTGTATTATATTATGATAATGGTGCAGTTTCTCTCTCCTGACGGCACAAATGGCATTATGTTTGGCGCACTTACTGTGACTTGGATTTTAAAGTGTATTGTGAAATATTTAAAGGGATATGAAACCCAAAAATTTTTTTTGATTCAGACAGAGCATACAATTTTAAAAACATTTCCCATTTTCTTCTATTATCAAATTTGCTTAGTTCCCATTTTATTCTTTGTTGAGAATATACCTAGTTAGGTCTCGAGCACTAAATGGCAGGAAATAGTGCTGCTATCTTGTGCTCGTGCAAATAAATAACATTCTCACAAAACTGCTGTCATATAATGCTCCAGACACGCGCACGCTCCTCAGCTTACATCCCTGCTTTTAAACAAAAGATATCAAAAGAAGTAAATTAAAAAGTTCTTTTAAACATGCATTCTGTATCTGAATCATGAAAGAAAATGATTGGGTTTAATGTCCCTTTAAAGGGACATGGTAGCCAAAATTCAAATGCACTTGAGTAATAGAGCAAAAATGCTTCTAGTAAAATCTATAATAGCTTTTGCCTTTTTTTACAGTATATGGTTAAGTACAGCATATGTGGTTTAATAGAATTAAACCAAAGATTAAGGACCCAATCAAACATCAAAAACATGGAAAATACAAAACTAAACCCCCCTTAATGAAAACATTGTATTATATGATATTATTAAATTATGTGGGATAGAGGGAATGTAATTTTAGAATTTTCATCCTTTTTTTTCAACACCTCATAACCTAATTTCCAAATTTTAAAAGGACATTATTCAGAAAAGCTGAACAGTACAGATAGGCAAATTTGTTGTCATGTGTGCATTTCTTTATATTAAATATTGTATATTGTATAAACTAAAAAGACAGCGCCGTCACTGATCTGTGAACATGCACTGCTTCTGCATAGAAAGATGGTGATACTTTATCAACTGACTTCTGTAAAGGGTTCAAATAAGAGAACAGCTTTAAAGGTACTGAAGGAAAAACAATAGCATGGTAAGTAGTGATGTCGCGAAAATAGCTTGTTCGCGTTCGCCACGGCGGGCGAACATATGCGATGTTCGATCCGCCCCCTATTCGTCATCATTGAGTAATACTTTGACCCTGTACCTCACAGTCAGAAGACACATTCCAGCCAATCAGCAGCAGACCCTCCCACCTCCTGGACAGCATCCATTTTAGATTCATTTGGAAGCTGCATTCTTAGTGAGAGGAGGGACAGTGTAGCTGCTGCTGATTTAATAGGGAGATCGATAGCTAGGCTAGTGTATTCAGTGTCCACTACAGTCCTGAAGGACTCATCTGATCTCTGCTGTAAGGACAGCACCCCAAAAAGCCCTTTTAAGGGCTAGAACATCAGTCTGCTTTTTTTTTTCTTCTGTGTAATCTAATTGCAGTTGCCTGCCTGCCAGCGTGTGTGTCAGGCTTACAGCGTATACTGTGCCCACTTGCCCAGTGCCACCACTCATATCTGGTGTAACAGTAGTGTAGATTTAAAAAAAAAAAAACACTTTTTTGACTGTGTTAAATAATAGCAGTCAGCTTCCTTCACACGTGTGCGTTTCAGTGCCTGCCTGCCAGGGCACAGTGTCACCCTAGTGCAACTCATATCTGGTGTAACAGTAGTATATATTTAAAAAAAAACCACACTTTTTTGACTGAGTTAAATAATAGCAGTCAGTTTCCTTCACACGTGTGCGTTTCAGTGCCTGCCTGCCAGGGCACAGTGTCACCCCAGTGCAACTCGTATCTGGTGTAAAAGTAGTGTATATTTAAAAAAAACAACACTTTTTTGACTGTGTTAAATAATAGCAGTCAGTTTCCTTCACACGTGTGCGTTTCAGTGCCTGCCTGCCAGGGCACAGTGTCACCCCAGTGCAACTCATATCTGGTGTAACAGTAGTGTAGATTTAAAAAAAACAACACTTTTTTGACTGTGTTAAATAATAGCAGTCAGTTTCCTTCACACGTGTGCGTTTCAGTTAGTTAGTTCACGTATTTCATATAGATAACACTGTGCTCGTGCACGAGAAGTTATCTGGGAGCAGGCACTGATTGGCTAGACTGCAAGTCTGTCAAAAGAACTGAAAAAAGGGGCAGTTTGCAGAGGCTTAGATACAAGATAATCACAGATGTTAAAAGTATATTATTATAAATGTGTTAGTTATGCAAAACTGGGAAATGGGTAATAAAGGGATTATCTATCTTTTAAAACAATAAAAATTCTGGTGTAGACTGTCCCTTTAAACAGGGAGTTTGGTCTGTCACTGTGAAGCGGGCGTAACCCTTACACTACCTGATCGATACAACATCATACCTGATGTTTTAAAGCACGTTATTCCAAACAATTTGGGAATGTTAGGTGATTTATGCCCTTTATGGAAGTCTATGGCGGTTCGCCCGGTTCGCCCGTTCGCGAACAGTTGCGGAAGTTCGCGTCCGCCGTTCGCGAACGCAAAATTTTAGGTTCGCGACATCACTAATGGTAAGTAATAACCTTGTTACTGTAGTTATACCCAGTAGATTAATATCCCTTTAAATGTAAAATATCTTCAATCAATCCAAAGAGATAAACATCAGTAAAAACTGGCTTTTAAGGGACTTTAAACACTTATTGCTTTTGTATAAAAGGTTGTGCTAGTCCCATCTTCCATAGAGATGTAAAAAAAATATATATCTGTAACTTAGTTTTTCAAAATGCTGCCAACTGCCCTATGTTACAGAATTAACTTTTTGGTCTTTATATGGAGTTTGGAACAAGCTGCAATGCATCTATAATAACAACAATGTGGAGAATTATTCTATTGTCCAGACTAGACCAACGAGTGCTCCTTCAAACAGGACAAAAGTCATTCCTCAATTTGTATGAAACCTCCTCAGTCTCTTTCCCAGGAGCAATCAGATCATACATTCCTTGGTCTTCCAGGGCACAAACTGTATGAAATGTACCGTTGAGGAATGTTATAATCATACGTGTCCAGGCTAAGGCCCCTCTGTTTATTTAAGTTTACAAATTTAAAGCCAGTATTAACTATGCTTTCATTAGTTATTTAAATCACCCTATGGAAGGCTCTTAATCCCTATACTGAGTTACCAGGTCTCTGCCCTTTTTTCTTTACACAGTCAAAATCAAGGCCGGACTGTGAATAAAAAGTAGCCTTGGAAAAATTGAAGACCAGCCCTATATTCAGTATTCAGTTGAGTCCTTAGAAGTTATATATATATATATATATATATATATATATATATATATATACAGTATATATATATATATATATATATATGTCAAATAAATTTCTGTCAGTGGGTGAATGGTGGTGAGTACTAGTCTGTAGAGTGCTGTGCATTCCCTTAAGGCTGTGCAGAGAAGCATTGAAAGCATTGGTTGATCGCCTGCCCTCTCTCTTTATACAGCGCTACCTTGAGACATAGAATGGCTCCCTTGAGTTCTCCCCATAGTACTGTCCCTCTCTGTCTTTGTCATTGAAAAACTTGGTAAGATTCTTTCACTAAGTGTTGTTAATATAATGGTCTGTTCGTAAAATACACAAGCGCCTAGATTACGAGTCTTGCGTTAGCCTTAAAAAGCAGCGTTGAGGGGTCCCAACGCTGCTTTTTAACGCCCGCTGGTATTACGAGTCTGACAGGTACAGGTGTACCGCTCACTTTTTTTCTGCGATTTTCGCATACCGCAAATCCCCTTACGTCAATTGTGTATCCTATCTTTTTAATGGGATTATCCTAACGCCGGTATTACGATTGCTGGAAAAAGTCAGCGGTAGACCCTCTCCTGTCCAGACTCCTACCGCATTTAAAAGTCAGTAGTTAAGAGTTTTATGGGCTAACGCCGTAACATAAAACTCTTAACTAAAGTGATAAAAAGTACACTAACACCCATAAACTACCTATTAACCCCTAAACCGAGGCCGCCCCCCCACATCTCAAACACTTAAATAAAAATTTTAACCCCTAATCTGCCGACCGGACATTGCTGCCACTGTAATAAATATATTAACCCCTAAACCGCCGCACTCCCGCCTCGTAAACACTAGTTAAATTTTATTAACCCCTAATCTGCCGCCCCCAGCGTCGCTGCTACTATATTAAATTTATTAACCCCTAAAACTAAGTCTAACCCTAAATCTAACCCCCCCTAACTTAAATATAATTTAAATAAAACAAAATAAAATTACTACAATTAAATAAATTAATCCTATTTAAAACTAAATACTTACCTGTAAAATAAACCCTAAGCTAGCTACAATATAACTAACAGTTTCATTGTAGCCATCTTAGGATTTATATTTATTTTACAGGCAACTTTGTATTTATTTTAACTAGGTAGAATAGTTATTAAATAGTTATTAACTATTTAATAGCTACCTAGTTAAAATAAGTACAAAATTACCTATAAAATAAACCCTAACCTAAATTACAATTACACCTAACACTATACTATCATTAAATTAATTACATAAACTAACTACAATTAAAATAAATAAACTAAAGTACAAAAAACAACAAACACTAAATTACAGAAAATAAAAAAATAATTACAATTTTTTTAAGCTAATTACACCTACTCTAAACCCCCTAATAAAATAAAAAAGCCCCCCAAAATAATAAAATTCCCTACCCTATACTAAATTACAAATAGCCCTTAAAAGGGCCTTTTGCAGGGCATTGCCCTAAAGTAATAAGCTCTTTTACCTGTAAAAAAAATACAATACCCCCCAACATTAAAACCCACCACCCACACACCCAACCCTACTCTAAAACCCACCCAATCCCCCCTTAATAAAACCTAACACTACCCCCTTGAAGTTCACCCTACCTTGAGACGTCTTCACCCAGCCGGGCACAAGTGGTCCTCCAGAGGGGCAGAAGTCTTCATCCGATCCGGCCAGAAGAGGACATCCAGACTGGCAGAAGACTTCATCCAGGTGGCATCTTCTATCTTCTTCCATCCGGAGCGGAGCTGGTCCATCTTGAAGACATCCAACGCGGAGCATCCTCTTACATCCGACAGCGACTGAAGAATGAAGGTTCCTTTAAGTGACGTCATCCAAGATGGCGTCCCTTCAATTCGGAATTAAGGTAGGAAAAATCCTATTGGCTGATGCAATCAGCCAATAGAATAGAGCTTGCATTCTATTGGCTGATTGGAACAGCCAATAAAATACAAGCTCAATCCTATTGGCTGATTGGATCAGCAAATAGGATTGAACTTCAATTCTATTGGCTGATTGCATCAGCCAATAGGATTTTTCCTACCTTAATTCCGATTGGCTGATAGGATTCTATCAGTCAGTCGGAATTGAAGGGACGCCATCTTGGATGACATCACTTAAAGGAACCTTCATTCTTCAGTCGCCGTCGGATGGAAGAGGATGCTCCGCTCCGGATGGAAGAAGATAGAAGATGCCACCTGGATGAAGACTTCTGCCGGTCTGGAGGACCACTTGTGCCTGGCTGGGTGAAGACGTCTCACAGTAGGGTGATCTTCAAGGGGGTAGTGTTAGGTTTTTTAAGGGGGGATTGGGTGGGTTTTAGAGTAGGGTTGGGTGTGTGGGTGGTGGGTTTTATTTTTTTGGGGGTATTGTATTTGTTTTTACAGGTAAAAGGGTTATTTGTAATTTAGTATAGGGTAGGGAATTTTATTATTTTGGGGGGCTTTTTTATTTTATTAGGGGGTTTAGAGTAGGTGTAATTAGCTTAAAAAAATTGTAATAATTTTTTTTATTTTCTGTAATCTAGTGTTTGTTGTTTTTTGTACTTTAGTTTATTTATTTTAATTGTAGTTAATTGTAGTTAGTTATGTAATTAATTTAATGATAGTGTAGTGTTAGGTGTAATTCTAATTATAGTAAATTTATTTAGATGTATTTAAATTATATTTAAGTTAGGGGGGTTTTAGGGTTAGGGTCAGACTTAGGTTTAGGGGTTAATAAATTTATTATAGTGGTGGCGACGTTGGCGGCGGAAGATTAGTGGTTAATAAATTTAATATAGTTTCGGCGATGTTGGGGGGGCAGATTAGGGGTTAATAAATAAAATGTAGGGTTCGGCGATGTTGGGGGCATCATATTAGAGGTTCATAAGTATAATGTAGGTGGTGGCGGTGTCCGGAGCGGCAGGTTAGGGGTTAATAATAAAATGTAGGTGTCGGCAATGTCGGGAGCGGCAGATTAGGGGTTAATAGGTTTAAGATTAGGGGTGTTTAGACTCGGGGTTCATGTTAGGGTGTTAGGTGTAGACATAAATTTTATTTCCCCATAGGAAACAATGGGCCTGCGTTAGGAGCTGATCGCTGCTTTTTTGCAGGTGTTTTTTTTCAGCCAGCTCAGCCCCATTGTTTCCTATGGGGAAATCGTGCATGAGCACGTTCAGCTAGCTCACCGCTGACTTAAGCAACGCTGGTATTACAGTGAGATGTGGAGCTAAATTTTGCTCAACGCTCACTTTTCTGAGGCTGACGCCGGCTTGCAGAAAACTCGTAATACCAGCGTTGTCTTAAGTGAGCGGTGAGAAAAAAAGGTTCGTTAGCACCGCACACCATTACCAACAAAAACTTGTAATGTGGGGGTCGATCCGATAAAAATCGTCGCCCGCAAAAGTCGGCGACGCCAATATTTGCGCAGGTTTGGTATCCTATATACGGCGTAACCTAGAAGTTACGCGCGTATATTTCTGACGTCGCCCGTAGTTTTTTGGGCCATAGGC
Source organism: Bombina bombina (assembly GCF_027579735.1). Taxonomy (NCBI): domain Eukaryota; kingdom Metazoa; phylum Chordata; class Amphibia; order Anura; family Bombinatoridae; genus Bombina; species Bombina bombina. The sequence goes on along the minus strand of NC_069499.1, from coordinate 1,024,536,245 downwards.
AGGTATACCAAACCCGCGCAATTTGGTATCCAATATACAGCGTAAGGACTTACGTGGCGAAAATGGAGAAATCTTACTCCATTTTCACCTCGCCACAAAAAGCAGCCGTAAGAAGCCTTACGCTGTCTATTGGAGCCCCGTAACTCCCTAAACTGGCTGCTAAAATAAACCTAACACCTAACGCATGCGCAATGTCTATCTCCCTGTCAACCGCGATCTTCTTAAATAAACCTAACACCTAACGCATGCGCAATGTCTATCTCCCTGTCAACCGCGATCTTCTAAAATAAACCTAACACCTAACGCATGCGCAATGTCTATCTCCCTGTCAACCGCGATCTTCTAAAATAAACCTAACACCTAACGCATGCGCAATGTCTATCTCCCTGTCAACCGCGATCCCCCGCCGCAATACCTAAGTATTTAACCCCTAAACCGCCGCCATCTACATAAACTAACCCCCTACTGTGAGCCCCTAAAACCGCCACCATCTAACTGATCTATCCCCTAATGTGAACCCCTAAAACCGCCACCATCTAACTGATCTATCCCCTAATGTGAACCCCTTACACCGCCGCCATCTATATGAAAATTATTAACCCCTAATTTAATCTACCTACCCCGCCGCCAGCTATATTATCTATATTAACCCTAAGTATATTATAGTTAATATAGTTATTACATTATATATATTAACTATATTAACCCTAATTATATTAGAGTTAATATAGTTAATATAGTTACTATAGTATTTATATTAACTATATTAACTCTATCTAACCCTAACACCCCTAACTAAATTCTTATTAAATAAATCTAATTCATATTATAAACTAAAATATTCCTATTTAAATCTAAATACTTACCTATAAAATAAACCCTAAGATAGCTACAATATAATTAATAATTACATTATAGCTATGTTAGGGTTTATATTTATTTTACAGGTAAATTGTTAATTATTTTAACTAGGTATAATAGCTATTAAATAGTTATTAACTATTTAATAGCTACCTAGTTAAAATAATTACCCAATTACCTGTAAAATAAATCCTAACCTAAGTTACAAATATACCTACACTATCAATAAATTAAATAAACTACAAATATCTATCTAAAAATACAATTAAATAAACTAAACTAAATTACAAAAAAAACAAACACTAAATTACAAAAAATAAAAAAAAGATTACAAGATTTTTAAGCTAATTACACCTATTCTAAGCCCCCTAATAAAATAATAAAGCCCCCCAAAATAAAAAAATTCCCTACCCTATTCTAAATTAAAAAAAGTTCAAAGCTCTTTTACCATACCAGCCCTTAAAAGGGCCTTTTGTGGGGGCATGCCCCAAAGAAAACTGCTCTTTTGCCTGCAAAAATAAACACAATACCACCCCCCAACATTACAACCCACCACCCACATACCCCTAATCTAACCCAAACCCCCCTTAAATAAACCTTACACTACCCCCCTGAAGATCTCCCTACCTTGTCTTCACCACACCGGGCAGAACTCCTCATCCGATCTGGGCGATGTGTTCCAGCAAGCGGCAGTGAAGTCTTCTTCCATCCGGGCGATGTCTTGAAGCAAGCGGCAGAGAGTCTTCTTCCATCAGCCAATCGGATTGAACTTGAATCTGATTGGCTGATTCAATCAGCCAATCAGATTTTTCTACCTTAATTCCGATTGGCTGATAGAATCCTATCAGCCAATCGGAATTCGGCGGATGCCATCTTGGATGACGACATTTAAAGGAACCTCATTCGTCGGGAAGTCGTCGTGCCGGAAGGATGCTCCGCGGCGGAGGAGCGAAGGAAGAAGATTGAAGATGCCGATTTGCTTGAAGACATTGCCGATGGAAGAAGACTCTCTGCTGCTTGCCCGGATCGGATGAGGAGTTCTGCCCGGTGTGGTGAAGACAAGGTAGGGAGATCTTCAGGGGGGTAGTGTTAGGTTTATTTAAGGGGGGTTTGGGTTAGATTAGGGGTATGTGGGTGGTGGGTTGTAATGTTGGGGGGTGGTATTGTGTTTTTTTTTGCAGGCAAAAGAGCAGTTTTCTTTGGGGCATGCCCCCACAAAAGGCCCTTTTAAGGGCTGGTAAGGTAAAAGAGCTTTGAACTTTTTTTAATTTAGAATAGGGTAGGGAATTTTTTTATTTTGGGGGGCTTTATTATTTTATTAGGGGGCTTAGAATAGGTGTAATTAGCTTAAAAATCTTGTAATCTTTTTTTTATTTTTTGTAATTTAGTGTTTGTTTTTTTTGTAATTTAGTTTAGTTTATTTAATTGTATTTTTAGATAGATATTTGTAGTTTATTTAATTTATTGATAGTGTAGGTGTATTTGTAACTTAGGTTAGGATTTATTTTACAGGTAATTGGGTAATTATTTTAACTAGGTAGCTATTAAATAGTTAATAACTATTTAATAGCTATTATACCTAGTTAAAATAATTAACAATTTACCTGTAAAATAAATATAAACCCTAACATAGCTATAATGTAATTATTAATTACATTGTAGCTATCTTAGGGTTTATTTTATAGGTAAGTATTTAGATTTAAATAGGAATATTTTAATTAATAATATTAATATTAGATTTATTTTAATAAGAGTTTAGTTAGGATGTTAGAGTTAGATAGGGTTATTATACTTAATATATATATATAATATAATAACGATATTAACTATATTAACCCTAATATAATTAGGGTTAATATAGTTAATATATATAATATAATAACTATATTAACCCTAATATAATTAGGGTTAATATAGTTAATATAGCTGGCGGCGGTGTAGGGGGATTAGATTAGGGGTTAATACATTTATTATAGGTGGCCGCGGTGTAGGGGGATGTAGATTGTAGGCAAAAGAGCAGTTTACTTTGTGACAAAGCCCCGCCAAAAGCCCTTTTAAGGGCTGGCAAAAGAGCTGTTACTTTGGGGCAATGCCACGCAAAAAGCCCTTTTCAGGGCTATTTGTAGGGTTAGACTTAGGTTTAGTGGTAGGGATAGTTTAGTATTTTAGGGGTTAAATAATTTAATATAGATGGCGGCGGGGTAGGGGGATTAGATTAGGGTTTAATAATTTTAAAATAGATAGCGGCAGGGTAGGGGCTCACTTTAGGGGGTAGGTAAGGTAGATGGCGGAGGTGTTAGGGGCTCACTTTAGGGGGTTAGAGATTTAATATAGCTGGCGGCGGTTTAGGGGTTAATAACTTTATTAGGTAGCGGCGGGCTCCGGGAACGGCGGTTTAGGGGTTAATACATATTTTATTGTTAGGATAGAGAGGGGGGATAGCGGATAGAGGGTTAGACGTGTCGGGCTATGTTAGGGAGGCGTGTTAGACAGTGCGGGTGATTTAGACTTTAGTCAGGTTTTGTAGGCGCCGGCAGTTTCTAACGTGCCGCAAGTCACTGGCGACGCCAGAAATTTGTACTTGTGCAGATTTCTGGATATCGCTGGTTTGTCAGACTTACGGCACGTTAGCATCTGACGGCGACATATATGGGATAGCTCGAGTTGCAAGCTGAAACTGCGGGCGATGCGGGTTCCCTCACTTGCGCCGCAAACTACGATCTATATCGGATCGCGCCCCTAGTCGAAGGATTTTATGCCTCCTACAAATTAAATACATCATTGTAAATGCTATGAGCTATTTGTAATGTGGTATTTACTAACACATACACACATATTTCAACAACTGGTCTACTTTGGTAACACACAAAAGGTCGGATTTACTCTGTGGGCCTGATATTGTCCTCTGTTCAGTCAGACTCACCTAATCCAGGCAGAACTCCCCTCGCCCCACACCCGTTGCTAACTTGACTGACTGGGCTGCAGCGGAGTGGACTTGCAAAAAGTTCTGTGTGCACAAAAGTCTCTCTATGGCCTCCCTGCTCAGAGTTTACTGCCATCTGCCACTGTCCCCAGCTGATGTGGCCCACGTATCCCAATAGACAAATCCTGGTTAAAATGTGACCTAAATCAGAAGTTAAAGGAACATAAAAGTGCAATAGTAAAATGCATTAAAGAGCTAGAGCATTTTAGTATTGCACTAATACTTCTAATTATAAGGTTGATAAGAGTTTATCATTGATAATTATCAGCATATTAATGTCTACAAATTAACTATTTTCTAGGTGGACACATTCACACAATCAGCCATTTTAATTATTTAATCATCAGCACGGGTTGGTGAAAAATGCCCCTACACTTAACATGTGACAGTCCTGTTTGGCTGTTTACAATTCAAATGCTTGATAATGAAGCAGCAAGTAAGGGAGGTACTTCAGAGTGAGTGACACATTAGATTTCCTGTTCCCTCCCATAGTGCTGACTGCAGACAGAGAAGCTGAGTGGAGGGAATGTGTGACTGAAGGCATGAAGGGCAGCAAGAAGCATATAAGGCTACAGTATATCACTAAGTGAGCACCTACCAGCCAACAACTGAGGCACAGTAAGTACATAGATGTGGGCTCTCAGCAAGGGGTGGTTTTCTTCAGGGCTTCTGTGTGAGACAATAAAGGGATGATAAAGTCCAAATTAAACTTTCATGATTCAGATACGGCACGTCATTTTAAACGACTTTCTAATCTACTTTTATTTTCAAATTTGCTTTGTTCTCTTGGATTCCTAGTTGAAAGCTAAACCTAAGTAGACTCATATGCTAATTTCTAAGCCCTTGAAGGCTGCCTCTTATCTGAATCCATTTGACAGTTTTTCACAACTAGAGGGCGTTAGATCATGTGTTTCATATAAATAACATTATGCTCATGTACGTGGAGTTATTTAAGAGTCAGCACTAATTGCCTGAAATGCAAGTCTGTCAAAAGATCTGAGGTAAGGAGGCAGTCTGCAGAAACTAAGATACAAGGTAATTACAGAGGATATAGCAGGATTCCAACAGAGGTTCCAGTATGGGGAAAGAATAAATCTATTTTCTACTAGTCGCATAAATTTTACAGCAGCAGTAACTAAGCGTATGCATAGGTTTACTGTATGATGTCATTTGCTGCTATTGGAGATAGCGCCTTTATTTGTAGCCAGACATTTGCTTAAAACTCTTTATAACAATCATTTTAGGTTTCAGATGTACCTTTGTGCACAGTTATATAATGACAATAAAGAGGGCTGAATGTTATACCGCTTTCCAATCCCTCACACGGCTAAGGATAGTGTAGAGCCCTTTATGAGCTTGGAGCTGACTTAAGGGTTAAGGTACAGTCGGATGGGAGGTGCAGTGTAGTTGCAACAGTGTTGCAGTTTGTGGGGAGAGATTTTGACCTACCTTTATATAAGGTCCTGACAGGAAGTCCCAGGCCTCTTTTTCCTGCTGTGCTGGCTGAAGATTCCTGCTTGTCCCACCCTCCCTCCCTATTTATTAGGGATTGGTGAATGTGCTGAAAGTGTAATTCATTTGGTAGAATGAAAAGTCCTGTGGACATTTGGTTTGGACAATTGAATGTTGATAAGAAAAAAAATCCATAAAAATTTGGTAATCCAATGTTATTTCTGGTTTTCGAATGTTACGTTCGATTTTAAATGTTCATAATTGGATCGAATATCCACATTCGAAATTTCGAAATGTAACATTCGATTTAACAAATACCATTCAGAAGTTAAATAGTTCATGTGGCAGTTAATTTAGTAAATTGACACATAATTGATACAAATATATCAATTTGAATGTTGCATAATTCGAATATTACATTTAAAGAGAGAATTAGAAATACTATTAAAAATATATCTATTTGAATTTTTCAAATTTGAACCTTGCATAATTCAAATCAAATTATTAGAAAAATTGTAATCAAATATTACATTTAAAGAAAGCATTAGAAATACAATTACATTAAAATGAATGTTAGAATGTTGTACAAACATTCAAAATTTGAAACGTACGAACAAATGTGTTTAAATTCGTTTCATTTTTTGAATGTTGCAAAACATTCGCCCATCCCTACTATTTATTGAATGGCAGCTTGAGTCTAACGTCTCCCATATGGGTTTTGCAGCCAAGGTGAGCTAGCCTTGGGTAAGTCTGTGTTCCTAATTTTGTTCTCTCCCCGTGAGTACCCTTAAGGGAGAGAGATTAGTACACTCTGGTAGCTGGAGGACATGACCCCTTTCCATCTTTGGCAAATCAAAGGCCACCAAATTTGATTTGCCAAAGATAAAAAGGGGCCAAGACCAAAGATGGACAGGCTGACAGGAAGGACCTAAATTTCTAGGTGTGCGGCTATGTTTTCCTTCTCAGGTAGGTGGGTCATGAGAACTCCCTGCAAACCCCATCTTTACATTGCCATGAGTGTAGCATTGAGGGCTCCACTGCACATTCTATTTTGGGGCCTTGACCTTTTGTTTAACTTGAATAGACTAGTGACTTAATTTGCTGCCATACCATTTATTAGTCGGTTATCTTGTTATGTTGAATAAACACGTCTGTTCGCTGTCTTTCCACACCAGGGGATCCGCCAGACATCGCTGAATGCCGACAGCATATGCTTCGGCATTTAACATTGCACAAGCAGTTTTAGTGAACTGCTTGTGCAATGCCGCCCCCTGCAGAGCCGCTAGCAGGGGGTGTCAATCAACCAGATTGTATAGGATCGTGCGGATTAATGTCCGCAGCCTCAGAGGTAGCGGACCAGTTAAGGAGCAGCGGTCTTAAGACTGCTGCTTCATAACTGCTGTTTCCGGCGAGCCTAATGGCTCACGCGGAAACACGGGCATCAGGGGCCTTTCGGCCCTTGATAAATCGGACCCTTATAGGAAACTGTGGTGGTTTGTAGCACAGTACAGAGTTTAGTAAGTGAATATACTGTGTATCTAGTTTCTGTGTAACTGACACAGTGCTTAATGGTGTGTGCTTGCATTGTGTATGAGCAGGGTGCATAATTGTATGGTGTTTGCAGTGTGTATATGTAGAGAGCAGGTTGTGCATATATATTGTGTTTAAATACTATATGTGACAGTGAGCAGTACTTGTGCACATGCAGTGTGTGTGTGTCAGTGTGCCGGGTTTATGCATGCATTTTATGTATATGTGTGTGTGTCATTGAGAAAGGAAGGTGTGTGTCAGTGTGCAGGATGTATGCACACATGTAGTGTAAATGCGTGTGTCATTGAGAAGGGTGTATGTTAGTGTGCATGGAGTTAGCACGCATGTATTGTATATATATATGTGTGTGTGTCTTTGTCAAGGGTGTGTGTCAGTGTGCATGCTCGCATGAAGTGTATATATGTGTGTTAGTGTGCAGGGTGTATGCTCGCATGTAGTGTATATGTGAATGTGCAGGGTGTTTGCAGGCATATAGTGTATATTGAGCAGGGTGTATGTTAGTGTGCATGGAGTTTTCACACATGTAGTGAATATATGTGTGTCATTGGCAAGGGTGTGTGTCAGTGTGCAGGATGTATGCTCCAATGTAGTGTATATGTGTGTGTCAGTGTGCAGGGTGTTTGCATGAATGTAGTGTATATGTGTGTGGGTCATTGAGAAGGGTGTGTCAGTGGAAGATGTGTGTGTGTTAGTGTGCATAGTGTGTGTGTGTCAGTGAGCACAATGTTTTCATCTATAGTATGCATGTAATTTATACTGAGGGAAAAATACTTTCCTTATAGTTAATGAAGAATTTTTGCTAAAATGTGATATCTTCTAAATTTTAGTTAATCTGTTTATTTGACATAATAGGTAGAATAAATAGTTATACATATTTTTGTGTGCTTTTGTAGAGCCGACGTTTTGTATTTTAGTTATTTAACACATGAATTCAAATAGTGTGTGTGATGAGAGTGGGAAGTGACGTCACCGGATGGGGCGTGGCTTAGTGTTATTATTGTCTATGTCGCAGTCAGATGTATGGTGCAAGCTGTATACTTCTATGCTCTGCAATAAAATAGCGTTGTACCTTCTATGCTGTGTCCTGCATCTCATGACATGGTGTTAGAAGTACTTGCCTGCGCTTCTGTTTCCTGATCAATAACAATGTCGAAGTTAACCCCACCTGAGCCTTTTGATTTCTCTCAGCCTGCAGCTTAGCCCACATGGCGTCAGCGGTTTCAACGCTTCAGGATTGCTTCCAAGCTGGACAAGGAGAGTGGTGAAGTACAAGTTAATTCATTCTCTTTTATACTCTATGGGGAAAGATGTGGAGCCAGTGTTCAATGCCTTTACTTTCCAAGAAGGGGAAGAATTTGACTTTGAAACAGTTATGAATAAACTCAGTGCCAACTTTGTACCCAAAAGAAATGTGATTCATGAGAGGGTTTGTTTTCACAAACATGCTCAGCATGTGGGAGAATCTGTGGAGTAATTTGTGCGCAGCCTGTATGAACTAGCTGAATTCTATGAGTTTGGTGTTGCTAAAGAGGAGCAAATCAGAGACAGAAAAGTCATAGGAATTGCAGATGCTGAAGTCTCACTGAAGCTACAGTTGGAGGTTGAAATAACGTTAGATGGGGCTATTAGGATGGCCCACCAGAGTGAACTGGTAAAAAAGCTAAGTGCTGATCTGAGGTCTGAGATTATTGTGGATGAAGTGCAGCAGTTCAGGAGAGCTGCTAGTGAAAGGCACAGTGTGAGCAGTAGACGAAAGGCAACAGATAGGCCCAGAAGCGGATGGGCGCAGCATGCTCGTTGCACGCATTGTAACCGTACCCATGATCAGAGTGTTGTATGCCCTGCTAAAGACAAAAGATGTAGAAAATGTAACAGAATGGGCCATTTTTAAGTGGTGTGTAAAACTGAATACATTAAAGAGATAGCAGGTGGATAATGACCAGGAGGGTCAAGAAGTGTCCTTTGTTGGGTCTGTTGTTGAACGGTCTGGTTCAGATGAAGATTGGCGGGTTACTCTTACTGTAATGGGAGCCAAAGTTGCCTTTAAGATTGACACAGGAGCAGACATCACTGTTATGTCCCTTGCAGCATTCATAAAACTGCCTCGACAGCCTCAGCAGGCGAAAGTTACAAAAAGAGTTCATAGTCCTGGTGGCCGCATTGATTGTGCGGGGAAATTTCTTGCCAGCTGCGAGTACTAGCAGAGCAAATTCACCATGTGGGTACATGTGATTTGAGGTCAGTGTGTTAACAACCTATTGAGCAGAAAAGCAGCCTGTGGTTTGGTGAATTGGGCCTACTGAATTGCAACCCAGTCCAAATATCACTTAAAGGTGACGCAGTCCCATACAGCATTACCACTCCTCGTAGAATTCTGTTCCCGCTCATGCCTCAAGTGGAGAAGGAATTTTTGCGTATGAAGAATATGGGAGTAATTGAAGAGGTTGTTGAAGCAACTGACTGGTGTGCCCCCATTGTGCCTGTTGCGAAGAAAAACGGGAAGGTACGCATCTGCGTAGACTTGAAAAGGCTGAATGAGGTGGTGAAGAGAGAGAGAGAGATATGTGCTGCCAACACTTGACATAGCTCCGAAATTGGCTGGGGCAAAGTTCTTCTCTACACTGGATGCTTCCAGTGGCTTCTGGCCACCTTCATTACACCGGTAGGTCAGTTTTGCTTTAGCAGACTCCCCTTCGGGATATCCTCTGCTCCTGAAATCTTTCAAAGAGAGATGAGTTCTCTTCTAAGGGACCACGAGGGCAGGGCAGTCGTCATGGACGACATTTTGGTGTATGGGTCTACATTGGAAGAACATGATCAATGATTGAGCTGTGTGCTGCAGACCATTAGAGAGTCTGGGCTGAAATTAAATAAGGAGAAATGCCATTTTAGGAAAGCTGAGTTGTGTTACTTTGGGCATATCATCAATGGGGATGGCATCAAGCTGGACCCTGATAAAATCCGTGCTATTGAACAGATGAAAAGTCCTTCTGATGTACATGAGCTGAGACAAATATTGGGCCTTGTAAATTATGTGGGCAGTTTCCTTCCAGATTTATCCACAATGCTACACAGAGTTGCTAAGGAAAGATTTTGCCTGGGTTTGGGGACTTTCACAGGAAGAATCCTTTGTGCAGGTCAAGTCCCTGCTGGGGTCTGCCCTAGTGTTATGGTTCTATGATCCTTCCAAAAAGACTATGGTTAGTGCTGATGTGAGCAGTTATGATTTAGGGGCCACTCTCCTGCAGTTGAATGAGAACAAACTACAGCCCATCACCTACTGTTCCCATACACCTGGCTACAGTTTGGGCCTGTGAGCGCTTCCAGCGTTACCTAGTGGGTTTAGAGAAATTTAGTCTGGAGACTCACCATAAGCCACTAGTCCCTCTAATTAACTCCTATGATATTGACAAAACACCCCTAAGATGCCAGAGACTTCTGATGAGGCTGCTCAGGTTCAACGTTCAGGCAGTGCATGTGCCGGGGATACAACTGGTAGTGGCAGATACACTTTCCAGGCTCCCGCTGGCTGCTGCTGAAGAATCTTCATTGGAATCAGATGTGAAAGTGTATGTAGATTCAGTTCTGGCATCCAAATCCATTTCGTCCGGGAAGCTAGAGCAGATAAGAAAGGAGACATATTTAGATTCTGACCTTCAAGAAGTTATTAAATACATAAGGTTGGCCTGAGAGCCGGGCAGCCTGGATGTCTTTAAGTTCTTACCAGTCAGAAAGCTTGCAGCTCACGGAGCTGGATGGGTTAGTGTTGTTCCAGGACCGCATTGTTATTCCTGTTAGCATGCGGCAAGAGATGTTAAGCAGGATTCATGATGGCCACTTGGGCATTACAAAGTGCAGAGAAAGGGCAGCTACGGCAGTATGGTGACCTAGGATCAGTTCCAACATCGCAAGTCATGTGTCAAAATTTGCCTTTTGACGGGAACACTGGCCTACTCAGAGAAGGGAAGCCCTTGGATTCTACTCCACTGCCTGCAGGCCCGTGGCAGAAAATAGCTGCTGATTTGTGCGAACTGCACAGGAAAAAGTACCTAGTCGTGATTGACTACTATTCCAGGTATTTGGAGATTGCACCCTTGAATGAGATCACAAGTCAAGCCGTTATCACTCGTCTCAAGAGCTTGTTCGCCCGGTGGGGCATACCAATGGAGTTAGTGAGTGATAACGGACTGCAGTTTGCTTCCACAGAGTTCAGTTTTTTCAGCAGTGAATATGATTTTGTCCATTCTACGTTGAGTCCACATTACCCGCAGGCCAATGGAATGGCTGAAAGGGCAGTTCAAACAACAAAGTTAATTTTGAAGCAATCTGAGCCGTACCTAGCCTTCTTGTCCTATAGGGCAACTCCCATTCAAGCCACGGGTTTTAGCCCGGCACAGCTGACGCTAGGACGTCAGATTCACACCACTTTACCCTCTGTGGGTGTCTTCCAGCCAACTAGCTCTGTTCCTCAGGACGAGGTCCTTAGGAGGGATGAAGAGGCTAAAAGGGGCTATTGATTCTTCTAAGATAGGAGATACTGTGTGAGGCCCTTGCAGGAGCTGAATGTGGGGCAAAGTGTCAGAGTTAAACTGGATGATGAGAAGAAATGGAAGACGCCTGCTGCGGTAATTGGACCCTCTCCCTATAAATAGTATTGAAATATAACCATATAAAGACCCAATATGGAGAACAGAATAAGAATAATGAAATGCTGCTCGCAAGATGTCTATTTTTTTTTGTAAATTCTGAAAGGCAGTTTAAATATTTGTATATATTTTATTATTTTTATATAATTTTTTTTGTTTGTTTGTTTTTTTGTTTTGTTTCCTTTACTTTTCTCCTCTCTCTCTCTCCCTCTCCCTATTCGAACCCACCTGCGTCCTATTCCTCACTCATTCTCTTATATATGTCCATGCATCATGATTCGTTACTGCCCCCGGGACTAAAACAGAGTTATACCTCCCCCCCTTACCAGTTCACTAAACAAAATAAGAGTACAAATTTATAGTATCCTGGAACGTTAGAGGTATAACCTCCCCGATTTAGAAGAAAAGAGTAATTACCCATCTCCAAAAACTTCAACCTGACATTTCAGTTATTCAAGAGACTCACTTGCGTACGCAAAAAATGAACAAATTTAAAGTAAAATGGATTGGGGAAGTTATCGCTACTTTATGCGATAGGAGAGAGGTGTAGCCTGCTTATTTAAGAAAGACCTTAACATGCAAATCATTTGCCAAGACTTAGATGAAGGTGAACGCTTCATTATTGTACAATTTGAAATTGCCAAAACTAGATATGTTCTATGCAATATATATGCCTCCAAATGATTGCAGATAGAATTCTGAGATAGATTATATCTCAAGTTATTACCATATATCGATGCAAATTTAATTTTGGTAGGGAATTTAATATGACCCTATACCCCAAACTAGACAGAATGAAGGTAGCGACCCCTAGTCGATATAATAAAGAAGCCAAGTTTCTTGAGAAGTTTTGCAAAAAACCTTAAACTCAAAGATATCTGGCGCATACATAACCCGGATAGCAGAGCATTTACATGCGAATCTAAGTCACATAAAACATTCTCCCGAATAGACTTTTTCCTGTTGAACGAAAATATGCTTGGCATGGACTTAGAATCAGACATTAAAGATATATTTCTCAGTTCATGCGTGCATTACGCTGCAAATTAAATGTAAAAATAATATATGAAATGGGAACAATTTCTTTTCCCTAAGTATCTGATACATAACAGTCAGTTTCAGCATGAGCTTAGGAGACTTTGGGGAGAGTTCTATAATAACAATAAGGCATACTTGCACAAAATTGAAATATTTTGGGAAGTAGCGAAAGCCTTCTTCAGGGACGAGGTTAAAGCCATTCTATCAAAATGGAAAAAAATGTTTAAAGCCAGAGAATCTGTACTTAACAGTGTAGTTAGAAACACGTATAGGAAATATATAGATCACCCTGATACTAGACTATGGATGAAATATCAAGAAGCTAAGAGTACAAGAGATAGCTTCATACATCAAAAGGAGAAACAAAATGAACTTAAACAGAAAGCTGCCTTCTCTAACTTCTCTGGCAAAAATATTAAATGGCTCGCTCACCTAGCCAAAATTACATAGAGGCCATTAAAAATAATGAGGGAAGGTTTGTGACACCCAAAGAGATTAACAAGATATTCCACTCATTTTATCAAGGAATATACACATGCAGTGATATAAATAGCACGAATAAGAGGTCATTTTGGGGAAAAATAGACTGCCTAAATTATCACAAGAGAGCCTAGAATTATTAAATGCACCTATTACCCAGGAAGATATAGTTAAAGGAATACAAAAAGCAGCATTAAATAAAGCCTCAGGGTCAGACCAGCTCCCCATAGAGTTTTACAAAATACTTCAAGATTTCCTCTCACTAACACTTCAACTTCTCTTTAATCAATATTATATTCAAAATAGAATGCACTCGCTCTATTTTACCTTATCAATTATTATGCTGATACTTAAGAAAGATAAAAACCCAGAATCAGTTGATTCTTATAGGCCGATTTCCCTGCTAAACAATTTCTTCAAGCTCCTGAGCTCGATAATAGCTAACATATTGAAATTAGTACTAGACCCATTAATACATACAGACCAATAAGGATTTATAGCAGGAAGAAACCCCACAAAAACATGCAAAGGGTATTATCATTAATTGAACACTACTGGGTTAATAAACATAAAGAAAAATCTAAATGAAAGGAAAGAGGCCACCATGATCATTATCTCGATGCCTGAGAAGGCCTTCAATTCAATTACATGGGATCACTTATTCACATCTATTGATAATTTTGGCCTTACGGGACAATTCACAGACTTTGTCAAGACGATTTACAGAAACACAACTTTGATTTTATCAATTAATGGCCAAATATCTACTAAAATTAAGATCATGAAAGGTATGAGACAGGGATGCCCCCTTTCACCATTACTGTTTAACCTTGCAATAGAGCCCTTAGCGACCCTTTTAAGGATAGAACTTGAAGGCTTATTTTTGGGAGGTAGAAAAGTAGTTATGTTATTGTACACAGATGATCTGTTGGTTTATTGGAGATTCGAAAAAAGACCATATCTATTTTATTGGAAATTATCCGGGATTATAGTACATTCTCGGGATACAAGATAAACTTTTCCAAATCAGAAATTCTATGGTTACATAAAACTGCAGGGAGTATTACTGATGCACCCCTTTAAAGAGGTCAAAGATCCCCCAAAAACCTATTACCCAATTATACATCGCAATTCAAGCTGTGAATGATAGTAGTAAATAAAACCTGCTAGCAGATGGGAAAAAGACTAAGAATAGAACATGACACCAAAAAATGGAATGATATTTTTCTCAATCACATAGAGGATTACTCAGCGCTGACATAAGGGAAAACACTATTAAAACAACATTCAGATGTTACCTTACACCAATTATTACCTCCCGCACTAAAACCCACAACTCATGGCTTTGCTACAGAGGCTGTGGATTACATATCTCCACATGTAGTGGGAATGCCAAGATATAGCCAGGATCTGGAATAGATTGTCACATTTCTTAGGCAGCCTATTAGATGAGCCGATACAATTGACTGCGCCACAAGCATTAACTGCATGAAAAGATCCTTAAATATAATACCCCATATTAATCAATTCTTAAGAATCACCTGTACAGCTACAAGAATATGCATTGCAAGATGCTGGAAAGAGAGAGCCCCCACATGGGAGGAAATACTGGGTAGAATAACATTCATCTATAAAATGTCAGAACAAGTAGCTTGGCTACAAAACACCACAGACAACTTTCAAAAGACATGGTTTTATTGGATGTTCCATGATGACAGGTTGACAAAATATAATATTATATAGCCCTAAATAAAGAAAACTTTCCCATGCCCTAATGAGACTTTCAAATATAGCAGACAACATATGATTTTTGTACATAAAGATAACCATGAGACTTCTGCAAACATATAACTCCTGCTCAGATAACCTGATCATCTAGCCAGACAATGTCCTCGTCCTCCCCTCTTTTCCTTTCTCTTCTTTTCTTAGTTATTTTTTCTCCTCTCCTTACTTTTTTTAAAAGCGTGTTGACATACATCACGTTCTAGGCATTTTCTACAATCATACAATTTATTTTGTTATTAGAAGAATTGGAGCTAGATATTACTGATAACCTCCCTCGCTCTCTCTCCAAGATAAAGAGGTAAGAATGCAATGTAAGCAATAATACTCCTACTGGCAATGACTTTGTATTATACTTGGAAATGACAAATGTTTTCTATTCTATTCCCTAGTTATTGTAAAATGACACACTTATAACTTAATAAAAATCATTTAATTATAAAGAAGTCAAAGATCAGATTAAATATCTTGGTATCATCTTAATTAAAAAAACAAAACAAATTGGTATGACTCAAATTACAAGAAAGTTTGGTTGCCTGCAATAAAAGATCTACAGAAGTGGAAGATACTTCCACTGACTTTATCAGCCAAAGTACACTTAGTGAAAATTATAATTTTACTATAAATCCTGTTCCTTTGTCAGAATCTCCCAATATTTATCAGAGAGAATGACATTACAAAGTTTTATGCCTACTACACACAATGTTTTTGGAAAGGGGGAAAACGCGGATAGCTCTGAGAAAGTTAATGCAGAAAAGAGAATTTGGGGGACTGGGCTCTCCTGATATCAAGTAATATAACCACACATTCCTAGTAAAAATTGCTTGTGATTGGCTAACAAGGAAAGATTTAGTATCTTATTCGCAAATGGAACAAAATATGATTTCTCCATTCTCCCTGAAGGGGCTGCTGCATCTGACTGTCAAAACATACCCAAAGAACTAGGTAAACAAAAAAACTATTTTTAATGTTATAGTTGCCCTGGATTAAATACATCCAAGAAGTAGTAATAAATAATCAGATTTCACACCTTCTCCCTATTGTTGGCAATCCTGACTTTCCCCCAGGACTATCATATAATATATTCAGAGTTGGGCACTAAAAAGGTCTAATTTATCTACACCAATAGAGGACAGAAAGTTAAAGTCAATTAAAATATTTGCTGCTTTATCTCAGGAATTCTCCCTATCCTCTAAAGAGTTCTATGCATACTTGCAAATTAGGAACTATTATGGACAACTAATAGAAAAGTTTGGTAACATCTGGTCTCGGGGGGTAATAGATACTAGCCTTAAATTGTACCAGGCAGGGATAAGTCCAATTTCAATATGGTACAATCTCCCGATGTAAAAACTAGGTCATCTAATTTAAAAAAGATACAATTGAAATGGTTGAGATTATTTATCGAGATCTCCCCGAAGTTATACATCAAAGTATTAGGATGATGTACAATTCATCAAGTAATATCGGGTGGAGAGAATCTCATTTCAAAATACTATACAAGCATATATAACACCAGAAGATATGTCTAGATGGTCCAGGCAAGAGGAATATAGCTGCAACTAGATGCAGATTTCAGAAGGCAGATCTCAGACACTGTATCTGGTCTTGTCCGAAAATACAAAAATTCCTGGAACAGGGTAAATCACTGGGTAAACAGATTCCTCGAGAAAAAGATTGAGTTAGATGCCAAGGATATGTTCTATTTACTCGATAAAATACAGGATAGGGAAAATACAGCTCTAATAAATACAGTAATATTAATTGGACGCAATATCATCTTGAGATCCTGGAAATATAGAAATAGTCAGACTATGAGATCATTTAACAATAACATACTTTACAGCTTAATTTGGAGCCAATTTGAGGTTAATCTACCCAGGAGGAAAAGGGTTAGTTCTTTTTTCCAGAATGGTTGAGGGTGATAGTATCACTTCCTGAAGACTTCAAAAACAAATAATCTACCCATTCAGGAACTCTGACTTTTTTAGCATGGCACTGTTAACAGGTAGATTTCCGAGCATCTAGGAAGACCTTAGATGGAGGGGGGGTGAATGGGGGATAGGGGGGAAAAGGAGGAGGATCTTCTGACTCTACTTTAAGAGTTGTTCCACCCCCCCCTTCTTTTTTTTTTCCATAATAAAGGAGGCGAGGAGGAGAGTTCAGAGAGTACGAAGGGAAGGGGGTAAAAGGAAAATTTGATAAGTACTAAATCTATATAACAATATCCCATTAAGAGAGGGTTGTTGTTTTTGTTAGCATACCATAAAAATATAACATCCCCAGCAATGTGTTGTAAACCATAGATCCAATGTAAAACACAATGTTTATTTTCATTGTCAAACTTGAAAAGCACAAAACATACATGAATTTTGTGTTTATTTCTTGTAATTTTACAATTATTCTGCCTTGCAAGGCGATAATTCTGTATCTTTTTCTTTGACACATTGTTGGTTATAAAATAAATAATATAAAAAAAAAAAGATCTGGGGGGGGGGCGGAGCCAACCGCTGCTGGGACCAGACGTGGCCTTTATGCAGCTCCCTGGAGCTATTATTTTTTGTATGCTGACGACCTCAGATATATGCCTAATACTAACTATGATGTTGGAACACATCCTTTCTTTGACATGTCGGCACTAAGCATCAAATAAGTGAGGGGAAGCCCATGTGTGGTGCTACCGCCATCTTTAATTTGTGTATTCCTCTCACATTTACAAATCAGCTGACTGGCCAGTGATCACCAGCTATACTGCTGAAAATGGAGGAGTCCCTACGCTGACATAAGAGTTTGCCTGATAGAAAATGGATCACCGCATGACGAGCCATTTTGACTGTCTGACTAATATCATTAGATGCGGCTCAGAACCTAATGTGGCGTCTGCAGAAAATAATGGTGAAGCAGGAGGAGTCTCAATCTCATACACCATCATTGTTGGGCTAGCCGCCTCACAGCAGAAGGTTGCTCCAGCACTGTTAAGCCAGAATCCGGTTACCTTTTCACCTTTCATCTGGCGTGGAATGAGGGAAGCTCCATACTCAGTAGAAGTTGTAGGTCTGCAGTTGCCAGATACTAGATCACTTGCGTCTATCAGCAGCCTTACTGGAGTCACTCCGTCAGCAGTAAAACCCTACACAGAGACGCTCCACATGCATAGATGGGGCCATCGTGATATCCCTCTGGAGTCCATATCTTCTGGTCCACGAACTGATAACTGTAATCGCAAGTCTGTTTACATCCTGTTATGATCAGCCAATGACTTATACAGGATATCACACACCCATTTTACCCCCGAACCATCCCACAACCACAGATTGGTTACCAACATAATGAGTCAGCAATAGGTATACACACCATCCTATGACGAACACAATGTTGAAACGTCAGCTAGGAAATCTTTTACTGACAATCGATTGACCATACTGGCTGACACTCCCTCCTGCTAAAACCAATGAAAAATAAGGGATGATCCAGTATAATCAGACGCAATAATACTCACAAGGCTAAAATGTCAGCAATAATGATTTGCTATTAGACTCATCCTATCACAGGTGGACAACACCTACTGACGAGACCAATAAGTACCAGTAGGTGGGTCTAAAGACGGTACAAATCACGGCAAACCAACAGCGGCCCCGCACCCCCTCTGAGAAGCGTTTGTGAAACGCGCCGTCAGGGGTCCGACAGGGGTAGTCTCAGTCTCTCCTGTTCGTTTTTTAACTTGCTTACCTCCTTGTTGAAAGATATGCCTTATTGAACTTACATAGCCCTCCCAGCCTCTGTTCTTTAATTGTGTAATGATACTAATAATTAGCCCTCGGATTGTAAGGGCTTAGTCTATATTTTAAACACTTTAAATTTTGACAGGCGACTGGGTGATACTCTAAATATGGGTTCTATATACTTTATTGCCATAGTAGCAATCAACAGAGTTTAAGTGCTTTTATTCTTTCAGCTCTGTTATTTGAGTGTGTGTGAGTTCCTTGTTGATTTAATAAAGTTTAATTGTATGAATGGAATGGAACTATTTATTTAAATATACTTTCGCATCAGCAGAGTTAACTAGTACTATACTACTTGCAGTATTGGTTTTCTTTTCTTAAACTGGATTGTATCCTCTATTACAATTAGTTTACTAGTTGTTGAATGTTTGTTGTAACCATTCACTGCATCAGATGTCTCTTTAAGATAAGTTAGAGGCTGAGTCCCACATAATATTAGATACAAGAGACACCTGAGATCTAATACCAGACTCTGCAATCCCCCACCCCAATATTTCTAAAAACTAGGATCACTTGCGTCTATCAGCAGCCTTACTGGAGTCACTCCGTCAGCAGTAAAACCCTACACAGAGACCGCTCCACATGCATAGATGGGCCCATCGTGATATCCCTCTGGAGTCCATATCTTCTGGTCCACGAAGGGCACATTTTGGCTTGGCAAAGCTCTATTCCCCTATAGACTGGTCGCTTGGACTATTTGAGAAGCAAACTATTGCAATTCTTATGTGGTATGTGGCATAGGCTGAAGAGGGGGAAACTACACTTCTCTCGTACATGCTACCTGAGAAAGTGGATAAACTTTATGTATCTTTAATTGACTTTTTGGGTACTTCCTGCCCCATGAATAGACTATATTAATGATGCATGATCATAAATGTCTGATGCGTTGTCTACCATGATACTAGTCTTGTGACTCTTTAACAAGCATTGTTCTACCGGAGAAATGTCTCTAGTTTATAGTTTCAATCTTATAGTTTGGTATATATTCTGTTAGACTCGTAGTCCCTGTCATCCACTTACTGCGTTTTTATTTTCTAAATGCTACATCTAAAATGTCAGATTGCACATTGTATATTTACACAGGCAGGTACATCAGGAGACAGCCCAGTGAGTTTAGTTTTAGTTTTAAATCTGATGTGGAGCAATAGCGCCGGTATAAAACTGATATCTAAGCTGACTGCCTTCTGGGATAATAATGTTGTGTCACTTGTCTAGTTCATGGTCGCTAATACTTGTTTAACACATACCCTGCCAGCAGTTTCTATCTACACAGTTAACGCTAATTTTATACATCTTATTTTAGCTCCTGGATTTTAACATGATCAGGACTATAGCATCTATATAACCCCAAATGCAATTGTTTAAAGTGCAGTGGAGATTCATATAGAATCTGACTGAGCAGAACAGTACTGAGATTTTATATTAACTATGAAGCTCTAAATCAATGAATGGGATCTCTATTAGTTTCACCCCTACCACCTTTCTAATGGTTGTAATGTTGGTAGATCTTTATATACTATATGCATATCATATTTCAAGGTAACTATCCCCCTATTTAATTTATTCACAGACCTACCTCCCCTAGAACATCTATAGACCCTACCTAGATCTACATTTTACATAAAGCATTGCTGGAGATATCTAATGGAAGTGGATTCCTACTATTATTCTGTGGATGCTCTTATTTCTCCCATAAGTAACAGATATGATCTTACTATAATAGATTCGCTGACCCCTGAGTGTCTCTACATTTTGGGCAGATATGACACAATATTAGCGTCCCTAACCAGGTCATAGATATTTAGTCGTCTATCAAGAGACACCCCCTACTTTTGTTTATATAACTATATATTTTGGAAGCTAGGCGTATTAGGAGGACATTTAACTAGGGATCTAAAATTAAACAAATAACCCTGATGAGGCATTTATGCTTAACTCCCCCTGAAGCACCAATGTACGGTACTTTGCATACCTTAGAAGAAACCGGAGTGGGCTAGTCTTTCCTACTCTATTTATTGAACGATTTGGAGACATGTAAAGTTTGGTTGTCTGATCGGTCCCTACCTTATTTTACAGTTTGAGACTTAATTGAAAGTACACTTTGGGGTCTGTTGGGAGCTTAGTTCTCTGCTCTCTATTGTGTTTGTTTCGAATGATGTTAGAACTATATGTTCCTCTTTTCTCCCTCCCCCCCTTGTAGAGCTTAACCTTTTATATGTATGCCAGTCATCTAAGTATGTCTCTGTTAGTGTTTTGGGCCACTCATATAACTCCTTGCAGGATCCACCTTTAGCTAGACATGTACGGATGCCGCCCTCAGTCTAATTTACCATAGCTCACCTCAGGAGGACTATTTACACTACACCTCCAACTATTTCTCTTCTCAGTAATTAGTGGGGGTGGCACCCTTAACTGTTTATATCGAAATTGAAATAGCCTTCCCTATTAGGTTTGATTGTTGCATAATTTCTGTTGCGCACTAATCCTTTAGAGGGTAAAGTCCCCACCATATGCACACAGTTGAACTAGACCCCATAACTTGAGGTATGAAATCACCAAGTTGGAATTGGAACCCTGTTTCTTATGTTGATCTGTTTTTCAGGCGGTTGTATCACATTGTTGGGCTGTGTCAACTGGGAGGACACGGCTCGGCATGTCGGATAATTGGAGACTTCAGTTAAGATGTATATACAGTCAATACTATTTTTATCTACGCAGGGTTTGTTATATTTCTCCATTTCTATGCTATGTCTTTTTAGTGCCCATGGGTTTCGCATCACATTATCTTATGTTTGTTTTTACTAGGTTTATATATTATAATCCTTTCCTTAATAGAGCTAGCCCAGATATAATGGGCCTCAATGATCAATATATGTTTGCCTTTACTTAGCTTGTATATCTAACTTCCATATATTAAACTATCAATACTAATTTAGCTTTAAGTTGTACAAAGCTGTTACTCTGAGTGAAGTGCTGTGATATACCAGGAGTCGTAACTTTTTAAGACAGTTTATAATAGTTCACACTCTATTTATAGTTAACATTACCACTCTATATCTCTGTTCACTCAATGTTCTCATACGTGGAAGTACTTAGAGAGTGTTCAGGAAAAGCCAAATGGTTTATAGTTGCTTCTTAATAGTCTTGTCCCCCTCATATAACGTATTATCACGTAGCTTAACTATGATACTGTGATCCAGATTATCACTTCTACCAGGTGGAACTCAACTATAATTTGTGACTATGCTCTATGTCTACTACCATTTCCCTAATTGTGCTGCTCAGATGTGTTTCTAGCCCACTACCATAATATCAAGCCTCCCACACGCACACTATTGGTATATAAACTATCTACTATTGTTAGCTCACACTGCAAATATTGGCTGGCTCCACCCTCCAAACCCCCCCTCCCCTATTCCCTTTATTACATTTTGAGCGGCCTTCATTGCCCGCTGCATCCCCCTCCCCCATAAATATATAGAGTTACCCCTCCTCCCTAGTCTCACCCTTATTATGAATAGATACCCTACTCTATTTTTTTTTTTGCACACAGCTAGGAGGGGATCTTTTTGCTTGTATCACGTTTATGACACTCCTAATTAATAAAACTGAGAGTCTTTCCAGGTGATAGCCCACATTCTCTGGTAATATTTGAGATGCTAGAATGCAAATCTCTCTAAACTATCTTGTGTATATATTGTCTTGTAAATGTTATGGGGCTTACCCTATATTCTGTATTTGTTTACGACTTCAATAAAAAATATTTAAAAAAAAAAAAAAAAAAAAAAAAAAAAAAGATCTGGGGGTAAACTAATAAGTGGTGGGTGTGTCTTGTGGATTCTGTGGTTGCCCATCTGCAATATTTTAGTTTTTAAGAATTACAGATTGTGACAATATGCAGCTGGTTCCGAGTTATCATTATAGATTCTTTCCTTGAGCAAGTACATGGTAAGCCAGTAGTCATGGATTAGTCTGCTAAAGAGCTCTTACACTTGCTATACTTGTTTTCTGCACAAGGCACTAGTAGTTTATGATGTAGATGTATACGCATATTGAGTCCTAGATTACAAGTAGAACCATAAAAATGGTAGCAATATGGCGCTCTAACATCACTAGAGTGCAATTCATAGCGCTCCATTTTTACTTCCATATATGAGTTCAATTAAAATGCAAGCTCTCAGAGCAAAAGCCTTGGTGTCAGAGTGCCAGGAATCAGACTGAGACGAGAAGTGCAAAAATAATCTCACCCTTTATTAATAACAAAAAATAATAAAAAAGTCCACAAGTCAAATAACAAGCCAGGAGTCAAAACCAGAGCTGGTAGTCAGACGAGCCGAGTGAGGAGCCAAAGCGAATAGTCAGACGAGCCGGAATCAGGAACAAGGAAAACAGCAGAGTCCAGGAACAAGCCAGGGATCAGGAACCAGGAAGGACATTCAGGCAGCCAGGTAAAACACAGGAGCTCACACAAACAGGTCTGAGACACGCAAGGGCAAAGCATACTGAACAGAGGCCCTTTAAATAATAAGTGATGACATCACACTTCTGAGACCGCATCCTGTCTCACATGGATGATGCCAACAGTCTGGCATAAAAGGAAGTTCAGGCAAATGAGCAGCATCCCCCACAATGCCCAAGACAGGAAGAGAGGTGAGTAAAATGGCTGCCAGCAGCACATGGCAAACACAACAGGGAAAAAACCCTGACAGTACCCTCCCCTCAACGACCCCTCCCCTGTGGGAGGACAAAAGGCATATTGGGGAAATTGGGCATGGAAGGCACGGAGAGAGGGCGGGGAGCATGAACAATCAGAGGAGGGAACCCAAGAACGCTCCTCTGGACCGTAGCCCCTCCAGTGAACCAAATACTGTACACGGCCCTGGACATACGAGAGTCAATAATGCTGCTGACCTCATACTCCTCCTGGTTGTCAACAAGGATAGGACGTGGGACGAGGAACACAGTGGTAAACCGATTACAAACCAATGGTTTCAAGAGGGAGACATGAAAAACATTGGAGATGCGCATAGCAGGAGGAGGTCCAAGAGCGTAAGCCACAGGATTAACCCGTCAGAGTATTCGAAAAGGACCAACATAACAGGGAGCCAATTTACCTAGGAAGGCACACGAAGGTTCAAGTTGTGGGAGGACAGCCAAACTCTCTCACCAACCTGGTAGGAAAGTGCGGGGAGATGCCTACGATCAGCCTGGAACTTTTGACGCTGCATAGACGATGAAGGCAATCCTTAAATCTGCACCCACATGGAACGACAGTTGCCGGAGATGCTCCCTCCAAAGCCGGAAATACCCCTGAGACATGAATGAATTGGGCACAAGGATGGTTGAAACCCATAATTCGTCCAAGAACGGGGATAACTTGGAGGAAGCATTAATAGCACTATTACGAGCAAACTCTGCCCAAGGTAACCAGTTCAGGACCAATTATTGTGGTGATCTGAGACATAGCAAATGGAGGAACTGTTCAGAGCTTGATTAGACTGTTCCGCTAGCCCCATTGGATTGAGGGTGATATGCCGAGGAGAAGGAAAGCTGGATCCCCAATTTGAGCACAAAAGGAACGCCAAAATCTGGAGACCAAACTGGGCTACCCCAGTCCGACACTATCTCCTTGGGTAAACCATGTAAACGGAAGACCTCCGGCAAAAATTGAAGCAAGCTCCTGAGCGGTAGGCAGCTTCATCAAGGGAATGCAATGTGACATTTTAGAAAACGGTCAACCACCATAAGGATAAACAGTATTGCCATTGGAAACAGGGAGCTCGACAATGAAGTCCATGGAAAGATGTGTCCAAGATGCTCACCATTAGCAATAGGTTGAAGAAGACCCACAGGAAGCCGTTGAGGAGTCTTATTCTGTGCCACAACACAGAGCAGGAGGCAACATAAGCAGCAACATCAGAAACCAAGACCTGGCACCAGAATTGTCGAGTGACAGAACCAAATCATTTGGTTCTTGCCTGGGTGACCCTGCGGCTTTAGGATAGTGGTAAGTGTGCAAAAGTTTAGCTTGAAGATTCTCAGGAACAAAACACCTTACCCACTAGGTTTCTCAGGAGGTGAATTGGTTTGTGCAGCCAGGATCTCCTCCCCCAAAGGTAGAAGTCAAATTAGTACGTATGGTAGCCAAAATATGGTCAGGAGGTATAACAGGAGTAGTTACAGACTCCTCCTTGGACAGAGGCAAAAATTGTCGAGAGAGGGCATCAGCCCTAACATTCTTACTACCGGCAGGTAGGAGGACCACATAATTAAACTGAGACAAAAATAGCGCCCATCTGGCCTGTCGGGGCGACAAACGTTTTGCTTCAGAAAGATAAGTTAAATTATTGTGGTCAGTAAGAATGAGCACTGGCACGCTAGTACCCTCGAGAAGATGCCTCCATCTCCTTAAGTGCCAAACTTATAGCCAGTAATTCCCCTGTCGCCAATTTCATAATTGCACTCCGCTGGAGACAATTTCCTAGAGAAGAAACCACATGGATGCAAAGAACCGTCAGGTGTAGGACGTTGAGACAAGAGGGCACCTACTTCAGTCTCAGACGCATCGACCTCAAGAACGAAAGGCAGGACAGGGTTAGGATTAGCCAGAACTGGAGCGGCAAAGGCCTTAATGCAGTAGTGTGACCAATGGAGTGGATCATTCTCTTTACGGGTCATATGTGTGATAGGTTTGACCAAGGAATAAAAGTTTTTAATAAACTTTCCTATAGTAATTGGCAAACCCACAAAAAACCGATGAATAGACCGAAGACCAACTGGGCGAGGCCACTGCAGAACTGCAGATAACTTGTCAGGATCCATGGAGAACCCTGCAACGGAGATAACATAACCTCGGAAGGTTACTTTGAGTCTGGTGGAACTCACATTTCTCGAGTTTACAAAACAGGCCGTTCTCACATGAAGTACCCCGTGTAACATCAGAACGATGAGCCTGAAGTGTGGGTGAGTGTATGAGGATGTCGTCTAAGTACACCACAACACACTGTTGCAAGATATCTTGTAGGACATCATTAAAAAATTCTGGAAAACAGCCAGGAGCATTACATAGGCCAAAGGGCATTACAAGATACTCATAATGCCCGCTCTGGTGTTACATGCTGTTTTCCATTCGTGGCCCTCCTTAATCCTAACGAGATTGTACGCTCCTCTCAAATCAAGTTTAGTAAAGACCGTAGCTCCCTTGAGGTGGTCAAAGAGTTCCGTAATAAGCGAAATAGGGTAAGCATTCTTAATGGTAAGACGATTAAGACCCTATAATCGATACATGGTCTTAACTCGCCACTCTTTTTCTTCACAAAGAAGAAGCCAGCCCCTGCAGGAGAGCAGGATTTGCGGATGATCCCCCGCGACAGAGCATCGGCAACATACAACTTCATAGCACAATTTTCTGCAACAGACAGAGGGTACACCCGGCCCCGAGGAGGAATGGCTCCGGGTTGCAGGTCTATGGTACAATCGTAAGACCGGTGAGGAGGCAACGTACCAGCACGCACCTTGTCAAACACGTCTAGGAACTGTCGGTACTCCTCTGGCAATTGAGATACCGAAGAATTGCACAAGACTTCAACTGGTTTCCGAAGACAAGTGGAAATACATTGCGGGGACCATGACAAAATTTCGGACCTGCGCCAGTCGAGACTGGTATTGTGCTTTTGGAGCCAGGGATAACCCAGAACAACCGGAAAATGCGGAGAGTTTATCACCTAGAACTGGAGGGTTTCAAAATGGAGAGCCCCAACAGCCATGGACAACGGAGCAGTTTCGGGGGTAACAAGTGCGGGCTGAAGGGGCCTGCCATCAGTGGCCTCAATAGCAAGCGGAACGGACCGAGGCAAAACAGGAATGGAGTGCTTTGATACAAAAGCACTGTCAATGAAAAAGCCCGAAGCACCGGAGTCAACAAGAGCCTGGGTGACTTTGGAGGAGTCCAGCCAGGAAAGGACAACCGTGACCAAAGGTTTCTCCTTAAGTGGTTCCGGGGATGAGGATAAACCACCCAAGGTCTGCCCCCAACAGGACCTTAGGTGTGAGCGTTTCCCGGCCGTGTAGGACAAGACTTCAAAAGGTGGCCCTGTAACCCACAATAGATGCAGAGCCCCTCCCTCCTCCTAAAGGCCCTCTCCGCCATGGAGAGACGCGTGAATCCCAGCTGCATCAGCGCAGCAGTACCTGGTGACTCGGGACCAGGA
The DNA here is from genome assembly GCF_027579735.1 of Bombina bombina. Taxonomy (NCBI): domain Eukaryota; kingdom Metazoa; phylum Chordata; class Amphibia; order Anura; family Bombinatoridae; genus Bombina; species Bombina bombina. The sequence goes on along the minus strand of NC_069499.1, from coordinate 1,024,509,460 downwards.
GGCATGGGAGGAGAGGGAGGCATGGGTGGGAACGAACACGTAGGAGACAATGGAACAGGAGGCTTCCGCAAGCGCTCCTTGAAAGAGGGCCTCTCTCTGAGTCTGATGTCAATTAGGATAAAAAAAGACACCAATGCCTCGAGATCCTCTGGTAAATCTCTGGAAGCAACTTCGTCTTTGATCGCATCAGAGAGCCCATGAAAGAAGGGCAACAAGGGCTTCATTGTTCCAACCTACCTCTGCGGCAAGCGTACGGAACTCAATAGCATACTGAGCAACAGATCTTGTACCTTTCTGAATAGACATGAGTCGTTTAGCAGCAGAGGAGGAGCGAGCCGGAACATCAAATACCCTTCGAAAGGAGGCCACAAATTCAGGGTAATTTAAAATCACAGGTTTATTAGTCTCCCACAAGGGATTAGCCCAGGCAAGAGCTGTGTCAGAGAGTAACGAGATGAGAAATCCCACCTTAGCTCTGTCAGAGGGAAACGCCTGAGGTAACATCTCAAAGTAAATGCCCACCTGGTTCAAAAACCCTCTGCACTGAATAGGATCGCCTCCATATCGCTGAGGTAGAGGTGCAGAACCGGACATGCTCCTGGTAGGCATAGGTGCAGCAGCGGAAACAGGAGCAGCCATAACTTGCGGGACACTTTGGGCCAAATGTGCAGTGCGAGTCAGCACGGTTTGCAGGGCTAGTGCAAATTGATCCAAGTGGTGATCCTGTTCATCCATCCTGGAAATGATGGCAGGTAAAGGTGGATTATTAGCACCATCAGGATTCATGGCCCTTGCGTAATGTCAGGGTGCTAATAATGAGACGAGAAGTGCAAAAATAATCTCACCTTTATTAATAGCAAAAAATAATAAAAAGTCCACAAGTCAAATAACAAGCCAGTAGTCAAAACCAGAGCTGGTAGTCAGACGAGCCGAGTCAGGAGCCAAAGCGAATAGTCAGACGAGCCGGAATCAGGAACAAGGAGAACAGCAGAGTCAGGAACTAGCCAGGGATCAGGAACCAGGAAGGACGTCAGGCAGCCAGGTAAAACACAGGAGCTCACACAAACAGGTCTGAGACAATGCAAGGGCAAAGCATACTGAACAGAGGCCTTTTAAATAATAAGTGATGACATCACAATTCTGAGACCGCATCCTGTCTCACATGGATGATGCACAACAGTCTGGCCATAAAAGGAAGTGCAGGCAATGAGCAGCATCCCCCACAATGCACCAAGACAGGAAGAGAGGTGAGTAAAATGACTGCCAGCAGCACATGGTAAACACAACAGGGAAAAAATCCTGACACTTGGGTGCGCTAACAACTGGAGGTTGGATAGTGCAGCCGCGCTGAATCCCTCACCTAGATCGCTCACCTTATATATGAGACATGCTACAAAACTCAGGTCTGTCTTTCTTAAAGGTATGCTAAAAAAAAGGAGAAACAGAGGAGTATTTATTTATTTATTTCCTATGGATTATATAGAATTTTTTACAATATGTATAATAATTTTTAATAATTATTATTAATATTTTTTTCATATTTTAGATTTTATATTTCAATAACGTGCATTGAGGTTAGCCATTCTTCATGTGCATGTATTTATGTTTTTGTATAGTGTAACTTTTTAAAAAGCACTACCCTTTATGCAAGGGTTTCAGTCACACTAACCGGACTAACATAAAATGCGATTGCGCTCTCACAATCTCTTTTATTTTCGACTTGTTATATGTGCAATATATCTGACGCATGCAAAAGCCCGCAACAGTTAGCGCACCACTTGTAATCTAGCCCACAAAGAAATACCAGAGAGTTAACACTCAACATTTTTGAAAGCCCATAAAACATTGTATAACATGAGAAATGAGAAGGGAATGAAACACAGCAGATTTTTCATGTTATATAAACCCTGTTAGCCCAGGATATCTATCTTATCAACAAGCAGCGGGGACTCTCAAGAATGCCCAGGGAGATGGAATCTTATGCTGCCAATATAAATATAGAAAGCTACTAGAGTCAAAATGTAATAACGATTAATAATAGTGTTGAATGTCATATTTTAAACAATAAAATACCCCAAACATTGAATATTGCATCTATGTAGTGATCTGATCACTAAATGCAGTAGTGAGCATAACCTGTAGTTAAAGGTTAAATTCTCTACAATAATAGCTCACTATTTAAAATACAAAATATTCAGGCTAGAGAGCTAAGTGTGAATTAGATTTGCAAAACTGCAAGTGGACATCAAAGGTTAATAATGTAATGCAGCAGTGTCAAGGTAACAATGTGACAGTGTAGCAATGCTGTCATCAAGTGACAATTGTCAGACATGTCCCATCGGTGCCATGTTTCACCACTAAGGAATGCGCATGTTTTCACACACAAGGATTTATAACACAGCCTACACAACATAAAATATTGCACACACATTTCTCACAATTATTATAACGTCCGTGAATTTTATATATATATTTAAAAAATGTCTTTCATGATTCAGATAGAACATACAATTGTAAACAACTTTCCAATTTACTTATATTATCAGTTTTTCTTTGTTTTATTGTTATCCTTTGTTGAAAATCAGGACAGTAAGTTCAGGAGTGCTCACGTCTGCATGTGCTATTTGGCAGCAGTTTTGCAACAATGTTATACATTAGCAAGAGCACTAGATGGCAGCACTATTTGCTGTCAGGTAGTGCTCCAGATATGTGCACGCTATCTATCTAGATATTGCTTCAACAAAGAATAACAAGAGAAGGAAGCAGATTAGATTATAGAAGTAAATTGGAAACAATTTTAAAATTGTATTCTCTATCTGAATTATGAAAGAAAAATTTTGGGTTTCATGTACCTTTAACCCCTTAACGACCAATGACGTGCAGGGTACGTCCTCCAAAAAAATACAGTTAACGACTGAGGACGTACCCTGCACGTTGTCGGTCTTGGAAAGCAGTGGAAGCGATCCTCTTATTGCAGTGATGCCTTGATATTGAGGCATCCTGCAATAACCATACTTGTCCATCCGATGCAGAGAGAGCCACTCTGTGGGTGAAGAGGGGGCGGGATCATGGGCAGGGTAGCCGGGGGCGCATACGGACATGCATGAGCGTGCACGGGGGGCGGGGGCGGTTGCGTACAAGGCACAGGAGTGGGTGGGAACCGCTGCACTACAGAAAAATGTTTTGAGAAAATTAGGAGAGCGGGGGGGGAGGGAATGGATATAAAAAGGATCTATGAGAACTGGGAGGGGTGGGGGGTTAGTCTTTGGGGGGGAAGCTACACTACAGAGAAAAAAACAACAACATTTTTTTTGTAAACGGGATACTTACAGATAGCTGCCAGTACCCAAGATGGCTCCCAATAAGATAGAGGGGGAAGGTTAGAGAGCTGTTTGGAGGGAGATCAGGGAGGTTGGGGGCTAAGGGGGGATCCTACACAGCAGCATATGTAAATATGCTAAAACAAAATTTAAAAAAAATAAAAGATACCTTTTATTTTAGTACTGGTAGATTCTGCCAGTACTTAAGATGGCGGGGACAATTGTGGGGTGGGGGAGGGAAGAGAGCCGTTTGGGAGGAACAGGGGGTATGATGTACACTAAAGCTAAAATTAACCCTGAAAGCTCCCTACAAGCTTCCTAATTAACCCCTTCACTGCTAGACATAATACATGTGTGATGCGCAGCGGTATTTAGCGGCCTTCTAATTACCAAAAAGCAACCCCAAAGCCATATATGTCTGCTATTTCTGAACAAAGGGGATCCCAGAGAAGCATTTACAACCATGTGTGCCATAATTGCACAAGTTGTTTGTAAATAATTTCAATGAGAAACCTAAAGTTTGTGAAAAAGTGAACAATTTTTTTTATTTGGCGGTGAAATGGTGGCATGAAATATAGCAAAATGGGCCTAGATCAATACTTTGGGTTGTCTACTACACTACACTAAAGCTAATATTAAGCCTACAAGCTCCCTAATTAACCCTTTTAACTGCTGGGCATAATACACGTGTGGTGCGCAGCAGCATTTAGCGGCCTTCTAATTACCTTAAAGCAACGCCAAAGCCATATATGTCTGCTATTTCTGAATGAAGGGGATCCCAAAGAAGCATTTACAACCATTTGTGCTATAATTGCACAAGCTGTTTGTAAATAATTTCAGTGAGAAATCTAAAATTGTGAAAAATGTAACGTTTTTTTTTATTTGATCACATTTGGTGGTGAAATAGTGGCATAAAATATAGCAAAATGGGCCTAGATCAATACTTGGAGTTGTCTACTACACTACACTAAAGCTAAAATGAACCCTAGAAGCTCCCTACATGCTCCCTAATTAACCCCTTCACTGCTGGGCATAATACACGTGTGGTGCGCTGTGGCATTTAGCGCCCTTCTAATTACCTAAAAGCAACACCAAAGTCATATATGTCTGCTATTTCTGAACAAAGGGGATTCCAAAGAAGAATTTACAACCATTTATACCATAATTGCACAAGTTGTTTGTAAATAATTTCAGTGAGAAACCTAAAGTTTGTGAAAAAATTTGTATCTTTAGAAAGTCCATTTAATGGTCAGAAAAACTATATATAATATGTGTGGGTACAGTAAATGAGTAAGAGGAAAATTACAGCTAAACACAAACACCGCAAAAATGTAAAAATAGCCTTAGTCCCAAACGGACAGAAAATGGAAAAGTGCTGTGGTCATTAAGGGGTTAATGTGATATTTGCTTATTTTCATAACATGTTTTTTTGTTTTGTTTTTAAAGTATATATTATGGGGACAGAACAGCCAATAGAATGCAAGCTCAATCTGATTGGCTGATTGGATCAGCCAATCCGATTGAACTTGAATCTGATTGGCTGATTCAATCAGCCAATCAGATTTTTCTTACCTTAATTCCGATTGGCTGATAGAATCCTATCAGCCAATCGGAATTTGAGGGACGCCATCTTGGATGACATCCCTTAAATGAACCTTCATTCGTCGTTAGTCGTCGGTCTGGAAGGATGCTCCACGCCGGAGGTCTTGAAGATGAAGCCGCTCCTCGTCGGATGGATGAAGATAGAAGAGGCCGCTTGGATGAAGATGTCTGCTGGTCCGGATGTCCTCTTCTGCCCGGATAGTATGAAGACTTCTGCCGGTCTGGATGTCCTCTTCTGGCCATTCGGATGAAGACTACTGGACGGATCGGATGACCACTGGTGCCCGGCTGGTTGAAGACGTCTCAAGGTAGGGTGATCTTCAGGGGGGTAGTGTTAGGTTTATTTAAGGGGGGTTTGGGTTAGAGTAGGGGTATGTGGGTGGTGGGTTTTAATGTTGGGGGGGTTGTATTTTTTTTTACATGCAAAAGAGCTGTTAACTTTGGGGCATGCCCCGCAAAAGGCCCTTTTAAGGGCTGGTAAACTTTTGTAATTTAGAATAGGGTAGGTCATTTTTTTATTTTGGGGGGCTTTGTTATTTTATTAGGGGGCTTAGATTAGGTGTAATTAGCTTAAAAATCTTGTAATCTCTTTTTATTTTTTGTAACTTATTTTTTTTTATTTTTTGTACTTTAGTTTATTTAATTGTATTTAATTGTAGGTAATTGTAGTTAATTAATTTAATTTATTTAATGATAGTGTAGTGTTAGGTTTAATTGTAACTTAGGTTATGATTTATTTCACAGCTAATTTTGTATTTCTTTTAGCTAGGTCGTTATTAAATAGTTAATAACTATTTAATAGCTATTGTACCTAGTTCAAATAAATACAAAGTTACCTGTAAAATAAATATAAATCCTAAAATAGCTACAATGTAATTATTAATTACATTGCAGCTATCTTAGGGTTTATTTTACATCTAAGTATTTAGTTTTAAATAGGAATAATTAATTTTACAAGAGTAATATTTATCTAGATTTATTTAATTAATATTTAAGTTAGAGAGTGTTAGGGTTAGTGTTAGACTTAGGTTTAGGGGTTAATAATTTTATTATAGGTTGCAGCGGTGTAGGGGGGGCAGAATAGGGGTTAATACATTTATTATAGGGGGCGACGGTGAAGGGGGGGCAGATTAGGGGTTAATAAGTTTAATATAGGTGGCGGCGGGGTCCGTGAGCGGCGGTTTAGGGGTTAAACAATTTATTTAGTTGCGGCAGGGTCTGGGATCCGCAGGTTAATAACTTTATTATAGGTGGTGGCGGTATAGGGGGGGCAGGATAGGCGTTAATAGGTAATATGTAGGTGGCGGCGGGTTCTGGGAGTGGCGGTTTAGGGGTTAATCAGTTTATTATAGTTGCAGCGGGGTCCGGGAGCGGCGGTTTAGGGGTTAATCAGTTTATTATAGTTGCGGCGGGGTCCGGGAGCGGCGGTTTAGGGGGTAATACATTTATTTAGTTGCGGCGGTGTAGGGGGGGGCAGATTAGGGGTGTTTAGACTCGGGGTACATGTTAAGGTGTTAGGTGCAGACATCTCCCAGAGGAATCAATGGGATGTCGGGCAGCAGCGAACATGAACTTTCGCTATGGTCAGACTCCCATTGATTCCTATGGGATCCGCCGCCTCTAGGGCGGCGGATTGAAAACCAGGTACGCTGGGCCGGAAAAGTGCAGAGCGTACCTGCTAGTTTTTTTTATAACTAGCAAAAGTAGTCAGATTGTGCCGAACTTGTCGCTGCGGAATTCCAGCGTATTTGAGGTTGACGGCTTGATAACTAAAGGCCTATGTCTTTATATATGATTTTCATTGTTACTATTTGCTTATTTTATGTGTTCATTGATGTTATTGGTTATTAAGCGGGGGTAGCCATACCTTTTAGGGGTATGGAAACAAAATGATGGGGCTTGCATCTCTATAAAAATGCTGTTAGATTTTTGACTATCACCTTTACAATACACAATATAGATTGAGGTGGCAAGACTACTGACCAATCAAGATCACTCAACACGGAAGCCTTCCCAGTACTGCCAGTTGATGTGTTCATTTTCTTTCAGCTGTTCTGTTTCTGAATATCCATATGTAAAATTAAACAAAACTATTAACATTAAGCTGGTATCTAATAGTACGGGCAATGATGATGATTTCAACAGTCTGCAAAGGGGGTATCAGGATGTATTGGTTAATCTATTAGGGATCTATAATTATAGATTTAAGTATACAGGGCATATGATACTCACTCAAGATAGAGAGCACATCGGTTAGCTATTAACCATAAATAGCCATGAGGATGGGTCACTGCCATTAACATAGCATATGTATGGAAGAATAATTGTTTCTTTTGATAATTTTTTTCTACTTTTGAAAGCTTTAATAGAATAAGTGTTATAATTTTAACTATATATTTGCTTTGAGGAAAACACAAATACAAAGTTAAATGTAATATTTACAATTTTGTTTCTAATGGACATATAAGCAACATTTAAAAGTTAATCTCCCCTATATTACCCAAAAATACAACTGGAGAACAAAAATATTAGTGCTATTTAACACTGACAGTGCTCAAGTTAAATCAATAGTGCTCTTACTCTTGGGGGATGATTTATCAAGCTCCGTATGGAGCTTGATGCCCCTTGTTTCCGGCGAGCCTGAAGGCTTGTCGGAAACAGAAGTTATAAAGCAGCGGTCTAAAGACCACTGCTCCATAACTTGTTTGCCTGCTCTGAGGCCGTTTCATGTCCACCACACATCGATAAATGCCGACAGCATATGCTGTCAGCATTTATCATTGCACCAGCAGTTCTTGTGAACGTATTCGATCGGGTTGATTTCTGTCCGCGGCCTCAGAGCAGGAGGACAAGTTATGGAGCAGAGGTCTTTAGGCTCGCCGGAAATAAGGGGCATCAAGCTCCGTACTTCCATGTTGCCCGTACTATTAGATACCGTACTGAGCTTAATGCCCCTTGTTAGTAATGAAGCAGCGGTCTAAAGACCGCTGCTCCATAACTTGTTCGCCTGCTCTGAGGCCGTTTCATGTCCACCACACATCGATAAATGCAGACAGCATATGCTGTCAGCATTTATCATTGCACCAGCAGTTCTTGTGAACGTATTCGATCGGGTTGATTTCTGTCCGCGGCCTCAGAGCAGGAGGACAAGTTATGGAGCAGAGGTCTTTAGGCTCGCCGGAAACAAGGGGCATCAAGCTCCGTACTTCCATGTTGCCCGTACTATTAGATACCGTACTGAGCTTAATGCCCCTTGTTAGTAATGAAGCAGCGGTCTAAAGACCGCTGCTCCATAACTTGTCCACCTGCTCTGAGGCCGCGGACAGAAATCAACCGGATAGATTACAATCGGGTTGATTGACACCCCCTGCTAGCGGCCGATTGGCCGCGAATCTGCAGGGGGCGGCATTGCACCAGCAGTTCACAAGAACTGCTGGTGCAATGATTAATACTGACAGCATATGCTGTTGGCATTTATCAATGAGCAGCGGACATCAAATGCTACTTCGTATCATGTCCGCTTGCACATTAATAAATATAACCCTTGTGCTCAAATTACATGTTTAAAAATAAAAAGGTGGGGAACTTCTGGGCTGCGGCCTTGGTTATCTTTTGCGCCAAGCCCTAACATAAATCAGCTCAAAATCCAGATTGAAATGCTCCATCAAGTACTCCTTGATGACTAATATAATACAGCAGAGTAAGCTCCTTTCAACAATATAGCTATTTTCGGACTTGCTGTAGGATTCAGCCTACCGGAACCCCGGCAGGGCACACGTGTGTCTCTGTCATTACGGAGCAGTGAACACCCGCAAGGCACTGCAAGAAACTAATATCATATTAAGGAACCATTTACATTGCTAAGCAGCTATATACAGAGGCCTATTTATCAAGCCGTCAACCACAAATACTGCCTCCCAATATGAGATGCGAGCGGCAATAGAGATTGACACCAAGAAGCAGAGGAGGTTCCACATGGGATATGCAATACCCGATAATGCTACTTTGAGCAGGAGGATATACACTGTCTGCCCATACCAATCTGTGACCGGAGCCAGAGGAACAGAGAGAACTGAGCTACTTACCGCTCAGGTAAACTCTGGCCCTACGGATAGGGGACAAGTTCCTAACTTACGTGCCAGGACATTCCCTTACCCAGTACTCCACTGCAAAGTGAGAATCACTCCAGATGATCGACTTGGAGTGGGCTGAGTATGAAATTAAGCCGTACTCCAATTACTGGGTAAAAGACGCAATAATTACCTTCTACTGTCACCAAAGGATATTCTTGCTAAAATAAGTCGGCATTATTGATGGGCGAATGTGTTTATATCCGAATTTGAATGTTAGAACGAATGTTATTGTAGAAATTTGATTTACATAATAGAATGTTGATAAGAACGAATATTCTTAAAAATTCGATTTTCAAATGTTATTTACAGTTTTCGAAAGTCACATTCGAATTCGAATGTCACATTCGAATTCGAATGTCACATTCAAATTCGAATGTTACATTCGAATATCACATTCGAATTCGAATATTACATTTATAAAACACAATTGTAGACTAGAAACACTATTTTGAATGTCACATTTGAATCGAATATCACATTCGAATCGAATGTCACATTCGAATTCGAATATTACATTTACAAAACACAGTATTAGACTAGAAATACTATTTCGAATTCGAATGTCACATTCGAATCGTATATCACATTTGAATCAAATATCACATTTAAAACACAGTATTAGACTAGAAATACTATTTCAAATTCGAATGTGACATTCGAATTTGAATGTAGCATTTAAATTTGAATATTACATTTATTAAGCACAGTTGTAGACTAGAAATACTATTTCAAATTCGAATATCACATTCAAATTCGAATATTACATTTCGAAATTGAATGAATACATAGCTAAACATTCTATTATTCGAATGAAAATGAAAATTCAAAAATAGAATGTTAGAATGTTTTATAAACATTCAAAATTCGATTCGAACGAACGAATGTATCAAAATTCGTTTTAAATTTCGAATTTTTAGAAACATTCGCCCATCCCTAGTCGTCATGTACATTAATGGGCTATTATATTCATGACGACTGTATGTTTGAGATATAAATAATGGCTATAGAACCTCACATAGATACACTCAATCATTTTATTTCTGGCTTTAGTACTATTATGTATTATCTGTCACCTACATGTCCTTCATTTTAGCCATCCTACTCCCTAATGTTTAAAATGTTCACCTTAACTATTTAAATAAGACTAGATCTATTGTGGCTTGTTGTTAAAGTGTGTTGTTTTTGGCTTATTAAGCCAGCTAGATATTTTAGTTTTCTCTTTACCCATGCTGTTTATGTCCAGATGTTTTCATAGATGATCAAGTTGCCTGTTGCCTACTTCTTCCCCACAATGGATTGGACACCCACGTCTGAGTAAGACTATACAGTAAGACATCTAAATGTTGGAATAAAAAGGATGGTTTGTGTAATGCCCTAACTCTGTTATGAAATACATCATAATGCACTAGTAGTTAGAACTTTATCATTTCAAGATTTACTCCCTATCTAAGCTCAGTATCATATAGCTCCTTATAGCATCTCGTTGATGGGTACTGCGCTGCTTATATAAAAAAAATGAAGTAATTAATGCTTTACTTTAGTTTATCTACACATAAGGCATATTGCTCTACCTTATACTAACATCTGTCTTGTTATATGTATAGGATTTTGTGAGGAGCAGTGTTAACCCATTTTGCTCCAATGGTGCGTTGTTTGCGGCCAGGACAGCCCACCACAAGCGAATTCTAATACCCAATAATTTTAATTGTAGACAATAGCCTGCTTTCAAGACTGTGTGCAGCCCAGAATTCTAACACTCCCCAATGTTCCTAAAATGACTTTTTCTTTTATATATATTTGGACATAGAGAAGCTATATACTTTAGAGTAGCTATGCCGATAACTACCCACTCACTACCTCTAAGATAGTCTCCCACCATCATATGTAATTGTCACCCTCTCCTAGCGATATCCACATGCAAGTCCTACCCTACCTGCTTAAGTTAAGAACAATAGATACGATGGTTCCTCATCATACTTTTTTTAATTTTTTAAAAAAAAATCTTCCTGATATTATTATCCATTTATTATTATTCCTTTATCAACTTTCTTCATTAATTATCAGTTGCTAATTTTCCTTATTTATCTAGGTCCAAAAGTGACCACTTCAAATGCTAATTTTCCTCTAGAACATTTAAGGGTTTTTTTTGTAGGTCCAAGAGGGACCTATTGTGACCAGAGAGGAAACTATTCGAGAAAAATATATAAAACTGAGTTTACCTATTGCAAGTCATTATGAAGACTTCACATGTGTCAACGGTTTATGTTATATTGAAATTTCTATCTTATGTTTTATGGTAATCTGTATATGTTGTTTCATTTGCACAACCTCAATAAAAAATTATTAATAAAAATTAAAAAAAGGGTAGCACTCAAGCACGCAGTAGCATCTATATATCGGATAGCGCAGTGGGCTATGGGGCACACTACAAAACTCTGTCCTATATATGTATATACATGTGTGTATATATTTATATATTTATTTATAAATTAAACATCTTTAGTGAGTGAAGAGCTTAACTATTTCAACTATTTTTAATGATGTGTATGTACAGCACAAATGGGTATGAATGTTTGTGTGTACATATATAGAGTATGTGCACACATACAAATACAAACATACACAATATACATACTGTACATACACACAGATAAATCCATACATATACACCTTTTAGCACTTTCCAGCCCAACACCTTGTCATATACCATATCACTTTACTTATTAAATATGTATTAATAAAAATATAATATATATGAGTGTAATAGTTTATTTTTAATGCTTTACATGTGTTTTTATGTAATTTTAATTTAGCCCTAACACTTTACTTGAGGTCTTCAGTTAAGCTAACCTTTTTAGAGCTATTGTATGTTAAACTCAAGTGCAACACATAACTCACAACTTGTAATATGAACAAAGTATAGCAGCCGCGCTATCCATTTAAAGTATAGGGAGCGCTAAAGAGATGTAGGCTGTGTTAAACATTATATGGTAATTCTTTTTAACCATGCACTATTCATAGTGCGGGCCTGTGATATTCATAGTGCACTCTGCATTATCAATGGCACTCCACTTGTAATCTGGGTCAATGGCTTATATTATTAATGTCCGAGCAAACATGATACGGTGTAGCTTATCATATCCGCCGCACATCAATAAATGCCGACAGCATACGCTTGTGAACTGCTGGTGCAATGCTGCCCCCTGCAGATTCACGGCCAATCGGCCGCTAGCAGGGGGTGTCAATCCGGAGGTTGATAAATCGCCCCCAATGTGTTTTTCTTAAATTGGTGTATATTCTGAAACTGGGGTGTACTCCAGTGCCAATAATAACCTAAAAGCCCGGGGGTGTTGATCCCTAGTTGTCACCGTAGAGTTAAATAAGGAGAAAAAAGTGTGTGCCCAGGCGCCAAACCAAACGGAGGCTAAGGTATATAAGCAGCAAACTATGTGGTTAAAATGTGTAAATAGAAATATATTACAAACTTGATCAATAAAAGCTATTATCATGGAGCCATGCTAAAAAATATATATGTGACACAATTAAAGATAAAATAAAATACGTAGCAAATTATTAAAGCAAATATGGTAAGACAAGGAGTATATACAGGTATCAATATAGAATTTCAAAGGTGCAAACAAGGGTCCTGGTGTGGACAGATAAAGACAAAAAAAAACAATGTGAAGGTGATAAAATATCAATAAGTCAATGATCCTTATTCGAATTAAACGGTGATCCAAATAAATGAGTCAAATGTCCAAAAAATATCTAAAAATAATGAGGTCAACGTGGTGTCATAGCCAAAGAAAAATTAACAGATCCAGTGATGTGGTAAAATGTATGCAATCCAAATGTAAAAAATGTGCTGAACACAAACAAAGGTGAAGTGCCAATATCAAATAATAAAAATACTGTCAGGCAGGAATATTCAGTGATACTATATCTTATCTTATCTTACTATATATTGTGCTTCTAGTAGTTGGCGAACACAAGCGACTAATGAGTCAGAGTGGAAAAAATCCTGTGGGAAAAAAATTGCATCAGCCAATAGGATTTTTCCTACCTTAATTCCGATTGGCTGATAGAATTCTATCAGCCAATCGGAATTGAAGGGACGCCATCTTGGATGACGTCATTTAAAGGAACCTTCATTCAGTCGTCGGATGAAGAACGAAGAGGATGCTCCGCGTTGGATGTCTTGAAGATGGAGCCGCTCTGCGCCGGATGGATGAAGATAGAAGATGCCGCCTGGATGAAGACTTCTGCCCGTCTGGAGGACCTCTTCTGCCCGGCTTGGATGAAGACTTCTGCCCGTCTGGAGGACCACTTCGCCCGGCTTCGTTGAGGACTTCGGCCCGGTTGGGTGAAGACTTCTCAAGGTAGGGTGATCTTCAAGGGGTTAGTGTTAGGTTTTATTAAGGGGGGATTGGGTGGGTTTTAGAGTAGGGTTGGGTGTGTGGGGGGTGGGTCTTAATGTTGGGGGGTATTGTACTTTTTTTTACAGGTAAAAGAGCTGATTACTTTGGGGCAATGCCCTGCAAAAGGCCCTTTTAAGGGCTATTTGTAATTTAGTATAGGGTAGGGCTTTTTATTTTTTTGTGGGGCTTTTTTATTTTATTAGGGGGATTAGATTAGGTGTAATTAGTTTAAAAAACGTGTAATTATTTTATTATTTTCTGTAATTTAGTGTTTGTTTTTTTCGTACTTTAGATAATTCTATTTAATTGTATTTAATTGTAGTTAATTTAGGGAATTAATTTAATTATAGTGCAGTGTTAGGTGTAATTGTAACATAGGTTAGGTTAGGTTTTATTTTACAGGTAAATTTATCTTTATTTTAACTAGGTAGCTATTAAATAGATAGCCTGTAAAATAAAAATAAATCCTAAGCTAGCTACAATGTAACTATTAGTTATATTGTAGCTAGCTTAGGGTTTATTTTATAGGTAAGTATTTCGTTTTAAACAGGAATAATTTAGTTAATGATAGTTATTTTATTTAGATTTATTTAAATTATATTTAAGTTAGGGGGGTGTTAGGGTTAGGGTTAGACTTAGATTTAGGGGTTAATAACTTTAATATAATGGTGGTGTTGGGGGCGGCAGATTAGGGGTTAATAAATGTAGGTAGGTGTCGGCGATGTTAGGGACGGCAGATTAGGGGTTAATAAAATGTAACTAGTGTTGCGATGCGGGAGTGTGGCGGTTTAGGGGTTAATATATTTATTATAGTGGCGGCGATGTCCGGTTCGGCAGATTAGGGGTTAAAAAAAATTGTATTTGCGATGTGGGGGGGCCTCGGTTTAGGGGTTAATAGGTAGTTTATGGGTGTTAGTGAACTTTTCAGCACTTTAGTTAAGAGTTTTATGCTACAGCGTTAGCCCGTAAAACTCTTAACTACTGACTTTAAAATGCGGTACCAGGCTTGACAGGAGAGTGTCTACCGCTCACTTTTTGGAAGACTTGTAATACAGGCGTTATGCAAGTCCCATTGAAAAAATAGTATACGCAATTGACGTGGATTTGCGGTATTTTCGAGTCTGGACGAAAAAGTGAGCGGTACACCTGTACCTGCAAGACTTGTAATACCAGCTGGCATTAAAAAGCAGCGTTAGGACCTCTCAACGCTGCTTTTTAAGGCTAACGCAAGACTCGTAATCTAGCAGTTAGTATCTTCCAACTCTACCATGTTTTGAAATGTGGTACCCCAAAAATGATACGTCAGTGGCATTGAAAGTGCATTTTTCAAGTTTTGCATATAGTCTATTACATAAGCGAGCTAGCACAGTCCTAACATGAGCAATGTGTTGTTCCTGTGGGGGGAGTAAATCAGAATGTCGGCTAGATAAACTACGATAAAAACATCTAGAATATCTCTAAAAATATGACTGATAAAGCATTGAAATGTGGCCGGTGCATTACACAGACCGAATGGCATAACAGTATACTCGGAAAGACTGTAACGTGTATGGAAAGCTGTCAGCCACTCGTCACCGACTATAATTCTAACGAGGTTATAGACACCCCTTAGATTCAATTTAGTGAAGACCTTTGCACCACGTAACCTCTCAATTAACTCTGGGATCAAGGGTAATGGATAGCGTTTTTTTCGTGGTCCTTTTATTTAATTCCCTATAATCTATTATAGGCCTAAGCGAGTTGTAATAGTTTTTAACAAAAAAGATGCCTGCACCTGCTGGAGAAGTAGAGGGTCTTATAAAACGTTTAGCAAGATTCTCCTGAATGTAGGTCTTTAAATGCACAAGTTCAGGTTCGGACAAGGGGTAGATATGTCCATACAGGATAGTAGTTCCCGGAAGCAATTCTATGGGGCAATCATATGGCCTATGAGGTGGGAGACTCACTGCATCAGTTTTGCTAAATACGTCAGTGAAATTGGAGTAGTGAGTGGGAAGTTCAGCTTTAGTTGTCAACAATATATTACTTAAAGGATAACAAGTGGTGTTACAGTAGTGTGAATGCAAATTTAGAGTTCTGTCCTGCCAGACAAATGAAGGTTGGTGTATAGTCAACCAGGAAATACCTAGAATAATGGGGAAGATAGGAAAAGTTAGTACATCAAAACGTAATATCTCTCTATGACCGGATTTGGTACACATGAGGAGGGGTACTGTATGTTTGGTGATGGGACCTGAGGAAAGAGAGGTTCCGTCAATGAGATTAACTGAGACAAGAGTCTGTTTAGTGAATGTAGGTATTTTATTTATGGTAAAAAAAAATTAGTCTATGTAGTTACCACATGCTCCAGTATCAATTATGGCTTCCGTGTTGAGGCTGGACTGATCCCACTGCAAAGAGAATGGCAAA